>NC_133359.1:15178014-15513014 GCF_030506205.2 Paramisgurnus dabryanus | reverse complement strand
AAACGGTATAAAATGCTGTTATTGTATAAAAAATACCTCGGGTATATCTCGATTCTCGCTGGATTTCTCAAGGAACCCGAGCCGTGGGAACGCGCACTCTGTCCTGCTCGGCAGCCTCTCCTGAGACAACAAAATATCATCCAGGGAGAAATAATTCTCCTCCATCCCGATACCCGGAGGTACGGGCATATATGACTGTGAATCCATAAACGATTTATAAACGATAAATAGACAAAGTAAGATAAAAATGAGAAATCAACTTGTCAAAACAAGCTGACTGTCAAAGCAGCGGGCTTTGGCGCGCAACTTCAAAAGAGAGAAGTAATCGATAATCGAGCAGCACTAGGCGGCAAGCAGGCGTGAGCAATCGATAACATCGATTCTGAAATCTGACTAATTTACTGCAAAAGGGGGGAAAAGTATAAAAGGAAAACTGCAAAAGTCTGTCTTCTTTTAACTGAACAAACAATGTTTTGATGCGCGTGTTTATTTATTTTTAACATTTACTAAGCTTATTTTGATAAACAAAGACGGTCTCGAATGAAACAAAAATCAAAGAAGTAAGGTAATAATTATTTTAAACTTCAGTTTTATCCCTTTTGCTCGTTTCTGTTCTGTTTATGTTGGTTTGTGATGTATTTGTGAATTGTTTGTCGTTTTTAGTAAAATAGCCACATGCATGCATTTATTATGTAGGCCAACAGGTGTCGCTACATCTTTAGTTTCTTGAGTTTGTCTATACATGTACTGTGTCTATTAGTTTAGGTTTTTATTACCAATATTAATAGTCTCCTGTTAACATAAGAACAATGCTTTACTTGTCACTAAACAGTGTAAAATAATTATTTAATAGGTGGTGATTAGTGTGTTGTTTTTTTAATACTGGAACACAATTAAATCCTTTAAAAGAGCTTACAGATTGAGATGGATTGTATAGCTGAAGATGTTAGAAGATGTTTTTGTTATTGTTTTTTATTATTATGTGTAAAACCTTTGATGTTTTCCTAGACTTTTACTTACAGTGGAATCACAAAATGGCCCACAATTTATGAGCTGATTTTAGACAAAAGTGGAACTGCAAACCAAAGAAGGTATGTTTCAAAAATCTCATTGCATTTGTTATCTCTTTCTGGACTGCTACACATCTTTGTGTGATGTATATCTTCATATGCATGCCACTATTGCAACAGTTTTGATGGTTGCAGTCACATGCACGACATTCAAATATGGATGCATTTATTCTGCACAGATCCTCAGATTAACCACAAGTTGCTTTCTGTTCTTAAAATAGTCCATAGCGTATGACAATACATAAAGAACTATACATTAGGCTACCATGACTAAACATTTGTTGTACTGAGACCAGCAGGCATGCACTTGCACTATAGTTGCACTAGAATAATCCAAATGTAAAAATAGAGGCATTGGTGGTTACAAGCAAGGGTGTTGCACATACTGACTTATGTCGTTAAGACGTATAAAAGAGAAGATTCAAACATTCAAAAGTGTGAATGTGTCTTGTCAGTTATCTGACTGTTATCTGTTAACCTAATACCATGTTTGCTCCCATTATGGGGATGAAAGACTAAAATGCAAACATTTAAAGACTGCATTTGAATAGAAAATGTTGAAAATATAAACAGGAGTAAATGAAATCATGCAATCATGCATGCCATTGTTAACTTAGTTATGGCACCTTTTTACTGGGTCACATCTCTGTCCCCTTTAAACACAATATTCATATCATTGTGCAGTTGTTGCAGACTACGCATTTTAAATGCATGGCCAGTCCACGAAGGCAACAAAACGAAACGATCCGTCTCAATGATTGATTGTTTGGGCTAGAAATTGTAAATCTATGTAAGCGTTCACACCACTGTTAATCCGCGAATGCGCAGTAAACGCCTCTATTGTCTCCCAGCAGCGGCGAGCGAGTGAGCGGCGCGCACCGACGGATCTGCGCTTGCAGGGGAGCGGTACACATTGACCCGAATCTCCGGGCAGACGAAGGGAGGACAAGCGGACCCAGTCGTGCACACTGGACGGACATCATGGCTGATATATATCGAGTCATTGCTTTTTGAGCAAGAGAGAGATATTAAAGTACTGCGGATCTGTTGTTGCGCTCGTCTCGTGTGATTTTGGGCAGCCTGTCCTGTCAGTTGGTAAAAAGGGAACGTGTTGCGTTTTTTGCTTGATTGAAATACGCGACATCGTGCCTTTGGCTTTATCATCATCATCATCTCTTGTGAGTCAAGGGGATTGACACTTTAGGTCCATGGTTCGGCCAAGAAAATGGGCTGTTGCGTCTGCGAGACCCAGCTGTTGTAGTCAGACTTGACAACCTCGAATTTTAGCGCTTGTTTTGGTCGCTTGCTTGAAGGAGTCTCGAAAAGCGCCGCAGACAAGCGCATCCGTGACAGCCTTCCCGCGACACCCCCGCCCATTTCGGAGGATACTTTTTTGATGGGGGGCAAGCAGAGTACGGCGGGGCGTCCCCGGGGTGCTTTTCCCGGTGTATCGACGGATGATAGTGCGGTGCCACCATCGGCCCACTTCGGGCACTACCGGCCAGGTGGCACGATGGGACTGCGTAGTCGCTCGGTGAGCTCTGTGGCTGGCATGGGCATAGATCACAGCGCCACGGTGCCCTTCGGCTTTTACACCCCTAGGGGAACAGACTCGGACAGGGCTGGAGGGGGTTCTGGCTCGGATTCGGCCCATAACGGGAACGGGTTCCAAGAACCGGGCGGCGGGCACCACACAGACGGCATGCTTTACCTGGGACCCCGCGCGTCGTTGGCGGACACGTTACCCCTGCACATCGCGCCCCGGTGGTTTAGCCCGCACAGCGGTAAGTGATAACCGAAACTCCGCATAAACAGGGCGCGGGGGCAGCAAACTACGGAATATGGACGCCCGTTGAACTTTATAGGGTGTGCGCGCGCGCCCGCTGAAGAGGGACTGCGTACGAGACCTGTCTGACTGGCGGCTGGACGCGTCGCGTCTGCAGCCACTGAATTGGCGATAATAAACCAGTGATTACAGAGGGAGGGGGGCTCAGTGGTTATCATCCGATTAGCTCGAACCACAATATGTCTCCACGACCTGGCTCGTTAGAGGCCCGGGCCGCAGCGCTGTTACGCCACGGTCCCTCTGTGCTCATTATGAAAACCCCAAATGTGCGAAAGATGTAAACAATTGATTTAGTTTTTCTCTTAAAGGTTATTTCACTGACACCAAACGAGGTTACCCCTTATTGTGAGAGAAACCGCCTCATGTTAACAACTCAGGAATTCAGCTCTGAATGTCATGGTGCGTAATTTGGCTCTAAACAGAGATCACCCACAGGTTGCAACTGTGAGTTAATGAATGTCATACTGAACACGGGAGAGGTCAGGTGCCTTTTTTAAAAGGTGGGGGGCCCGGGGACCGTACAGGAGGGGGATTTGTTCTAGGAACAGTTCACATTTCTACATTTGCCAGACATTTTTATCCAAAGGGACCTATACAGTGTATCAAGATAGGCTTATACATTTTATCATTATGTGCGTTCCCTGGAAATCAAACCCATGACCTTTGCAGGGCTAAGGCGATGCTTTACCAATTGAGCTACATATATCTTACTGCTTGTTCCCTTCAGTCCTA
Source organism: Paramisgurnus dabryanus (assembly GCF_030506205.2). Lineage (NCBI taxonomy): Eukaryota > Metazoa > Chordata > Actinopteri > Cypriniformes > Cobitidae > Paramisgurnus > Paramisgurnus dabryanus. The sequence goes on along the minus strand of NC_133359.1, from coordinate 15,509,366 downwards.
ACAAATAGATTTTTTGTCATGTCAAGTACTTAATTAACCAGAGACAATGCATCTGGAACATTGACCTTATCATGCACACACATATCAGACCAGTTTGTCTAGAATTCAATGCATAAATGTAAATATAATTGGCCTCAAGACCAATGCAAAAATGTTTTAATGAGATCCTTGAATGTACTTACTGTAGGCCTATTAAGAGTGAAAGTAACCAATTCAAGTTTAATTTGTAATATAGGCAAAATAGTGGAAAACTAAAATAAATAATAAAGTGGAAAAATACAAATACATCAGCGACAAGAGGGTCAGATCAAATAGCCTTCCAGGTTTTCAAAAAGAAAAACAAATTGGATATTCATTTGATATAAAACCTGTTAGCTTTTGTTATCCAGAGCTATCAAATCCCTACAGGCTCCACATTCATAAATGTTTCTGGATTCAATCAGTGTCTTAAACGTTTATTCTGTTTATTCTCACTCGGCAAACAGAAGTACTGTTTACATGAGTAGCTGGCCTACTTGCAACATATTTTTGAGACCTGCAAGTCAGCTCGCTTTATTCACTTGTCTCATGTGTCAAACTTCATCTATGATATTTGCAACACTGCCATCTTTGGTGACATGGAAATCTACTCTTGATCATTTTAAACTTTCTTTCTTTCTCACTATTAGAAAAAAGGTACAAAACTACATATTCTGTCGCTGGGATGGTACCCTCAAAGATTACTTTTTGCACTTTTATGGGTATACAACACATTTTGGGTTACAATATATACCCTAAGGACCAATTGTGTACTCTAAAAATGGCAAGGTTATTTTTGACCCAAAATATTAGTTAAAATTGACCCAATGTTGGGTTGTTGTTATGCAACCACGGGGTATAATAACCCAGCAGTTGGGTTAAAACAACCCAGCTCAGGGTCAATTTGAACCCATTGGTGTGTTCTGTCCAATATTTACCTGTTATGGGTTAAAACATCCCAGCATTGGGTCAATTTTAACCCAGTGGTGTGTTCTGTCCAATATTTACCTGTTATGGGTTAAAACATCCCAGCATTGGGTCAATTTTAACCCAGTGGTGTGTTCTGTCCAATATTTACCTGTTATGGGTTAAAACATCCCAGCATTGGGTCAATTTTAACCCATTGGTGTGTTCTGTCCAATATTTACCTGTTATGGGTTAAAACATCCCAGCATTGGGTCAATTTTAACCCAGTGGTGTGTTCTGTCCAATATTTACCTGTTATGGGTTAAAACATCCCAGCATTGGGTCAGTTTTAACCCAGTGGTTTGTTCTGTCCAATATTTACTGTCAAAAATAACCCAGCCATTTTTAGAGTGTTAAAGGTACACAATTTTTTACCAGTGAAATGTTAGGCGTACAAAACATTTAATTGTACCTTTAAAGGTACAAAATGGGTCCTTAAGGTACAGTAAAAATGTACCCCTAAAGGCACAACATTGTAGGGGAGAGTAGGGACAAAAGTACCATTTTTCAGAAAAACAATTTTTAAAGATAATAGACAGAAATATATATTTTGCTGTGGTCAATAACTCGCAAGTGGTCTATAAATACCAGGTGGAATTTTGAACAAATGTCAAACGATTTCAGTATAATTTCACTTTGAACATAAATGGCAAATTGTTACTTTAGACCCTGTCAGCTAGGACGAAAGTAACACACAGGTTGGTCAAAAGTAACACAACAGAACAAGATACATTTTTGTGTTTCACTGCTTTTAGTAAATATACATGGCTATGACCTTGTTAATATCTACGCAAACATATTTTGTCGTTTAACTTGAAAATTTTATTTAAAATTTCAGTTTCATCAAATGTTTCAAAGCAACCCAAGAGTACAAACTTGAATTGTTGAAAATAAAAAATGTAACAGTATCAACACTATAAAATTAAATTAAAGCGCACGTAACACACGCTGTTTTCTGCATTTCTGATGTTAATCTGGAGTAGAGTAGTATGGCATCCTTTATATCTCCGAAAAGTCTTTAGTTTAATCAGATTTATAAAAGAAAGATTAGCTTTACCGAATCTTTCCGATAACGTACGAAACAATGAAGAAGGAGGAGTTACTACCACGGGTGGAGCGAGTACGAGTCATGGAACACTTTATACAACACTGTTTAACTTATGATTCACTACATGTTCGTGTCATTTATATAATATGCACGCGCATATTTACAACATAAGACAGAAGTCTTACTTACCGCGTGCAACTCGTCATGACCCGGTTGGGAAAATCCAGTGCATCAAACACACACGCAAAACTCAGCTGCTACCCCGGATAATAAACTATATCCATTGTTTTCATAAGGCTGGATTTATTCTCCTTACATCCAAAAACACACTTCTTCATTCGTGCCACTGATGTGGATGTTTGTATGTTCTAGCGTCTCCCGCTGATTGTCAGGTGGGCCGGGTTTTCTGGGGGAAGTGCCCATATAAAGAAGTGATACGTATAGAAAACCCCTGAAACGTCAGTTGGACCTGTAATCGAAAAAAACTTTCCGAAACTTGTACGAACCCTGGCGAAGTGCATTCGGCACAGAAATACTCTGTAACACGTCCAACTGCTTTTTTGACACTTTGCCTACGTTTAGCATGAGGAAACAACTCTATAACTGTGTTAATAAGTCAGAATGCATGAGATACCATTGAACCCCCCCTTTAAATCGAATTAGAATAATAATAATCTTCAACTTAATTTTGCAACAGTATTAGCAGCGGGACAAAAGTAACAAGTGTTACTTTCGTCCCGACAGAAACTCCTCACATTTAATCCTGATTTACTTTCATTTTGAAAAACTCTGAAAAGGCAAACATCGACTTTTACAGCACTAAATAACCTGTAGATTGATCAGTAGGCATACTGGAACACATGAAACCAGAAACACAATGCCTTATAAGAAAAAAATTACTTTACTTATCATGGAACAAAAACAGCTTTCTGGACCCACACGCACAAAACGATGACGAAATAACACGATATTTGTCAGTTTTGTCAAGGGTTGCGTGCTGTCATAGTTTGGAATGAAAATGTAGTCAGGGCTCTGAGAAAATTGCTTTGTTATCCGGTTCTCCCATATTATATTATGTATGCCTGTATATGTACCTGTTAAGGTAAAATACAGTTTTGTACCTTTTTCTGACAGTGTTCTTTCGTTCGCTATCTGTGTGGTTGCTGGGATGTCCCAGATGGTTCAGTGGACTGCTAGATGGTTGTTCATGTCAAAACATCTTGACCACCAAGTCAAAAGACTTGACATCGGTGACTCTTTCATTTGATTTGAAGTTGACATTTGTTTATAGAGAGGAAGTTGTTCAGTTCAACCCATTCTGCATTGTCATAATGTTAACATTGCTTGTTCTCAAAGACAGTTGATTCAGTTCACAACTGAACTGTTGCAGTTTGGGCGATTCATTGTGGCAGTCTCTCACCTGTTTGCTGAAAGAAAGCAGATTAAAAACGAAATAATCACTTTGTTTAAAGCGCTCTGTTTAATCGTTATTGCTCAGCCAGTAGAAAACAGATTAATCATTTACTTCCCCTCATCGCTGTTTACTTTCTGCTCTTCACCTATCCACCATATACATTTGCAACCAAGGTGATATCACAATGGACGTCTTCATGATAACACTCTAGAGATCAACGGTTCACATTAAAGCACCTTTATTTTTAATTTAAGTGGTCCAAAAAGTCAAATCTTATCACCTATTCTAGCTCAACTTACATGATGTGAGTTTCATGTTAAAAATACCAATGCCTGATTCATGAATGAATCATTCATGTGAATCAGTTTAGTGAGATGATCTGAATGTTACTGATCCAGATCTTGAGTTTCACATCAGCAGTTTAAGTGGAGTGGAAAGGAAAAACAACACAAATATTGGTCTGTTGAGGTCATTTTGGGTGAACTGTTTCTTTAATTTCGGCCATAATAGGGTGAAAAGTGTTTTAGGAATGTTGGGATTGTGTAACATCTGTGCTGATCTGTCTGGCAGCAGGATTCAAGAATATAGGTCACTCTCTCGAAAATTATTTCAGTTTTTCTTCGCCTCGCTGGTTTCTCTCTCTTTCTCTCTTACTGTAGCTTAGGTTGTTATGCATTTATGCAAACACGCACATTCGCAGAAACGCACACGCTAGCGTCTTGACACAAAGTTCCAAACACAGCATCAGTCGACAAGAGGTCGACTGTTGCTGTGACAACCTTGTCGTTTGCCACCACTGTTTCACATTCTGCAGTTCTGCATGCAAGCCTGCCACCCCCACAACACTGGCATACTTGGTTCCCCTCGCTCCATCATTTCGTGCGTGCCGCGTTTCGCATCTAGCGGCCCCTGTGAATGACATCTGACTGGGCCCTTCAATGAAGTAGGGGTGGCTCGTGCAAATGACTCAACAATTAGCAGCACCTAGCAGACAGTGAGAGGCCATGACAACTGTTTCCATGGAGCGGGGACCGAACCTTGCCGTTATACAGTGGAGACCAGTTAAAGATAAACCTGTGACAAACCCTATAGGGACCTCTGCATTGTTGTTTTACAATGGCTTCGCTTTTTGCCATTCAGCTTGTTGTTACTTACACATTGTTGGAGTATCGATGAAAAAATAAGAGCCAAAACAACATCCTGTAACCAGGAAGTTTACAGAGGAAAACAGTAGGTCGGCACAATCTACACCCCCCTCACTCCAAACACATATTCACATATAGAGACGAAAACACATATAAACACACGCACAGACACTCGTCTCCCTCTCCATGTCATTACCGCCTTCTCGTCCCACTGTTGCCATGGAAACAGCTGTTCTTTTCCGACTGGAGGTAATAAGTTGAAACTAGTTGAGGAGAGTTCGTTCTGATGTCATCTGAACACGGGTAAGACCATGTATGGGCATCCTGAACTTTCCATTCAGAGGCACCGATTCAGACATCCACCGATGGCTGGGTTTCACAGTATATTGTTTTGCAGATAGTATTATTTAGGGTGAAAACAGCATGCAATATTTATTTGTTTATGTTCTCTATCCTTCTGACTTCTTGCCGGAGAGTCTCACTACACTTTGCATTTTTATAAATACATATCTGCATTGAACTCATTTTGTTATGTGATTGGTAAACTAATGGACAGTTAATTGGTTTTGTTTGGTCATTTTTTTATTTCAACAATCCATTTTTGCACAAAGCATTTCTATCGTTAAATTATTATTATATCATTTAAATTTGTGCATTTGCAGATGCTTTTATCCAAAGCCACTTCTGCATGGCTAATGCTTTACTAAGTGAGCTATAGGAATGCTTAGCATATTTAAATCTTAATGTATTTTCTTAACTCATTTTTATTTATTTTTACTCTTTCTTTTTATTAATACCATAAACATGATGATTCCATTAAGATTCCTGAGCTTTGCAAAAGCAACAGCTTAACCCTTAAAATGCACCTATTATAGCCTTTTTACAAGATGTAATATACATCTCAGGTGTGCCCAGAATGTGTCTGTGAAGTTTCAGCTCAAAATACCCCCATAGATCATTTATTATAGCGTGTCCAAAATGCCCCTATTTAGGACGTGCTGTTTTAAGGTCTGCACCTTTAAATGCAAATGAGCTACAGCTCGTCACTTCCTTACAAACAGAGAGTGAGAGCTTTCAGATATAATAAATCTGATTAATACAGTCTGAGACAATAGTATATAGTGGACAGAGTACAACTCACCTAGGGCGGAAACTATGGTAATGCATGACTGTAAGTGGGCGGGGCTTTATCAATGTGACCTCACATTACTTAATAAAACACAAGGAGCGGTCAGATTTTTTTCTTCGTAGGGTGGTTGTGTTCACACACTGCCAACACACATTATGTCCAAACACCTTGTAAAAAAGTGGATTTTGCATAATAGGTGCCCTTTAATGTTACTGTATTTTGTTAATACGTAAATGTATCTATTTGTGTACCACCCACAATGTAATATGGAGGTGCATGCACACATCTGTGCTGAAAAAGCAAATGTAACATCTTTGAAATAATGACAGAAAATGCCCTTCATTCTTTTGTCCTTGAAATTTTGTATGGTAATGCAGGAATACTCTCCTGATGGGAACTGCTTTAAAGAAAGCTGTCATGCTGTCTTCTTGCTCTCTCGCTCTCTCTCTCCCTTCAGCAGTGCTGTGTCACCATGTTTACATTCTCATCTCACTGTTCCTTAAGGATCTCCCCTTTCATCTATCCTCATTTTTATAAGAGTAATGAATGTAGATTGATGACAGACTAGTCGGGTACAATATTAACAGCATTCATGTAAAATACAGTAAAATACAAGGTGGGTGAGGTCAGGGTGATTATAAACCTTTAACAATAATTGCCTACTTGGCTGATTTTCCAGGACTAAATGCTAGCAGGTTTTTTAAATGTATTGTACATTTCAATGTAATGTCTTTGCATGTTTTCACAAATGCATTTTTTCATAAATCACATAACCTCATATTTCACCTATATATATATATATATATATATATATATATATATATATATATATATATATATATATATATATATATATATATATATATATATATATATATATATATTAGGTGAAATGTGAAACCTAAATTATTGTACGCTTGCTAATCCCGCTGTAAACATTACCTCATACGGCTATTTTTAAATACAGCTTCTGTTGTTTGCACCATCATTTGCACCATGCCAATAATGGCCATCATATTAACTTTTATTGCCAGCCTAATATTGTTTAAATAAATGAATGACTAAATATCCATTGGTTGGAGAGAAATGTATTCTTGGTGGATGTTTTCTGTGGGCATTAACTTGTACCAGGTTAAATAGCCTCTGTTCGTAGATGTCTATATTTAGTTATTCTTTCTGTTTGTTTGCTGGTGAAATCAATGTATGATTTGTACAAATGTAAATGTAAACTGTGTACAGAAACCTTACCCAAGTATGGAATAGTGAAAAATGTATTGCCGCAGATAGATCAGTTTAGTGTCAGTTTTGTGAACTCAAATGGCGGCTTAAATATTGTTAAATATTTAGCTAAATCATAATAAGCTACTTGTTAACCCTGTTAAGCTGCAGGTTAATAATAATTAAAAAACAATTTACTTCAATGCTGCAAAAAGTATAAAGTTGGATGTACTTAAAAAAATTACTTCAATTGGTAAATACTTAAAGTTATTTTGTGTATTTGGTATAATACAATGTGTTTGCGTGGTTTATGGTTAAAAAACACATACGGTACATTTTTGTTACTCCAGATTTCCCTCTCTTCCTGAAACACACAATTTGAAAAGCGCGGTGTCCCTGATTGGCCAGCTAATTTGTATGTTGTGATTGGTCTGAAAACCTCTGACGTCAGCAGGAAATGTGACGCTCCTTACCATGTTTGAAAGATTCGCTCACAATGCAATGCTAACAGGAGTTAACTTACAGGCTGTGAGTCTGAAGCGGGAGGAATTATGATAAATTCGGTCTTGTCTACATCACCAATCCCAGGAAGTAAACTGTTGCCTACAATCCGTGTGTTTGTTGTTGTCCAAGAAAAGAGATTTACGTTGGAGATGATAACTTGCGTAATCGTTTACTTTGGGGTATGTACATTTAGCATATTGTTAACATGTACTAATACAGACTAACACACCAAAGGAAATGTAAAAATGTGAATCGGACAATAGGTGCTCAATTCAAATAAAAAACGTACTATAATTGGTAACACCTAAAATGTAAGGATTTTTTTTCAACTTAAAGTAAGAAAATTTAAATTGAAAAAATAAAATGTTTAAGTAAGAAAAATTAGCTAACGTGAGATCCAGTAGAAAGATCGAATTTTGCATGCCAAAATTGTTTGTATGACACAGAATATCGACAGCAGCAATTTTACCTAATTTTACAATAACTTCAAAATTACAGTAGATAACTGTAATATGTAATAAACTGTTAGTGTGTAATTTTTGATGAGAATGAATTGGAATTTCCAGTGCTACATATGAGATGTGCGTGTTTAAATACTGCTTCATCTTCCTCTGTTGTAAATCTGCGGTCTGTGTGCAGTTAAATTATGATGAAGAATCGATCAATACAGCTCCACTTCTAGTTAATGGAATAAGTAGCATGTTACCAAAAAATAATAGCTGTAGCTACTTTTACGCTAATATAAAGTGCTGTTAAGCTAGCAGTGTCGCTAATGTTATTTAGTTAATCCCCACTGTTAAACACCAAGGTCTCGGTCTCAGTGTAAAAGACTTTAGCATTAAATATGGCTCACTGTTATGACCCCTGATCCATCAATACAGATCAATATTTTGCAATAAAAGAGCCGGGCGAATAAAACCGAGCTCTGAAGGTACTGCATGCCGTGATGGATATATAAGGCGGTAAGCTGTGGTGTGTTATGACAAACGAATGGTCGCAGGAAGTCATTGTTGTCTGGGCAGTCATGGTTTGTAGATAGTCCTGCAGCGCTTAACACCCTTTAATGGTTTGACCTGTTTTTGTTTGTGGTTTTGTGCTGAGTCATGCAGTGCTTCCTGTCTGTACATTAGCTTCTTTGTCTGTCCCCTTCCAAGTGGCCATCATTAATTTAATCGCTTTTATTTAAAATGATCATGCCATTTTCGTGTCAGCTCGATGTCACGACGCGGATCGTAAGATTTAAATTTGTGTTTTGAATGTCACGTAAACAGCAGTCTAGAAAGCAAGTTGATGGTGTAGCTTACAGAGTGGATTTATTTAAATGCGGTGTATGAATAGACTCAAAAATATGTAGTTCTGTGATGTAATCAGTTGCTTTGTTTTATATCCTGGTGTGCTGCCTACAAAAGTATTCGTTGCTGCATAATTACGCTGCCTCCCAGCTATTGTAGAGTAACAATGCCAGAATGCATGGCAATAAACTCAAGAAAGCTTTTATTGTTCCATTGGAGACAAAAGAAGAAAGAAATGTCATGCCTTAAAGGAATAGTCCATTTTCTTAAAAGAAAAATCCAAATAATTTACTCACCACCATGTCATCCAAAATGTTGATGTCTTTCTTTGTTCAGTCGAGAAGAAATTATGTTTTTTGAGGAAAACATTGTAGGATTTTTCTCATTTTAATGGACTTTAATAGACACCAACAATTAACAGTTAACTCAACACTTAACAGTTTTTTCAACGGAGTTTCAAAGGACTATAAACTATCCCAAACGAGGCATAAGGGTCTTATCTAGCAAAACGATTGTCATTTTTGACAATAAAAATAACAAATATACACTTTTAAAGCACAACTTCTCGTCCAGATCCGGTCGTGATGCGTCAGCGTGACCTCACGCAATACGTCATGACGTCAAGAGGTCACAGAGGACGAACGCGAAACTACGCCCCAGTGTTTACAAGTGTTGAAAAAGAGGACCGTTCCGACGTTTGTTGTATGTCAACTGATATTAATTAATGTATTTGTGTCAGTTTATTGTTTACAATGGTCCGCAAATGTGCGTTTTATATATGTAACACGTGACCTCCCTACGTCACTACGCATTTACGTTAGGTCGCGCTCCACCGGATCTAGATGAGAAATTGTGCTTTAAAAGTGTATATTTGTAATTTTTTTGTCAAAAATGACAATTGTTTTGCTAGATAAGACCCTTATGCCTCGTTTGGGATCGTTTAGAGTCCTTTGAAACTCCGTTGAAAAAAACTGTTAAGTGTTGAGTTAAGTGTTAATTGTTGGTGTCTATTAAAGTTCATTAAAATGAGAAAAACAAAGAAAGAAATCAACATTTTGGATGAAATGGTGGTGAGTAAATTATCTGGATTTTTCTTTTAAGAAAATGGAATATTCCTTTAAAGGGTACATATTATGCAAAATCCACATTTAGAAGGTGTTTGGACATAAATGTGTGTACTGACAGACTGATTCATTTTTCCCAATTTGTTTGTTACATAGGGCTAAGCGATAGAGCTAAAATGTTTATCATCGATATACGTGTTATACTGTATCATTCGATAGCGATAATTATTGATACATTTCATTATGGTTTTAAAAAAATGACAAGTAAATTAAAGTTTTAATTTAACCACTGTATGTTTTATTTACACACTTTATTAAGGCAAACAATAAACAATCTTAGTTTAGCAAAATAACAAATCATCTGTGAGGTATTTTGGGTTAAAACTTTACAGGAACATTCTAGACACCTGAGACTTATATTACATCAGGGATTGTAACACTTGAAATAGTTATCCCTAGGGCTGTCACAATGATTAAATAATCGTCTCATCATGATTGTTTTAGCTCACGCGATGATTTCAGATCACTGCAATGATTGCACATCTCTTTATAAAACACAAAGGGGAGCTGTAGTGCCTGAATAAACATGGCCGTGTCAGATGGCACTTCTTAACTGACAGTGTAACGCCTGTTTCACACATACTCCGTATGCAGTGCGTTTGCGGTGCGTAATTTTTTACGTAGCCATGTTAACAGGTTAGAGCTTTCACACATCATACGTATGCAGTCCGTCTGGTCCGTTGCAGATGCGGTGCGGTGCAGCAGTGCTGCGATCGTTTCGGCAGCGAGTCTATTTTTGCTGTACAGCACGCAAGCTGCACGCGCTGATTTAAAGTGATAGCGCATGTTTTGTGGTCAGAATGAACACAGATTTAACCAAAAATGCAGTAATTTCACTCTAAATGGATGTAAATAAAGTTTTTCAGTAGTTTTTTCTGTAATCTTATTTGTTTAATCCCAGTATGAAGCAATTAAAGCAAAACACCACGAGTTGAAAAATTATATATATAACATCTTGTTAAATATTCTACCATGTTTATATACATGCATATACATAAAGTATACTATTAATTTTACCATTGTTTAATTATACTAACATAGTCTTTTAGTATTTATTTGTAGTAAAACAACAGTAACCAAATTCATATTGTCTGATCACAATATCCATAACTGTTAAAATACAAATCATAATCAATCTGACAAAAAACGTTTTGTCAACCGTTAAAATTATGGTTAATTTTTCTAAGGAGAACTATATAAACTGATGTGTTTGAAAGACGGGGAAGCGCACCTGTCAATCAGCCCTATTATAACAGAGCGAGGAGAGAGACGAACGTGCTCAGTAACGGGAGTAATATGGAATAATGTGTGGATCTTGAATGATTGTAAGAATACATTTGCTTTAAATATAATGTTTGTCATATAACGTTATGGGAGATAATAATGTTTTTTTCAATTGTTATTGAGCTTATTTAGACTTGGCGTATTTACCTCAGAGTTTATTTCAGTAATATTGCTGTTTTTCCGGTAATAATAATACAATTTGCATGTCACTCTTGCTTCCTTGTCTGTTGATTCATGTCATTATGCTGTTATTTTAATTATGTGAGAATATTTCTTGCCATATGAGACGTTCATTGCCGTTATATAAATACTCTCGTCTATGCAAATATATAAATAGTAGGAAATGTATAATATAACCATGCCTGTCACCTATATTTTCTCTTCAAAAGTTATACTGCTAATTTATATTTATGATATATGTGGAGATAAATAGACCTTTGATCCGTTATGTGTCCTGACCACTACACTAGAGATTTTAAACATCATAACTAGTCTATCAAATAATATCTAAAATATATTGTTTTGTGAAGAAAAAAACACAGCAGGCTATTATATTGTTTATTGATGAGGCGCTTTTCAACAGAAAGTGTCAATCACATGATCATTTGATACGCAGAAGCAGCGGTTAGCAACGCACTGCAAACGGAGTATGTGTGAAAGCACAACGGATGCTTGACGGATCCCACTGCATACGTACTGCAATACGCAACGCAAACGCACTGCATACGGAGTATGTGTGAACCAGGCGTAACTCGATACATTGCAAAGCCATTCAATACCGTGAAAAAACGCATTTAAAGAAATGCTGCAAAATTTTGAGAAGCGCTATGAACTGCCAGGTAAAACTTACATTTTCAAAACAAACAATTCCAAATATAGGGAAGTGAAGGATGCTGTTCTTAAGGATCTGTAAGAATTAATTTTTTTGCAGCCACTACAGACATGTGGTCCAGTACTAATATGACCTTATGCTACCTTCACGTGCTATGGTAATTATGGTAAATACCAAAAGCAGACGTAGAAAATGCACATGAACACCCCCTCATGTGGTATTTCCACTGGGCAACTCGTAGAATATTTTGATGCACGAGTTGCCGAGATGAAATAACCTTTGACCTTTTCAAAATGGCGGCGAGCAACAGAAGAGTCAGGAGTGATAAGCATTGTACACTACTAAACCTTTTTTGCTACTTTTAGCACATAGTTTTTGTAGCCTTATTGACAATTGTAATATATTGCGTTAACACTCAGTGTCAGTTTTAAAAATACCGTTATGGTTTGGTGTTACCAGTTTTTGAAAGATTTTCAGTTTTTGAAAGATATATTCATTAAATAAAAAATATGTGTTATGTGTATTCATATTTAATGCTAGGTAAACCTTGCAAAAGATTTAATGAAACAATCAGAATGTGTAAAAATTATTTCATGAACAAACAAAAAATTATGAGAATTAAATATAAAAAGCAATAAAACTGACAATTAATCGTCATAATCGTCAAAGTCCTAAAACAGGCAATTAATCGTCATAATCATCACAATTTATTAGACTAACAATTAAGGGGCTGTTTATACTTGGTATTAAGATGTGTTTTCATCGATCGGATCACAAGTGGACGAGAGAGACACATTACGTTCACACCTGGTATTTAAATCCATCTCTTTTGTCCACTTTCGACCGCTTCTGTCCTGAATACTGTGAGGGGGTGGTCTGTGAGCCGGTGGGCGAGTCTCTCTGCTGTCATTCAAACACGAGCAGGAGTAATTATGAGTTTATATGGACGCAAACTAATATTATGTCAGAGTCCGCTGCTTGTTTAGCCAGTAAACATGCTGCACAGAGTTTTGTACGTTTATATGTTGGAGCTTTCTCTGAATTTTTAGCGCAATTGATGAAATAGGATCGCGCAACTTTCACGCTTTCAAAACGAAACTACGGAGAACACCTGGAGTAGTTTTATCAATGAAAGGCTAAAAATAGCGCTGTTCACCGTATGTTCACGCCAGAAGTAAAAAAAATACGTTAAACTTGTGTTTAATACCTCAGATTAGATAAATGGGCGGAGAGAAGGCGGTCGCGTGTGGCTGTTCGAACACATTCAACCACATTGCGTTCCGCAACTCCAAAGCGATCCGATCGAAAGTGGTTTCGACTACCTCTGGATGTGGTTAAAAGTGGTCGAAAGTTGACGCGTTCAAAATGTTTTGAACACCGTTTACACCTGGCATTAACGTCGTCCACTTGTGATCCGATCGACGAAAACGCATGTTAATGCCAAGTGTAAACAGCCTCTAAGTAACCGTCAGCCAAATTTCATAATCGTGACAGCCCTAGTTATCCCCGGGTATTTTTAAACAGAATCCTGGGTTATTTGTTTCACGTTTCACACTATTCATACTTAAACCTAGGTTACTGTTTTCATTTGCATATTCGTGGTGTCAACAGACAAGATTGGATAAAAAGCGATGTCTAGCTGCCTGAACTAAAATAGCGCACTGCCCCTTTAAATAATCGCTTGTCTCACACTTCCGCATCAGTGACAAAACAGTTCGCAACGTAAATCTCTCTTGGCTGTTTAAGTCTCCTGGGATGTCATTTATGCTCCAATTCAGGTGTTTTCAGTACACAGATCGTGATATGATTTATGTTTTCTTTGTGTCAATAATAAATAGTTTAGTGTAATAAAAATGATTGATTATCTCACCTAATATCTGTATGTACTTTTTATTTATATGCTACTGTGTGTTTGCTAACGTTTTATTGAATCAACTGTGAATCGAGTATGTCACTGCCTCCATACAATGTCATGACAAGACTGTCGTCTACGTAGGCATAGACTGAAAAGTATCTCACTGGGTTAAGGAACCAAACTACTGAGTCCTTTACAAAGTCATGCTGTTGACAATTGATTAAGCATCGCTGCTGTCTGTAACATCGCTTGTTTGAATCAATCGGTTTGTTTGAATACTGTTTAGGAAACACTGATCCTTTCAGGTTTCTCTGTGGGAGACAATAATCAATACTTCCATTCTTTTCTTTCTTATAAGAAACATGCATGAATCACTAGAATACTTGATTCTGATTGGTCAGAATACAGTAATCAGGTTCAAAATTACATGCAAAAATAAAGCAGGGAAAATTGTTTAGTATGTACTGCATTTTAAACTAGTGTTGCATTATAAACCTAAGCAGAAGTACACTACAGTATAATTTCATTAGCATTGCATTTGTTTTTAAATTGCTGTTCTTTATCCTGGTTTTGCTTACTTCGCGTAGGCTTAATTTGCTGAATAAGGCCCCAAGTTTAACATTGTTGGTGAGTCTTGGGAATTTTAATAGCAGAACTTGCACGTCGTTTGACTTGTTCGTCTTCAATCGGCAACAGTGCAAACACTATATGTGGAGGTGTCATCAAAAATGCATAAGGATCAGTCGGAGCAGTCAGCTTTGCTCGAGGATAACGTCAGCCCGGAGGACGAGAGCCAGGGGACACTTTAACCGATGCCGGGCGTGATGGCTCTATTACACGTCTGTGCGGAGACACAAAGCAAAGAAATGCTTTACGAGTCACGCGCCTTGATTGTTTTTACGAGGTGGAACTGATGCGGATTGGTGCTGAATTACATGGTTTTTAATAAGCATTTTCATCAAGTTGATAAAGTGAAGGGCCTTTGACACTTTAGCGAACAAATCTGACTGTACAGGGCTGACAAAACCATGAAAAAGTGTTTGCTGAGGTGTAGCGTGCAATGGTTTATAGACACCAAAGATTTTTTATTGAAATTGAGAAGGGATATGAAATATTTTTGCATACAAACTTTAGAAAGTAAGGATTTTTAGTACATTCATGCATTTGGTAGACGGTTTTATCCAAAGTGACTTACAGTGCATTTTTGAAAAAAAAAACCCTTCCATGGCCTTTGCACTGCTAACATACTGCTTTAGTGAGTTACAGGAACTCAGTTAGTGGTTCATTGAAACACCTTAAAGGAAAACACCACCGTTTTTCAATATTTTACTATGTTGTAACCTCAACTTAGACTAATTAATACATACCAATCTTTTTTCAATGCGTGCACTTAAGCTTTGTACAGCTCGCCGTGAATCTGTTAGCGTTTAGCATAGCCCCATTCATTCCTTAGGATCCAAACAGAAATTAATTTATAAGCCACCAGACAATTCCATGTTTAACATCATCACTCCCGACTCCCCCCTCTTGTTCAAACTTCCATCAATATTACTGCGCCCGAGGTCAAAGTGCTGCAAACTAAGGGCTTTTCCGCCATACAATATAGTTTATCCACAAAAAATAGCCATGTTTTATTTTGTGCCACCATACTTGTGTAACTACTAATGTCTTTAAATAGGAAAAATATGGAAGTGTTTGGTGGCCTCAAATTCATTCCTGTTTGGATCTTAAAGAATGAATGGGGCTAGGCTAAATGCTAACACATTCACAACGCACTGTACAAAGATTAAGTGCACGTATTGAATAAAGATAGGTATTTATTAATTTGTTTAAGTTGAGGTAAGAACATAGTAAAATATTGACAAACGATTGTGTTTTCCTTGTTCTGATAAACACTAAGGGCCCTATTTTAATGATCTGAAACGCAAGTGCGAAGCGCAATGCGCAAGTGACTTTGTGGGCGGATCTTGGGCGCTGTTGCTATTTTCCCGGCGGGAGAAATAACTATTGCGCCAGGCGCAAATCAATAAGGGGTTGGTCTGAAGTAGGTTCATTATTCATAGGTGTGGTTTGGGCGTAACGTCAAATAAACCAATCAGAACGCTATCCAACATTCCCTTTAAACGCAAGGGCGCAAGTTCCATGGCGGGTTGCTATTAATATGACTGATTTACCAGGCGCACACCAGGAGCGGTTCACAGCCGAGGAGACCGACGTTCTTGTAAGAGCAGTCAAAGACAGAGAAGTTGTTTTGTATGGGGATAGGAGAAACCCGCCCAAATCAGCGTAGGTTAAACAGGCGTGAGAGGAAATAGCCGCAATTGTCTCATCAGCTGGCATCCCCATCATTGCGCCAAGCGCTACAATTATGTCAGGAGACGGGGCAATCTCAAGCTTGCCAGCATAAATCGGGCACGCCGTGTAACGGGAGGTGGATCTGCCTCTACACAGATCTGCGTCCACCCTCACCGCTGAAAGGGTTTGGGGGCTTTGAAATCGGACCCAAGAAACGCAAGCAAGGTCCAACCCCAAAGAACACTTACAAATCAAGTTCATATACATTAAGGTTTCTTATGAAAACATTTTAATTATTATTTACATAAAATAAACGTAATACAACCACACAACAAACTTATGAAAATATTTTAATCGTTATTTGCATGAGAATTTTTTAACGCAGCCACACAACAGATAAAAACTATCACCACAATGCTCACCACTATGATTCCCCTTATCTCATGTGTTAATATGTTTTTATTGTAACAATTAATGATTTGCAAAAATAACTGTGTAGATTAGATAAGCAAAGTGTGTGCGCGTTGTGCACGCTATACATTATGGTCAGGCATGCGCCCTTAAAATAGCATAATGAACCACGCGCAACGCGCCACTGACTTTAGACTAGTTTTTTTTGGTCAGATAGCATCAGGGACGGTTTGCGCCGCAACACGCCTCTTTTTTTGCGATGAACCGCCCAGGGAGCGCAAGTTCATTCCCTAGTTTGCCGACGTGCGTCTGTGGAGGGAAAAACCTGCTGTGCGCCGGTGCAAAATACGAATGATACATGCGTCACTGACAAAGTCAATTACGCTGGCTGCAAGATAGGGCCCTAAGTAAGATATTTTGAAAAATTTTTGTGACCAAACTGATCAGAGGCCCCATTGACTTCCATAGTAGGAAAAATAATATTATGGAAGTCAATGGGGCCTCTGATCGGTTTGGTTACAAACATTTCTCAAAATATCTTACTTAGTGTTTATCAGAACAAAGAAATTAATACATGTTTGAAACAACATGAGAGTGCATAAATGATGACAGAATTTTCATTTATGTGTGAACTATCCCTTTAAATCTAGAATCTGATTTGAGGCTCTCATCATTTCAAAATGGTCAAAAAATCGTCTCTAGCTGTCACCGGGGCAGTGTTCTATCAAAAAGTGCTCATTTGCACCTAAAGACTGCATATTATTACCCTAAAGGCACATATTGATACCAAATGCTTACATATAGGATTACTTAAATGGTACAAATTAGGACCTTTTTAAAGTGATACCGAAGTTAATAACTTCTTATAGCATCAGCATAAAACCAATAACCAAGGTGAGACTGTGGGTTGCAGTGTTTTTATCATGGTAAAAGGGTTGCACTGCTTTGGATCTTGCCTAGGAATACCGGTGGTAAAATAAGTGTTAAATATGTCCTGTTGTGGTTAAATTCAACTTTAAAGGTTCTCCTTATCATCGGGCTGTAAAACCATTTTTGAAACCTTTATTTTAAATTAAGGTCACATTTAAGTTAAAATGTCTTATTGACCATTAGCCGCCCCCCTTGACCACTGAAATACACAACAACAGCAGGTCACACAAACACACATACAGAACTCAAAAAACTCAATCTCCCATTAGTGTCGTGGTTCGAACCAGAGCTCATAAAGACCAATAGAGGCTCTAATTAAACCATGCACTGTGAGAGCAAGCATCTGGTCTTTCCAGAAGCCCTAAGGATTTCACAGACCGACGGGTCCATCACTTTATTTTGAACTTTTCCCCTTATCAGAGCCCCAGCCCTGTATACAAAGGTTCGATGTATTCTGCCTGATATCTGATGTTCTGCCATTTACATACAGTACTGTGCAAAAGCCACCATGCTATCATTAGATTTGTTGGTTTTTTTTGCAATAGTGATCATATATAATTATTTTGTCTCTTTATTAGAATACAACCAAGAAATACAGAAAAATTTGTATGTAGTATTAAAAACAGTATAAAAGTTTAAGATGAAGTGTCAAGTTTTAAGGGTAAACTCCCCTTCCACTTGAGCAACAGCAGGAAACTGCAGGATCTCTTAAACCTAAATTGAATAAAATCTTATTTCTAATCGAATTACTTCCACATAAAAAAACTCAAAATATGTTTTGTGCCAAGAGAGGTCACACTAAATACCGACTGATCCCTGAAGAAGACATTTAGTTCTGAAAATAGTTTTGTTTTTGTAATTTTGTGAACATATTTCCTGTATTTATTATATATTTATTATGAGTGCAAAACATACAGTTAAGCAGAACACTAAACAACAAAACAAAACAGACAACAAAAACAAAACAGCTATTGTGATTATGATGTTGTTATGAAGCAATGATAATAAGCTAAATAATACTAATAATACTAATAAATTAAACTGATAATAATACAGATGATTATATTGTTATGAAGTAATGATAATAAGCAAAATAATAGTAATAATAATAATAAAATAATAATAATAAATTAAATGGATAATAATACATATTTATGTAATAATAAAAATTATAAAATGTAAATTATGTAATAATAATATGTCCAATAATGTATTATTAGCAATAATAATTATAAGGATTGTTATGAATACAATAATATTTTTAATTCCCATAATAATAACTTAATAATAATAATAATAATAATAATAATAATAAATTAAACGGATAATAATACATAATAATAATAATTATAAAATGTATATTATGTAATAATAGTATGTCCAATAATGTATTATTAGCAATAGTAATTCTAAGGATTGTTATGATTACAAGAATATTTTTAATGCCCATAATAATAACTTAATAATAATAAATAATAATTATTATTAATGATGATAATAAAATAAAATAATAATAATAAATTAAACGGATAATAATACATATTTATGTAATAATAATAATTATAAAATGTATATTATGTAATAATAGTATGTATAATAATGTAGTAATAGCAAGATTAATTCTAAGGATTGTAATGATTACAAGAATATTTTTTAATGCCCACAATAATAACTTAATAGTAAATAATGATAATAATAATAATGATTATTATTAATAGTAATAATACTAACAACAACAATAACAAATATAATATTATATAAAAGGACTGTGATGATATTAATATTTAGTAAAATATTGCATTTGTATTTTCTGTTTGTATCATAATAAAAAAGTGAAAAATAAATATGGATGGACATTAAAACTTTGCTAAAACAACAAAGCTTGTGGAGGTGGCCTAAGACTTTTGCACAGTACTCTACATCATAATTTAAATTACAATTAGGCATTTTGCAGACAAAAAAAATGATTTACAGTGCATTACAAGATGAGAATTTAGGTGTGTTACCTGGGGATCGAAATCATGACTTTTGTTGTGCTGTCAACTCAGTGGTCTACCAATCAACAGACTCTCATATTGCTTTCTCAGGGACTCAAACCCATTACCTTGGATTCACATTTATACTTTGTTTTTATACTTTATTCTACATACTACTTTATAAAATACATTATTTTGTAGACGCACGCTTAATTCGAGAGCCATACACGCGGTGCGATGCACTATTTCTTCCATATATGTTTTCTGAATGCTGCATCAGATCAAAAGAAAGAGGAAAGCGGCACAGTCACGTTTTCTGCACGGTTTAGAAAGCTCAGCATTGTCGTGTATCCGGTGAAAACTAGGTTTTTGGCCTGTGATGTGCTGAGGGGAAACTGCAATGGCTTCTGATTGGCCAAAATGACTTTACTTTAGGGATACATCAGCATCTGTTGTTTTGGCTTGCTATTAACATACCCGTTTTTTGCGTGTTTGTGTGGACGCAGAGATTTTTTTAACAAAGAAGGAATAAACTCTGTTTGTAAAAATAGACACGAAATGTGAACCACCCTTAGATATCCTTAGGTGACGCAGCAAACCATGGGACGAGGTCAGCGTAAGGTAATTTACAAATAACTTTAAGCCAAATTACCTGATCTGATTATCGCATTGTCACTGTGGACAGGTTAGCACAGACGGCTCTAGCCTGTTTACTGCTGTGTTGAGCTTGTGTTGATATTTTTGTCCCATGTGCTACTCGTGGTAGTGGAAGCAGTTGGCATATCTCGCATGTGTGACTCGAGTTCTGCATGCTGACAGATGGAACCCTATGGCCCCCCTTTAGTAGCTTTGTTTTGGTAAATCACACCTCTTGAGATGGGACATCCCTGATAGAGAATTCCACACCTTCATTTTCCACTTCAGTCTTCTTTCCTTCTCTCGCCCTCTCTCTTTCTCTCTTTTTCCATCTGTCCCTTAGGAATGCCTCAAAATAGCAGCCTAGGGAAAAGTGGGTCAGGCATCATCATGGGTTCCTGGGGTGTGTTTTAGAGGTTGGGGTGTATGGGAAGTGAAAAGGGGGCGGAGACTATCGAGCCCAGGTTGTATTGACAGATGGGACTGTCTTCGCAACTAGATTTATTTCGTTTATTTTGTCGACTCTGCATTTTGTAATCTATTTATCTTTGTCTCACTTTCTTGTATGGCTGCCTTTGTACATTAGAATGACTATACTCACTTTCACAGATATTTTTCTTAAAGCCAAATATAATAACTTTGTGGTATACTCACCATATCATTGCCGACCTGTAAGCTTATAACTAAACGTATATATGTTTGTGTAAACTATAAACCAGGGGTCAGCAAAAGGCAGCCCATGGGCCAAAACTGTCCGTCTCCAATACGTAAGCAAAGGCTGGGATGGGTCCAACTTTCCAGATCATAGATATTCGAGCGAGCACTGAGCTAAGCTGGACAACATGCACTTGCTCGATCAAGATGACTTTTGAGACTTTGGGGTGGGACTAAGCACCATTAGTTGTTTGATTGAATCAATGACACGCATTATCTTTTGCTCCACAATCCGTGTCCAGTCAATCCAGGTAGAGAAGACACTTTTTAATATATTTCAGAACAGGTAATTTATGTTAAAACTAGGGATGCACCGATAGGATTTTTTTGACCCGATACCGATACCGATTTAAACAGACAACTTCTGGCCGATACCGATATTAAACACTTGTATACAATACTATACAGTTGGTCTATTAGCTAGTTTATTTCTGCATCAAATTATTTTTACTGAACATGGATTGGATCTAATTAACATTCAACTGACCAACATAATAAGAGAGGCACAAATTAAGCTAAAACAAATATAAAAAGACAGCATGACAACCTTCAAAGGTGGTTTTTGCTATTCAGCATTAATTTTATTAACAACATTAACTCAATTTTTTGCATATAATGGATTTCTTTATGCAGTTAATTAATAAACAATCGGTATCGGCCTTTCTCATGCTACTGCCGATATGCCGATGGTTTCAAATTCATCAAAAATCGGCCGATATATATAGGCGGCCAATACATCGGTGCATCACTACTTAAAACAAAAGTCTTGTTTGATCCATGCAATAAACTGCAAACCAAACAATAATGCCAATTTTTAAAGAGCACCTATTGTCCGATTCACGTTTTTCCATTGGTGTGTAAGTGTGTATTAGTATGTTAACAATATGCAAAAGGTACAAACCCCAAAGTAAACAATGATCTGAGTGATCATCTCCAACGTGAATCTCTTTTCTTGGACTAAAACAAACACACGGATTGTAGGCAACAGTTTAATTCCTGGGATTGGTGATGTAGACAAGACCGATATTATCATAATTCCTACCGCTTGGACTCACAGCCTGTAAGTTAACTCCTGTTAGCATTGCATTGTGAGCGAATCTTTCAAACACGGTAAGGAGCGTCACATTTCCGGCTTATGTCAGAGGAATTCAGGCCAATCACTGTACAGATTAGCTGGCCAATCAGGGACACCAAGCTTTTCAAATCCATGCGTTTCAGGAAGAGAGTGAAATCTGGAGCTACAAAAATGTACCATATGTGGAAAATAATGTGTTTTGTTAACCATAAACCATGCAAACACATGTATTATACCAAATACACAAAATAACGTTGTTAAACAATGAAACAGGTGCACTTTAATGTATTCATTTACTAATTTTGTAAAATTACAGTGTTTTTTGATCCGAAACCTACTTGCCGACCCCTGCCATAAACTATCAATATATAGAAAAGAGCTATTGTGTGTATCTTTTTTTTTAGGGTGGGTAAATAAATAACAGATTATTAATTTTACCAAAAACTTCAACAAAAGCTAACTAAAGTAAAAAACATGCCTGTAAATTAAAATAAAATAAAATCCAGGCCTAAATATTAGTTGAGAAACACTAAAATTATTAACTGAGACAAAATAATTATAAAAATGTAAGTTAAAATAAATATTTATAAAATAAATAAAATATTTGTGAATAAAACAACATTAAACTAAACTAAAATATATTAAACTTAAAATTTTATATTAGTTAAGAAATAAACTAGTAGGAAAACTAATTAAAAAACGAATAAACTTCGGAGCCGATGGTGTAGTGAGCTCCGACATGTGGTGCTTTCGCACTTTTGGTGACCCGATTTCGACTCCCGGCTCATGGTCATTTGCCTGTCCTCTATACTCACTTTTCAAATAAAGGCAAAATGGCTAAAAAATATAACTAAAAAATTAATAAAAAAATAAACATAAGCGGATTTTCGCATTTGTGCTTGGGGGGGCACCTACCGGCAAACAAGAGTACTGCAATACCCTTTTGAGATTAGCAAGTGTAATTTCCTGGTTTTTACACATGATTTAAAATTATTTTAGCCGTATGCTACTCAGTCCACCCTATAAAATATTAATAAAGAAAATATGAATTCTCATATTTCTAGTTCAGACAAAATCATAAATGGCTCTGCCCCCCACAAATTCCACCTATGCTAATAGAATGACAAATGCTAATAGGAAAAATACTAAAAATAAATACAAAAAAATTAACATAAAAGCTAAAAAGTGTAAAAACAAAAGCTAATTCAAAATACTAATTAAAATAATATAAAAACCAAAATAACTTCATGTTTAACTTTTCGTTTTCTATGTTTCTTAAGGCAAAAATGTTATTAAAAAGTCTTGTGTAACTTATGTTTCAGGCAGCTCCCACAGGGCAAACAACCTGTCTTCACCCTAAATAATTATTAACATAAGCACCAAAACTGTGTTAAAGTATCTCAGAAGTGTTTTTAATTAGATTTTACAATCTCCCTCCGAACCGGGGTTCTGCATCATGGGCACAAAGCTTGTCTGGATGGAAACAGGTTTTTACCATATGTTTACAATGTCTGGTAATTTACCCTCCAGGCAATTGTGAAACAGCCCCTTTTTCATTATGAGTACTCGTTTCTAAACTTGGTGGAAACCAAAAGCTGTTGAATTCACCCAGGAGAAGTGCAGATCTATCATTTGTTTGGCTTTTGGCTCATGTAGTATTTTACAACCACACTTGTACCACCTTAAGTCTTCGACCTCATCAGCTTGCTATATAGCCATGCTGATGTGGCAAGTTTACAGATCACTTGTGAAGGTGAATTCATATATCATTGCATTGTAGAGCAAAGGCTAAACATAACATAAAGCTTGGCCTACTGACAGTGGCGGTCGGTGTCTTCTTTTTTCAAGGGCATTCGATGCGAAGTTCGTCACAACATGTACAGTATGTAAAAAAAACATGATATATAGACAAAAACATTCATTAAAATCATTTTTGTGTGTCATCAAAGTGATCAACAGCCAAAACAGTGCATTTACAATAGGAACACATTATGATGCAAAGGATTATGGGATTGCCAGTATTCAGACTGCTACATTACTGCGTGAATGGGTTGTTTTTTGTTAGTGGGTAACCAGATCTAACAACAGGTTTCTCTTTTCCCTATAGGATTTAAGTGTCCTGTATGCTCCAAATCAGTGGCATCCAATGAGATGGAAGTTCACTTCATCATGTGTCTGAGCAAGCCACGCCTCTCCTATAACGGTAAGCCATCCCTTTTTCAGCCACACATTTAATACAGCACACGCCCAATTTTCCACTTCAACCTTGTGGAGTATGTTTGGTAATTTACTGCTATGTAAAACTATCAGTGCCTCTATTATTTTTTTTTTGTGTGTCACTGTATCAGTTTATCTTTACTTTTTCCATTTTATGGGAAAGTGAACTCCAGATAACCCCCAAATCCATCTCCCTTATGTCTTACAGTCTTTTTAACATGAAAACCAAGGTCATCTGTATTTGACACTTTCTTTCTCGCTGTTTCACTTAACCTCATTTATTTTACTGATTTTTTCTAGTCATCTGTAAAGCATTCACAATCTGTTTTACTTCCATATTGTGATTTAATTGTGAATATTTAGTGGAAAATAAGGTGGGATTTTTCTGATGGGTTTTTATCTATACAGATTCGAATTGATCATTTGTCAAGTAAAATGTTTGGCTATGATTTTATTGGTTATTAAATTGATACAGTATATATGAATGTAGTTGAACTGGTAGAGCATTGTGTTATACTCAAAGGTCATGGGTTTCGATTAGAGGTCGACCTATATGGCTTTTTCTCTGGCCGATAAATCAGGGCAGCCGATGGCCGATATGTTTGGCCAATTTTCTATATGTACATAATAACAAAATGTTCTCATCATTAGCAGATATTTTAAATGTAAAAATGTCACTATTTAAGTCAAAGTATTTAAAAAAATTATGACTGGTCTTTCTGAAGAGTTTTACAACCTCCTCTGCACCATGCATTTATCAGACACAGATATTACCTGACACTGCTGTCATCATCTTTGATCAGTTTTTACCATGGCTTTTATTGCTTTGTAGGATAAAATCCTTATTTGGTAGACCTGATAAATTATTTATTCATCATAAAGTTAACATAATAAATGTCTATGTTTTTTACTTGAGACTGTTATTTAGGGCAAATCTTTCTAAACACATTTACATTCTCATTTCTGAGGCGCTATAAGTGACTGATTGTGCTGACAGTGACGTCTTGTGAATTTAGTGTTGGGACAGATCTGTTGTTTCAACCGTTCATTCAAACGAATCCGTTCAAAGGAGTCAGTTCGCGAATCAGACGCGTTGTGTTCTAATCCAGGATGAGCAGCGCAAAACTGTAAACAAAGTGTTACTGTAACAACACGAAATACATTTCCTCGGTGGATATGATTTGGTCTTCGGACCTTTCGCTATTGTACTGGCTGCTTAATTTGCGCGATCCCGCCATCCTTTACTAAAGCTGTTTGTAAACAAGGCATGGCTGCACACACACAGGACGGGAGCGATCTGCCTTGCAGTAAGAGGCAGCGTCACGAGTTCTACAACCATAGATATGTATATAAAGGCTAGATGGCTCAAGGCGGAGTCAGCTGTGTCGTCACTTGGCGGCCATCTTAGGTCAGTGCTGCCATAGTGCTGCTCCCTGCTGCTGTGGACGGAAGGTGAGTGACATACGCCAACTAAAATGCTCGTAACTTGCTGAATTCTTGACGGATTTACAAACGGTTTGGTTTTTTACAAACGTTATTAACGTGGCTATAATTATGGATGCTTTAACATGTTTCATGAATTTTTTATTTATTTTTAGTATACGTATTCAGTGTCATAGGTACATCTTTGACGTTTATAACAAACCAATCCGTTTGAAAATCGGTAAAAAATTAAGCAAGTTATGGTCATTTAAAAGTACCTGCATCATTAAAACTCAATGCTACGAGTGAGCGAGCGCCCTGTCCTAAGATGGCCGCCAAAATGCGGACGTTCCACTCAATTGGCCATCAGCGCGGACGAGCCATCTAGCCTTTATATACATATCTATGTCTACAACAACGCTTAGGTGCCCGCAGATGCGCCTGCCTATTAATCGGCCTAATTTTGCAGCAAAATCGACCAAAGCCGATTTTTTAAAATATGCCAAAAATCTGCCAATTAATCGGCCGGCTGATAAATCGGTCGACATCTAGTTTCGATCTTACGGGAGCACACTAATCTGGGTAAAGAACCAAAATGGGTAAAAATGCTGGATGTGGGTGATGCTGAAGTGGCTGGTTGCTGAAACCACGCCCATCTACCTTGTCGGTAGTGACAGCAGTGGCAGTTCACCAGTCACTCAAGTGGCCACGCCCTTAATTATGCAGAACTTTAAGGCTTAAAGTGACACCATGTAATTTTTCAACCTTCATAATACATTTTCAAGACCCTTGTGATAGTACATTGACTTTAAATAGGTTGAATGACATGTCTACCATAGCCTGCCGGGGTCTGTATCACTTTTACTCGTATTTTAAAACTTAGGGTTTGTGGTAGTAACCAGAGCACAAAAAAAAACTACAAAATTCGACTGCTTTACGGCATACGTCACTTCCTCCACACAATTTGTTTTTAACGTGAATTTTGCTGGAGGCTACTTAAGGAGTGTAGAGAGCAGTTTCTAATATGTGACTCTGTGGCACAGTCTTTAGTGTCACGGACCTATGACACGGGCGACCCGGGTTCGATTCCCCTTTAAGGCAATTTTTTATATAAACTGTTGATTCATACATAAATGCGATGTTCTTTATAAATTACGGCGATTATATTGCATATAGTTCCCTGTATTCAGATGCTGTGTTCACGTATTTACCTTTCTTTTTACTGTGTCTATGATATTTACATTACAATCCAGGATGCTATAGCACTCAAACTTGCTCACAGTGTAAAACCAAACCCTATTCATTCACCAATCAGATCCGAGCGTTTCTCTCTTCTCTCTTCCTCATTTGCTGCGTTCCGCTGTCACTCGCGTGACGTATTACAAAGCGGCAGACCTAAACGCATCGGTTTACTTGGATTTGGAGCGATTTTCACACAAAAAAGAGGAATAACGAGCGCCATTGCGGAAAATCCTGGTGGCGAGGGAGAGAGAGAGGATGCAACAATATTTGTTTGGAAAAAGGCAAGGAAATACGTCTGGTCGTTTCTGAATTGGAAGGCTGCAGCCTCCGGAGGTCAAATATGCAGGCTCCACACGTCATCAAGCCTGGGTTATTAAGGTAAACTGAGCATTACATTCGCAAGTCATAAGCATACTGCAACAATTTACGATTAACTAAGTATAATAGTCAACTTTGTAATTGTTAATATTGTGAAATAAGACAGTCTTGATGACGTATTAGAAATACGACATCCGGAGGCTGCAACCTTCAGATTGAGAAATGGCTTCTGCCACGACGAGTTCCTCATCAGAAAGTTGTAACATGACTGCGTTTCTCCCTGTTGTCTCAAAATGTTGATCGTTTAGCATTTTAAATGTTTAGTTTTTAGTTTAGTTTTAAGGTTGGCCAGTTCCTTTCCTTTGCGACAGTGCTGCGGCGCTTGTGGGCTCTAGGGGCGCTAGAAGTGAAAAATACGTGTCTAGCACCCCCTAGTGGCCAAAAGTTTCATGGTGTCCCTTTAAGTTATAAAAAAATTTACCTCCTCACAGTTAGCTATGTGAGTGATTCTCACGAAATCCAGACTTGTGGTGTCCAGCATCAGATTTATTTAAAAAACCCTTGAAGAACTTATTTTTGCACATATAAGATTAAGGTCTGAACTTACTATAACCATAATTTTTAGAGGATTTAAAAAATATTTCCTATAGAATTATTTAAATTTTTTAGATTATCATTATCAAAAATTATAATTACAGCAACATGATATTACATTAAATATTAAATATATGCATTTATAAACTCGGTAATGAGAACTTAAAATATGTCTACTTTGTGTACTACGACAAAGAAAATGTCAACTTTTTTCTGAAGAGAAAAAATTAGAACTGCTTACCTGGTAGCCATCTTGAGTGTCACAGTCAATTATGTCCCTTCCAAAAAAAAAATTATTGAATATTGTTGCGGAGGATGAGAAAATTTTTCTTAGAAA
Organism: Paramisgurnus dabryanus; assembly: GCF_030506205.2. Classification (NCBI taxonomy): domain Eukaryota; kingdom Metazoa; phylum Chordata; class Actinopteri; order Cypriniformes; family Cobitidae; genus Paramisgurnus; species Paramisgurnus dabryanus. Next base: position 15,481,370 of record NC_133359.1, on the reverse strand, counting down.
CATTTATATTCCTTATTATTGTCTCTACATTTACCAATGATCACCAAATACTACATGTTTCTTTACTGTAAATGTTTATAGTATAACATGCACTGAAGCTTTTTATTTTTTTTAGATTTTTTAATTATAAATATTTCCATGTCAAAGAACCCAAATCCAGTCATGGACACGTTGCGGTAATGAAAAATTTCCCCTTAAATGGGGGATGAGTCTTATTTCGCGAGAATCACCCATATTGACCAAAAACACTTTTTTACCAGGCTGTAAACATATTTATTTCTGCTGTAAAGTTGGGCATTTAAACATGGGGGTCTATGGGGACTGACTCTCTTTTGGAGCCAGCCTCTGGTGGACAGTCGGTGAATTGCAGTTTAAGTCACTTCCGTGTTGGCTTCACGAGATTGGAAGGTTGCCCCTTATATACTTATGCATGTATCTGCAAATGTTTAAACTTCACAAAAAATTTCAAGAACTGATGTTGACCCATTGACATGCAGCATTAAATCTGGGCACGCTTCACGGACTGACAGCACATGATAGTTGTAGTGAGTGTAAGTCTTTGCCTGTAACAGCTGTGGGGTGAATAGAGGTCTGCTGCTCGTGACTTACTGACAGATACCTGACTGAAAGACAGCTGTCGAACCCTTGCTTGTGCTAAAGGTGACCCTTGGTGACGCACATACACGTATACTGTATCTGCATTCTGCTTGTGTGAAATCTAGAAAAAGAAGCCACATAGTTACCGAGCCCAAACAGTATGACCAAAATATTATCATGTCCTTTAGATGTGTTGTTTTTGCAATTGTAAAGTGATCATATATAATTATTTCTCAGTCTCTTTATTAGAATACTACCAGGAAATGTGTACGTCGTATTTAAAAGTATAAAAGTATAAACTGAAGTGTCAGTATTTAGGGTAAACTCCACTTCCACTTGACCAATAGCAGGCAACTGCAGGATCTCTTAAACCTAAATAAAATTTAAATCCTAATTTCTAATTAAATTTAAATTAATCTGACTTCAGTCTCCTCAAAAAAGCTCAAGATTTGTTTAGTGCCGAGAGACGTCACAATAAATACTGACTGATACCTGAAGAAGTCATTTAGTTCTGAAAATGTTTTGTTTTTAATTTTGTGTACATATTTCCTGTATTTCTGTTTGTATCTTAATAAAAACATTGAAAAATAAATATGGATGGGCATTAAAACTTTGCTAAAACAACAAAGCTGGTGGTGGTGGCCTAAGAATTTTGCACCGTACTGTATACAAACATAAAGTATATAAATATCTACTGGTGTTTCTAGGAACAAGAAACAGTTGCTTCTCACAAACATCTCATTGCCGTTTTAAAATTTTTCCTGTCTGTTTCCTCTTCAAGTTAGTGGCCCAGCTGAAACACCAGAACACACTGCAGCTAATCTTATTTCCCACAATGCACTCTGTCCCATTGTGAGGCGAGACCAGTGACAGTCACACGTCAGCAGAACTGCTCACTGTAAAAATCGCTGCGTGTGAATCCAGTATGTAAACTCTGCTGGCCTTTTCATGCTCCGATTTGTTCCCACCGGCCTTCCAACTTCTGTTGAACTCTGATCCACCTGTTTTGTAGATCTAGGCAGGTCAAAAATCCCAGCACTAATGGTCCTCTTAACTAACACTAACTCACTAACAAATGTTTTACATTTAAAGATGTTAATACAGAAATATACATTAAGGTGTGTGATAAAAGGAAAGAGAAAATGACTATACTAAACATTTATAAAATGCTTAAGTAGTGGTTAAAATGCGTGAGCTTTTTTATGGTTCGCATTGTATGATATTTAAAGGTGCAATGTGGGATCTTTTGACAGAAATGCAATATAATATACATAACTATATTATCAGTGCTGACCCAACATAATGAACTGTATTGTTTTTATGACCTCAGAATGAGCCGTTTTTATTGACATACACGTGGGTCTCCTTACATGGAAGTTGCCGCCATGTTTCTTCATTAGCCCTAAATGGGCAAACTGCTCTACTGAGTGCGTTTCTTCCCTACGTTGTCTCAGACGACAACATGTTTGTCCTGTGGCAGCTACCGTAGCTTTTCTTTGCGTTTTGAAATTGAGGTTGGTTGCAGCTAAAACACATTACAACTTTAAGTATCCACGCATTTTTTTCTGTATTTTATTAAATTTATGCATTTTGTCCAAAGCGACTTACAGTGCATTCAAACTATACATTTTATAAGTATGTGTGTTGTCTGGTAATCAAACCTATGACATGTGCACTGCTAACCAGTGTTCGAATTTTGTCAAAGCCACCCCCACTTTATTATAAGGTCACCGTGATTTCACAAAGTAACGGTACATTCACAAGGGCGAAAGCGTTAACATTTGACTGAAGGCTTGCCTGAAAATGCCCAACAGCCAATCACAGTGGCCGCAACACAAGCTCCGGTCTTGCATAAACGTAATTGGCTGGCTCGCACTAGGTTATTTGCATAAGGCAATCTGATTGGCTGACGAACACGTTGCCGCTTGAAAAGTTGAGAAATGTTAAACTTATGCCGCGAGCAACGGCAATGACGTGACGTTGACGGATCCACAATTCAGTTCGACAACGCATGGCGTCACCCATTAAAGGGGCCATAGCACAAGCCTTTTTTAAGATGTCAAATAAATCTATGGTGTCTCTAGAGTACATATGTGAAGTTTTGAAAAAAAAAACATAAACAATTTATTATAACAAAATAAAATTGACACTTTTAGGTGTGTGCAAAAATGTGCCGTTTTGGGTGTATCCTTTAAAATGCAAATGACCTGATGAAATTCAAACACTGATCACAATGATGGTGGTTTGTTGTAATTGAAACTCAGTTGTGAAATATTTTCTCTCTCTCTTTTTCTTTGCACGAAATGGCAGTGCTGTGGTTGGATAGTGCAGATTAAGGGGCGGTATTATTATAATAAGAGCTCCTTTTCAAATTTCAACGTCCTATTTTTTCACTTGCTTGTCGAGAATGGTTTACCAAAATTAAGTTACTGTGTTGATCTTTTTCACATTTTCTAGGTTTATAGAAGCACTGGGGACCCAATCATAGCACTTAAACATGAAAAAAGTCAGATTTTCATGCCATGGCCTCTTTAAAAGTAATTGAGAAGCGTTAACGCTTATGCCCCGTGTGAATGTACCGTAAGATGTGATCCTGGATCAACATTTTTTTAAACTTCAATTTACCCTTAACTCAAACCCTAACCATTTTATAGCCCTCAGATTAATGTGAAATAATACTTTGAGAATAATTTTTTTAAAGCTCCTACCCAATTCTAAAATAAACAATCTGTCAGTTCCTGCAGAAAACAGCGTGAGGCGCAATTGAGAGTTTACATTTACTTTTGAATTCGTTTATTGCAAAATTGGGACAAATAATGGACAGTATCGCTTTGTGGCAGCGCAGCATGAGAATTTTAAATTCATGTAGTATTTAATTTGAATTAAAAACTAATTCATATTTTTGAGCTTTATATGGGATCCCTTAATGTTTATAGGGGGTCCGGGGCCACCCCAGCCCCCCTCAATTCGAACACTGCTGCTAACTCAATACTTATCCAACGTAGCTACAGGAACACATCACATATGTCGCAAATAAACAGAAATGGTTGTAGTGTAGGAAGTTGTTATGCTCAGTTGTCTACGTGGTGCTTTGTGAAAATTTATGACACACACACACACACAAACACGTTTTTTAATCTGAAATATCTCCCACATATTATGTTCATTTCCAGTTTATATATTAGAGAATTAATATGTAAAATATGAAAATATTTTTAGTTCAATTTGAATAAAACCTTTCCCCTTAGGCACTGAAAATAAATTGTGTTGCAGTGTTATTCGGGCCTCTTACATTCTCTCTCCTGTTTCTCTCTCTCTCTCTCTCTTATCCACCCCCACCCTATCTGAGAGCTAAATTTAACAGCAGGTATTGAAATATCATCATACATAGTCGTGGCATGAAACAGACACTGGTCAGCTCAGTGGGCCATTTCATACACCACACAAAACTGCTATCAAAGTAATATTGTTCTCATTTTTGGTACCATACAAAAAAAATAATACCATAAACAACAAATGACAAACACACCTGTCAAGTCCTGTAAACTAGTATAACTCCTCTTAGCTGCTGAAGTCACTGGCCGTAAGAGGATAAAACAGGCTCAAGTATGGGATGGCCTGCATCCTGCTGTTGTCAGAGATGTTTGCCGGGACCGCCGTCTGGAAAATCGCAGCGACGCGTGAGGATTTCTTTGTTAGGGGGTTGAATATGTGGACCGTTTGTGTCGTTCAACTAAGCTGATTTGTATTTAAAGCATATGTTTGCCGTCTGTTCTCTCCCGTTTCCCCCAGCTCACCCCATCTTGCTTTTCATCCCATGTTCACATCCTCTTTAAACTGACGTCTGTCTGTTTTCTTTTGTTTACACCGTCATCCCACGGTGATCATGCAAACTTGTGTGCATCCAGAGGTTTAAAATCTGAGCAGGATCATAAATCTGTTCTGGGTTGCCAGATTGATGCTTGTTACAATGCACTGGTAAATGTAGCAGCAAAGGCACATTCATACAGTTTATGGCCAATCCTGTCAGAAAAAATACAAAACTGTGCCTTTTTCTGTCGTTGGGGTGGTACTGTCAAAGGTTCATGTTTGTACCTTTTTCTGACTGCAGCTGTTTTATGAATCATTTTATTTTAACATTATTTTGAGTAGGGATGCACCAATATATTAGCCTATAATCGCTATCGACAGAAAAAAGCAAATTTTCCCACTATCGGAAGATTGTTTGAAAGCAGATGATGATCAGGGCCAATTATATCCTGGCAATCAAAAGAGGGAAAACCCATTTTAAATTGGGTGAAAATGACAACAGAAATGTAGTTTGTAGGATTTCATGACATCATAATTTGAAACAAGGAGTAAAAGCAAAACGGTGCATCCCTAATTTTAAGTGTGCATTTGCTGTTATGGAAAAAAATAGTAAAAACAAAGCAAAAAAACTAATGATAATCCTGACATTTAACCTTTAAAGGATTAGTCAGTTTTCTTTAAAAAAAAAAAATACAGATATTTACTCATCACCATGTCATCCAAAATGTTGATGTCTTTCTATCTTCAGTCGAGAACAAATTATGTTTTTTGAGGAAAACATTCCAGGATTTTTCCCATTTCAATGGACTTAAATGGACCCCAACACAAAACAGTTTTAATGCAGTTCAAAATTGCAGTTTCAAACGATCCCAAACGAGGCATAAGGGTCTTATCTAGCTAAAAAATTTTCATTTTTGGCAAGAAAAATAAAAACTATGCACTTTTAAACCACAACTTCTCTTCTATCTCCGATCATGTGACGTGCCAGCAATACTCATGCAATACGTCATGTCGAAAGGTCACGGATGACGTATGCGGAACTACGCCCCGGTGTTTACAAGTGTGGAGAAAGAGGACCGTTCCGACGTTGTTGTATGTCGAATGATACTTATTAATGTCTTTGTGTCAGTTTATTGTTTAAAATGGTCCGCAAATGTGCGTTTCATGTATGTAACACGTGACCTTTCCACGTCATTACGCAATTACGTGAGGTCGCGCTGGCTCGTCACACAGCCGGAGGAAGATGAGAAGTTGTGGTTCAAAAGTGCATATTTTTTCTTTTTCTTGTCAGAAATGACAATCGTTTCGCTAGATAAGACCCTTATGTTTCGTTTGGGATCGTTTAGAGTCCTTTGAAACTCAGTTGAAACTGCAATTTTAAACTGCATTCAAACTGTTAAGTGTTGGGGTCCATTAAAGTCCATTAAAATTTTTCCTCAAAAAACATAATTTCTTCTCGACTGAACAAAGAAAGACATCAACATTTTGTATGACATGGTGGTGAGTAAATTTTCTGGATTTTTTTTTTTTTTTAAGAAAATGGACTAATCCTTTAAATATAGAATTATAAAAAAAGAAAACAGCACATGCTTAATCTTTTAGACCATCTTTTTAGCTGTTATTCACATCTGCAATTTGACATTTATCCTAAAGCATCATGGGTAAGTGGGTTAACCCTCAATAAAGACCCCGAGCTCGCACTCCATTATCTTTCCATGATTCTCGAACCTTCTGTCAGTACGTGGCACATTTCTCACCTTTACACACACAAATGCACACGCTCAGACACGTATACACTATACAGGTGTTTCCAGGGGAAGCTGAAGCTTACAGAAAAGGATGTGACCCTGTTTCGCTTTCTAGCACATTTCCTCTGTAAACTTGACAAAGATGTTTTACTGGAAACTTGTGAGCATCACGTCCTCACGAATATAGTGAATAATTGCGTCAAAAGCGACTTGTGAGGTCATAAATCATTCATTGTTTAGGACAGGGTGCACTTCCGACAAAAAAATTACTTTTGTGTGGCGGCCTAGGCGCAACCACCTTTGTCGCCTTTGTCACACGACAGCCTTGGAGTCATGTTTTGGGTGGTGAGAGTAAGGGTCCGGGTTGGGATATAAGAAATATCATTTACATTTATGCATTTTGCAGATGCGTTTATCCACAATGCATTCGATCTACAGTATATTTATTTTTCTATCAGTATATGGAATCATGATCTTTGCCATGCTAACACAATCCTTTACCAGTTAATCTACAGAAACACATCATGAAAATCTGATTATGAGAGGTTTATACTGATATCGTTTCGTGTATGTGTGTGTGTTTGAGTCATTACGGGGATCATGCAAGCCTGATCATGCTGCATTTCCCCCTTAAGCTGTTTGGAGAAGATGAGTTCACACCTTGTCTGTCTGCTATAACGCTCACAGCACCATGAATTACAGTCTTTAATGAATACTTACCTTAACCGCTAAACCGTCTCACTTGACCAGTTGTCTTCTGTGTTGAGTGAGAAAAACATTTAAATGCATTTGCATCATTCACTCGCTGCTGCCCCCTGCTGGCAAACAGGTCACTATGGCAAAAACACTGGTTGAATTATTCTGCAATGCCAAACATCTCATCCAGAGATCAGAAATGTGCTGTGGACATGTCGATACTACTGCATGTGCATGTGCATGTAAATATGAATATTACAGACAAGAGTTTTATTTAGGGTTTGCATATGAAATAAGAAAGAGAGTTACATTCATTCATTTGGTGCTTTTATCCAAAGCACCTCGCAGTGCAGTCAAGCTATACGTTTTATCAGTATGTATGTGCATGCATATATAAATATTAGGCCTGTCAAACAAATAAGGCCAATAAATTCGACCTTAGACTCAGTTAAGATATGTTCAATGATTTGTTTATTAAAAAACAGTATATTGACTTCTAAAGAAACTATTTGTACTGCCAATGCAATTCATTAACGTAATATATTTAAATTGTCTATTTGTATGCTTTGTTTTAGCATATGCCATTAATTCGATGAATAATTCAGCATATCAACATGTAATATGTTCAATTGTGATTAACAGTGCCGTGTTATATAACCGTGTGTTATAATGCATAAAGCCGAATGTGTTTTGCTGTCACGGTGGGTCTGAGTATGTGTGTATGTGTGTGCGTTTGTTACAGACGATGTATTGTCAAGAGACGCCGGGGAGTGCGTAATATGTCTTGAGGAACTACAGCAAGGCGACACCATTGCTAGACTGCCGTGCCTCTGTATTTATCACAAAAGGTAAGCTGGAGTTGATCCGTACCAGGCCATCAAATCGCCTGTTGGTTTTAATTGTGCAATTTATGCTTTGTTTAATTATGCAAATGATGATGATTTGTTTATGTCAACACATAAACCAAATGCTTTTAATATGTAGTGAATATTGGAGTGAAAAAGGTTCATTATGTACCCATTATGTCAAAACATGTACCCCAGCTATCACTGGGGCAGTACTCTTTAAAAGGGTCATAATATGTACCATCATGTACAGATATGTATATATTTGGTGCCAATATGGTACCAATTTGAGATTATATATAATAATATAGTCTTTAGGTGCAAAGCTGTACTTTTTTGACAGTGTAGGTATAAAAAGGTTGAAATTATTTTTCCCAAAATGGTTTTGTTGTGAATAAACTTTTAAGCAAGTGTAGCAGCCACTCATTAAAAAGTATTTTGGTTGATTATTGGGGTGATAATTGTTAGTCTCAAAGACTCGAACAATAGACATAATTTTTCCCAAGTGAGGTACACACTGTGGGTACATCCCAATTCAGGGGCTGCGGCCTTCCAATGCCGTATTTAAAGGCCAATGAGGTCACGACGAAGGATGTCCCAATTCGAAGGCTCCTTCACATGCAAGCCTTCAAATGTGGCCTTTTTTTCCTTGAAACCAAAGATCCATAGATGTATCCTTTATAGCCTTGGCTATCCCAAGATTCAATGCGTGCTCGGGTATTTTAAAATAAACATTCAAAACTGTAGTTAAATAAAAGTGTATATTTTGCATGTAATATTTTATGTAATATTATTGCTGCAATATTGTGCATGTTGCTTTTGTATATTTCTAAGGTTGGCGAATTTTACATACAGTTGAATACTAGTTTAATCTTCTAAAATAAAAAAATCTGCCTCCATATTTATTTTAAAAGTCTGATAGGTCTCAGCTGTTGCGTCCCGCTGACAAGCATAGTGCGCGCGGGAACAGCAGGTGACGCAACTCTCCCTGTATAGGCTACACTGTCTCATTCAGTTCGCTTCGTGGCCTTTAAAGGCTGCCGCTTTCAAATATCGAGCCTTGCCTTCAAAGTATGCAGACTTAAAAAGACCCTGAATTGGGATGCAGACTGTGTCTTTACTAGGTGCAACACAATAAACTGTGATGTGAAAAATCACATCTATGCATCTCTGGTGATAAATCATATCCATGTATTTTTGATTGCTTGTCTAAACCAGCTGCAGCCATGACAGGCAACATTTTGTCACGCCATTTGGAATAGCTCTGCCTGTCGTGAAATCTGATTGGCTTAGAATAACCTTAAAGGAATAGTCTACTCATTTTCAATATTAAACTATGTTATTACCTTAACTAAGAAGAGTTGATACATCCCTCTATCATCTGTGTGCGTGCACGTAAGCGCTGGGGCGCGCTGCGACACTTCGATAGCATTTAGCTTAGCCCCATTCATTCAATGGTACCACTCAGAGATAAAGTTAGAAGTGACCAAACACATCAACGTTTTTCCTATTTAAGACGAGTAGTTATACGAGCAAGTATGGTGGTACAAAATAAAACGTAGCGCTTTTCTAAGCGGATTTAATAGAGGAACTATATTGTATGGCGGAATAGCACTTTTGGGAGTACTTCAACTCGCCTGAAAATCCGCTCCCCTTCTCCCTCTCATAATGGGATAGGGAGGGTGTTACTGTGCCGAGTCGAAGTACTCCCAAAAGTGCTGTTCCGCCATACAATATAGTTCCTCTTTTAAATCTGCTTAGAAAAGCGCTACGTTTTATTTTGTACCACCAAACTTGCTCGTATAACTACTCGTCTTAAATAGGAAAAACGTTGATGTGTTTGGTCACTTCTAACTTTATCTCTGAGTGGTACCATTGAATGAATGGGGCTAAGCTAAATGCTATTGAAGTGTCGCAGCGCGCTCCAGCGCTTACGTGCACGCACACAGATGATAGAGGGATGGATCAACTCTTCTTAGTTAAGGTAATAACATATTTTAATATTGAAAATGAGTAGACTATTCCTTTAAGCTAACTTAAGGTTGTGATTTGATGCAATTTGGTTTGATAGTATTTCAACATAAAATATTTTTAATAGAAACAATTATTTGATTCAATTCTGCTAGGGCATGTAGTATTCATTTCAACGTCAAATTTTAAAGAGCACCTATTTTCCGATTCACAATTTTACATTTCCTTTGGTGTGTAAGTGTGTATTAGTATGTTAGTATGTTAACGATATGCAAAAGGTACAAACCCCAAAGTAAACGATGATGCGAGTTATTGTCTCCAACGTAAATCTCTTTTCTTGGACTACAACAAACACGGATTACAGGCAACAGTTTACTTCCTGGGATTGGTGATGTAGACAAGACCGACATTATCATAATTCACCCTGCTTCGGACACCAATCTTTTAAACATGGTAGAGAGCGTCACATTCCGGCTGACATCAGAGGTGTTCAGGTCAATCACAACTTACAGATTTGCTGGCAACACATCACAGATGAGTTTTGTACAAATTGAGTGCATTTCAGGAAGATATGGAAATCTAGAGCTACAAAAATGTGCGTTATGTGAAAAATAATGTGTCTGTTAGCCATAAATCACCGAAAAACACGTTGTATTATTCCAAATACACAAAATACATTTTTTAAGCAATGAAATAGGTGCACTTTAATTTATTAAAGACTTTAAGCTGTTGAAAGGTTAGTATTTTTCAGAGACAATTGACATTTGAAATGAAACTTGAAATAAAATTTGTATCATCTTTTCATTAGCTGTATAGACTCCTGGTTTGAGATCAACCGCTCCTGCCCTGAACATCCCTCAGACTGACTGTCATCATCTAGTTATGCTACCACTGAGAAAGGTAAACACACACAAATTTTCATTAAACAGGAGTCTTTGAGAGTGTCAAACTTTATCAAATAGAAAGTAGCATATTGATCCAAATAAAATAAAAATTACATAATGAAACATTTCAAAATCATTTATTCAGATCTCCCACATAAGAAACCTTCATTCATCCTATTGTATTTTTTTATATATATATATTTTTCTTAATTTCTTCATTTTAAGCAGCATTAAAGGTCCAGTGTGGGTTTTTTAGCAGCATTTAGCATTGAGATTGCGAATTGCTACCAACCTCAATTTCGAAACGCAAAGAGAAGCTACGGTAGCTGCCACAGGACAAACATGTCATTGCCTGAGACCACGTATGGACGAAATGCACTCAGTTTGTCCGTTAAGGGCTACTGTAGAAACATGACGGCGACTTCCATGAAAGGAGACCCGCGGTGTACGTAGGTAAAACGGGTCATTCTAAGGTCATAAAAACAATATAGTTCATTATGTGAGGTCACCACTGATAATATAGTTATATATATTATTTTGCATTTCTGTCAAGAGATCCTCCTAAAATTCCCACATTGCACCTTTAATAGCTGTCAGGTTATTTTCACATGAAACTGAAAAAGATGCTTGATAATGTTTATGTTATGCTGCTTATTCTGACATTATTTCCTTGGTTTTGTATTATAGCCTTGTGAAATTAAATGCATGGTAAACCACCACCCACAGGCAAAAAAAACCGAGATAGTCAAAGTTTTAAATTCATACGAGACATCACGGCTTTCACATAGGACGCGGTGTGCGCTGCGCTATGAAACCCATTCATTTCAATGGCTTGCACCGGCGCGAGGGTGCTTTGTTCTTGCGGTCAAAGTTCAAAATAATTTAACTTTTGCGCTGCGCTCTGTGACGATTACCCGCGCGGCCAATAGAAACTTAGCATCCAAACAAGCAAAATGGATGAAAAGCTTATACTCGGAATTCCTCGGAAGGAAAGCCGTGTCATGGAAACACAAAGCAATTCAAGTTGTCATTTCAGGTGTGTTTTAAGTCAAGTAGCTTGTTGTAGGTAGGCAGCTTAAAGTTGCGTGAAATGGAGATAGGCAACATCAGTCTCTGTATTCCTCATCGACTATTTAACTCAAATATAAACACTTTCACTAATTTATTGAAAACCCCACCTACTTTGGTCTGGCCATCAGAGCACATATCGCTTGGATGCGCTGAACACAACGGCGAGCGCAGCGCACACCGCATCCTATGTGAAAGTATGCCGCATTATGCTGGATTCACACCAAGCGCGGTAGAGGCGGCAAAAACGCCCTATTCACACTTAGTTGAACGCTTTAACATTTTGAGTGTATTCGCTTCATTCGTGCACGGAATTCTAGTCATTCGAGACATTAACGTGAAAATTCGCGTCATGAGAGGGGCTTCTGTGAGCCCCACTTGCTTCCTTTAATTACGTCACTGCTAGAGCAAGCTCCTGATTGGTTAACGCGGTGTGATTTTCCGCCAAAGTTCAGATTTTTTAAATCACGCGTTTCCCAGGGCAACGCTCAATTCGCATCTAGTTTGCACAAATGAGGCAGATTCGTGTCTGCCGCGCTAAACACCTCATTCGCACCGTGAGACCTCCAGGCGCACGTAAACGCATCTTTACATTGACTTAACATTGAAATCACTCGCGCTTGATGCCTCTACCGCGGCTGGTGTGAACGCACCATTAGACCCTTGAAACTCGAGTGAAGACTCTTTTGCTGATATATTGTGAAAACTCGAAATCTCATTGTTTTCCTCTCTCCCAACTTACATTAGGGCACTTTATGGACCTAATCCTGGATATCCTGACACCAAAATAACCAAGCGCAACAATCTACAAACCAATTTGATCACACCTACAGGAAGCGGAAACGTGTCGTCGCGAAACTGAACCAAAAAGAAGAGTTCATCCAGCCAACACTGTCATTGCCACTCCCCAGAAACTCCTACCTGCTGTGTTAAGAGACTGCGTAAATGCTACCAGGCCAAACATGATCACCAGATCTCTGGCTTTTTGCCCCCTCTGTATCATCTGTGTACTTCTAGACATGCGTTTGCATTCACGCTCAGATGAATTTGTTAATGGAAGGTGGGAGAGGGGCGGGGCATATATGGGCGGGGCACAGGCAGCATAACAAGGAAGTAGGAAGTAGCTCATGCTTTGCGGTCGATCCAGAGGCCATATTTGTCCTTTCCGTCAAAATATGCTGATTAGAGGGGGCGTCGCTGGAGCTTCAAATCGTCCAATAAGGAGTTGTGGGTTTGGGGCGGGGTTTGAGGTGCTCATGTGTGTTCGATCAGTGGGTTGGGTCACTCTTTGTTGTTGGACGCCCGTTGGATGTAGATTAACTTATTCTGTGCATGCATGTGCGTGTGATCATGTGTACACAGATAGGGAAATGTATAAATTGTGTGTCCTGTTAGCGCAGAAAGATGTGGGGATCAGGGGTTTATGGCCAAAAATGGAGAGAATTACCCAAGGTTTGTCTTTCAAATGTTTACAGTTCACAGTAGGCGTCTTTCCCCCTTGGATTCAAATGAAAATAAGCTAAAAGCTATTTTCTTTGTTTTACTGCAATTTTTGGGCAGTTGTTATGAAACGCTGACTGTAATATTCAGACAATTTCCCTGTAAAAGCCTTGAGTATGTGTTCAGTGTGTGGATGTTTGTGTGAAAAGCTTCTGTCCTTCACGTTTCTGTATGTGACCGACCAACCGATGGTCTGGTAAGGTAATGTTGCTTCACTACTGTACATAAAGCCCAGAGATACACTGGTGTTGAATCTATTACGAGATCATTTGTATGATCTGCGTGTACTTTTTATTTTTGAAAACCCGTGGGAGACCTCACAAGAAAACCATTTAATCTTCAGGATGCCTCTCTGTCTACTGTATAAACAGCAATCACTGTTAGAAAATAATGTTGCCGAAATTGTAAAAAGGTCGAAAAATAACCGCGAGGTAAAATTTCGACAACCTATTCATTTTGTGTGGAATAGAAATAGCGTTTTGAAAGTTTTTCTGCTTTGTGCCTGTAAATGAGGGCGTATACACACGCCATCCATCAAAACAATGGATAATTTCACCTCTGTGTGCAAAGCAAATCAAACGAATACTGAAATGGAGTTGGATAGTGTTGCACTATGCGGTAAGACATTGTCAAAATCCGTTTTATTTTTTCATTCATTCATTTTCACATTTTTGTATGCTTATTCTCAGAGGACATGAATGATGACTGTTTTTAGGAGGTACAAACTCATTGTATAATGGTTTTGATGTGCAATCTGTGGGGCGAGTAATAATGACAATGATCATACATATAATTAAAACAAGATGAATAAATCCAGATGTTTCTTGCTTTAATTCATCATTACACTACAACAGCGTGACATCAAATAAATGGGTATAATATCACCCATCGCATTCATTCGCAAAATACATTCATACAGATGCATTTGAAGGTTGTCAATCAAAAGTACAAGAAGAGATACCGTGGGTACTATTACTACAAAGAACAATCTCCAGAATAAACACAATCATTTAATATGAATTCACATTTTAATATGGCGTGAGGTATTAAAAGTCATTTAGCACTGCAAAAATTATTGGATTGTTTTAACCCATTGTTGGGTAAAATATGGACAACTCCAACCGTATGGTTCAAATTAACCTAGAAAAGGTACGTATTCTACCTAACCATGGAAAAAAGTACACCTTTGTTATCTTTTAATAAGAAAAACCCTGTACATTAATACTGCATATCCATTATAATACCAAAGAAATGATTTAAAGGGACATTCCACTTTTTTTGATAATACGCTCATTTTCCAGCTCCCCTAGAGTTAAACATTAGATTTTTACCATTTTGGAATCCATTCAGTCGATCTCCGGGTCTGGCAGGTCCACTTTTAGCATAGCTTAGCATAATCCATTGAATCTGATTAGACCATTAGCATTGCACTCAAAAATGACCAAAGAGTTTCGATATTTTTCCTATTTAAAACTTAACTCTTGATATTATCCAGCGACCAAAAATAGTCCCCTTGGTTACTTTCAATAGCAGGAGACTATTTTTGGGCAATGCGTAATACCATTGCGCCTCCTGCAGCCATCTTACGGCAGCATAGTCTTTGATTAACTCATGTTGCCAGTGATGCTAATGGTCTAATCAGATTCAATGGTTTATGCTAAGCTATGCTAAAAGTGGTACCGCCAGATCTGGCGATCGGCTGAATGGATTCCAAAACAGTAAAAATCAAACGTTTAACTCTAGGGGAGCTGGAAAATGAGCAAATTTTCTAAAAAGTGGAGTGTCCCTTTAAAGCCACAATATGTAGGATTTGCACCACTAGAGGTTGCTATTTCACAATAACCAAGGCGAAGCTTAATTAATGACGTTATGAAGGAGTGGTTGGGAAGTTTTGTTTTTACCATCAAGAGACTTTTATCTGCATGTTTGATCATTATTTTATGCCATCATAGTGAATTAGCTGCAAGGCCCAACAGCTGCGTGTTAGATGCTGTATAACCGCCACTATTGCATTTGTCCACTCATGTTGCCATAGTTTCTACAACCGGAAGCTCAGGATAGCGCAGATATTAAGTCACTGAAAGGGAGACGATTAGAAAAGAGACGAGGGATGAGCTGTTATTTAAAATAGGAATTTCTCTGGATTTACAAAAATCCTTGGCAACTTTTGGGATAATGCAAGTACACAACTCAATTAAATATATCACATTGTGCATGTGGTTTTTAGATATATTATTACAAAAATCTTACATACTGTGGCTTTAATCGTGCAAAGATTAATATATATATAGACGTGATGAGTCAACATTTTTTCTATGTGCAAATTGTGTTGTGATTGAAACCATGTTTCTTCCCAGAATCAACACCCCATCTTATAACATCTAACTAGAAAACAAACCTCATATTCGTGACATCTAGTTTGCATAAACTGCAGTGCATCTACACCTATAACACCTTCCCAGGATTCATGAGGTCATTAGGGTCCAAGCCTGCCTTCAGACCCTGCATGACTTCTATAGCAAGGGGTCCGACCTCTTCCTGGAGAAGGGTCCGCTTTCCTAGACCTACTCCGTGTTCACCGGTACAAGTTCCATCCATTTCCAATGCCCTCCTAAGAGAAAATGAAAGAAACAACAGAGAAGGAGAAAAAGGAGCATGACAAAAGTGATTAAAACCTTCATTAGGGTTTGAAACTGAAAGTACAGTGCATATATCACAAGAAATGCAAATGTCAAAATCTATGTGAATGCACCCTTATGGCACTGCGGTATTCAGACACTCGGGCTCATCAAGGTAAAGCATTGATCATCTCGTTATTCAGCAACTTAACCCATATGGCAAAAAAATACATTTCCCTGGCCAAAAATATATTTTAAATATATGCTAAATACATTTTGTAGATATATTTTTGAATTTTTAACCTTCATATATCAACATATATTTCAAAATGTTTTTAAAGGGGAAGCAAATAAATTTCTTATTTTACATCCCATATGGCAAAAAAATACATTTCCCTTCCCAAAAATATACTTTTTGAATATATGCTAAATACATTTTGTAGAAAGTAATGCTCAATTGAATATATTTTTGATTTTGAAAATATATTTAGTTTTAAAGGAATAGTCGACCCTTTTGCCATATTAAACTATGTTATTACCTCAACTTAGACGAGTTAATACATATCTATCTTTTTTCAATACGTGCACTGTACAGCGCGTCGTGAATGTGTTAGCATTTAGCCTAGACCCATTCATTCCTATGGTACCAAACAGGAAAGCCACCAAACACTTCCGTGTTTTCCTTATTTAAAGACTGTTACAGGAAGACTTATACTAGTAAGTATGGTGCCACAAAATAAAACTTTTTTTGGTACCATAGGAATGAATGGGGCTAGGCTAAATGCTAACACATTCATAACGCACTGTACAGTGCACGCATTGAAAAAAGAAAGGTATGTATTAATTCGTCTAGGTTGAGGTAATAACATAGTTTAATATGGCAAAAGAGTAGACTATTCCTTTAACCTTCATATATCAACATATATAAAGGGGATGCAAATACATTTCTAATTTTACATCCCATATGGCAAAAAAATACATTTCCCTTCCCAAAAATATATTTTTTTAATATATGCTAAATACATTTTGTAGAAAGTAATGCTCAATTGAATATATTTTTGATTTTGAAAATATATTTAATTTTAAAGGAATAGTCGACCCTTTTGCCATATTAAACTATGTTATTACCTCAACTTAGACGAGTTAATACATATCTATCTTTTTTCAATACGTGCACTGTACAGCGCGTCGTGAATGTGTTAGCATTTAGCCTAGACCCATTCATTCCTATGGTACCAAACAGGGAAGCCACCAAACACTTCCGTGTTTTCCTTATTTAAAGACTGTTACATGAAGACTTATACTAGTAAGTATGGTGCCACAAAATAAAACTTTTTTTGGTACCATAGGAATGAATGGGGCTAGGCTAAATGCTAACACATTCATAACGCACTGTACAGTGCACGCATTGAAAAAAGAAAGGTATGTATTAATTCGTCTAGATTGAGGTAATAACATAGTTTAATATGGCAAAAGAGTAGACTATTCCTTTAACTTTCATATATCAACATATATAAAGGGGATGCAAATACATTTCTTATTTTACATCCCATATGGCAAAAAATAAATTTCCCTTCCCAAAAATATATTTTTTGAATATATGCTAAATACATTTTGTAGAAAGTAATGCTCAATTGAATATATTTTTGAATTTGAAAATATATTTAGTTTTAACCTTCATATATCAACATATATAAAGGGGATGCAAATAAATTTCTAATTTTACATCCCATATGGCAAAAATTTATTTTTTGCCTGAAAATATTTTAAATATATGCTAATATTTTTGAAGTTGAAAATATATTTAATTTTAACCTTTTTAAAATGTTATGTTTAAAGGTTCGTAACATAAACAACGTTTTTCTTCCAATACGATGTGAACATACTTCCTTGGATTGAAATATATGCAAATATATATATATATACTTTTAAAATATATTTCAAAAAATACAAAATTGGCTAAAAAATATTTTGGTGAAAAATATATTTTTGTAAACATTCCAAAATATATTTCAGCAAATATATTTTCAGGCCATTTTTTGTATATTCTGAAATATATATATATTATATATTTTATTTTTTTTTGCTGTAAGGGAAGAAGTGACCATACAGAGAAAAAATAAAAGACTGCAGTCAATTTATAAATTTGCATTGTTAATTGTAGGGTGACCATACATGCCATTCTTCCCGGACGCGTCCTGGCCAGGATTTCGGGTGCGTCTACCGGAAGTCGTATTTATCGACCGCATATATTATAGAGGATTATTATTATTATTATTATTATTACAAAAAAGCAACCGTTATATTTTAAGGTCAGAATGAAACTACAATTGTATGTCTTATGTTTTTAACAGTCAACAAATATGACTTCCGGAAGACACACCGAAATGCTGGCCAGGACGGGTCCGGGAAGAATGGCACATATGGTCACCCTATTAATTGCATAGGAATAGAGATTGTTGTAGGTTCAAGTCCAGCAAAGGGCTCTATGAATAACACATATACACATTTAAAGAAGCAGTCGTATCGCAGTCACATATGAGATCACTGAAAGCAACAGTGATACCAGGAATGTGATGTAAAGTACCTGGCCAGTCTCTGTGCAAAGTCATGAACCCTCTGCACCTCATCTGGGTCATTGGGATCCAGCACCATTAGACAATGAAAGTTCCCATCACCCACATGTCCTGCGATCGGACCTTATAGGAAAACATACTACAGTATAACCCTAACACATAACATTAACAACAGAAGCTCTGATACAAACCAGGCAATAAAACCAACCCGTGAGACTGTTCTTGATTAAATCCTCTTTGGTTTCCACTATAATCTGTGGTAGCTGAGAAATCGGTACACAGACGTCTGTAGAGTACGCCTGTAAGAAAATCAATACAGTTATACACTGTTTAATATGGTCTTCAAATATATTGTGAAATCCAGACTAAAGTCAAGGTTATGTTCTTTAAATTACATAAGATGATTTTATGTACTCTCCAAAAATGACTTTAAATGGGTTTTCACAGACAGGGTCACATATTAAATATTTGATTTATTAAACAGATGTCACCATTCACCAAGTCAGTACGTGATGGGTTGTTGGGTTGCACATGCTTTTGATTTTTTCAGACATTATAAATAAACCGACTGGAACAATCTGTGAACATGGGTCATGTGGTTGCAACCGCTGTACTGCTAGAAGAATAAAATCATGTGAACACCCGAAAAGTACTCAAAAATCCTCCCTTGTGCAGTCGTGCCAAGTTATAATAAAAAAGGAACTGGTCTCAAGGATACGGTCTGAGTTATAAGCAGATAAACAGTATTTGTCTGAGTCAGAATCATATGTGAAGTGAACAATCTGACCTTACAGCCTGGCCTCAGGGCCTGGGCAGCGTACCAGGCGTCATGACGGGCTTTCCACAGTCGGCCACGAATCTCCTCATCCTCCGCCCAGGCAAAATCCGAGCCCCCGTTTTC
Organism: Paramisgurnus dabryanus; assembly: GCF_030506205.2. Classification (NCBI taxonomy): domain Eukaryota; kingdom Metazoa; phylum Chordata; class Actinopteri; order Cypriniformes; family Cobitidae; genus Paramisgurnus; species Paramisgurnus dabryanus. The sequence goes on along the minus strand of NC_133359.1, from coordinate 15,462,156 downwards.
CCGCGTGATCTCCTCTGAACGGAAACCATGTGACATTCTTTAGTTGCCCAACCAAATGAATTATAATTTGGGTTCACGTATACCTGTGATGGACACCTGCTCCTCCATGCTCTTTGAACTTCCATGAAACTCCAGGAAGAGAGTTGGTGCTACAGCGTAGGACAGGTTGTTGAAGCGATTGCAGGCGTTTATCATCACGTCGTCCAAAAACTCTATGATGAAACGCACCAGCAACAATTCAGATCTCAGAAGTCTCGATTTAAAGATCTTTAAGAGACCAGTCATGCCTGATTACTCATAAATTGGATGGAGCTACGGGTGGAATATTTTCCCTGAGTGAACTGCAATGGGAAAAACACTTTTGTTGTTCTGAGAACTAAGCGATTGATTAAACCCTTGGATGCACTCAGACTTCACTATGCATATGTGCCGTGATGGCTTTTGAATAAATGTTTATGCTATTGCAGGATGCAGCAATGAACAAACTTGAATAAAACAAACGGTTTTGAACTCAATCACACGGCCGAGAAAGACTACAGAGCATGTTATGTTTCAAGACTAGTGCCACGATCCTTTTGATTTTACTTCAAAAGAATAATTTGCTAGTGCGGGGTATACATCAAGGCAAAGGATTTGATTTAAAAGGAATGAATTAACTAGTAAAATATATAACCGGACTACACTAGCTGGGTTTCAATCGAAACCTGAAGCAAATCTTTTCAAAATTCGCAAAACAAGAAAATGCGAATTTAGCAGTGGTTGCCGGTGACTTCTTTTTTCAAGGCCACACGATGCTTTTGCGAAGTTCTTCACAACATGCATGTAGCCCGTCATGTGTGTTGTTCGTAATTTCAAAATATGTGTTTTGCGCATCGAGTGAACCTATGTTCATCACGTGTCTTGTCAAAATAAGTGCCTGCTGCAGACGCGTCTAAAGGGTTTATGATAAAAGAGACGCTCGCATTGGCCAGATACTCGCATAATCTCATGCGTAATCAGAGTTTACTTTTAAGGGAGTGTCTTGCGTGTATTTTGTGAACGTGAGCGTCTCTTTTATCATAAACTGTTTTGACACGTGTGCAGCAGGCACTTACTTTGACAAAACACGTGATGCACATGGTTCACATGACGCAACAAACACATATTTTGAAAAACAAGCAACACACATGACACTCCGAACACTTATTTTGAATTTGCGCCCCTCGGAAGAGCAGTCACGAGCCGCCACTGGAATTAAGTGGATTTCCATCAAGTTGTTTGAGCGAATGATGGTGGTATTGGTAACCAACAGTAAATAAAACAAGGCATGCTTAAAAATTGATGTAAGTGGATGAAGTTATAAATTTACTAGCAGAATTTTTGATGCAGGCACTAGCAGCAAGGGCACTGCGGTGATGTCGAGCCCCATATATGGGAAAGACAACAGGTTTGTTCGACTACATGTGGCGCCGCAAGAATCGACAAGCAGATGACATCACAGTACCGTGAGAGCGATTCAAGAATACGGTGGAGTCTACTGTCGAATAATTCTCACAGTACTGTGATGTCATTCGCCTGTCGGTTCACATGAGGACAAACGCCTAACGTCAGCTGAACAGACGATCAGTCACGTGGGTCTAATGTTTGCCACGTCAGAATTTTTTGGCCAGTTGCGTTTCCATCTCCCATCATTCACATTTACTCTTTTTGACTTATGGAAAAAAACCACCTCAAGCAAGCATAAAAACTTTTTTAGAAATTTGGCGTTTCTTAAGCAATACTTCAAATGCGCATGAAATCAGTGTGATGGAAACCCAGCTACTGTTGCTTTGCATAAAAGCATCTGCCAAATCCGCAAACACACATCTGCATACATTTAAGGGTACGTTTACACAACAACAAAGTACTAAAACGTTTTATCTTTGCATTTTTACGTACAGACGACAATGTTCTTGTTAAAACAATCCCTGTTCACATGGATCCATAAAAATGTATTATTACTACTAGGCTAAAAGTTGGCAACTAAACACTTAAAAGTTTTCAAAAGCTTGTGTTTCAGATCCCCAAAACATCGTTGTTGTATGTGTAAATAAAGTATTTACTTGTATCCTGTGTCCAAACTGTTAATTTTGCAAGCATTTTATGCTAAATTCACCTTTACAAGATGTTTGGATATTAAAGCTCCCAAAACACAAACTGTTTCTGTGAAATCTGATGTTAATCTGAAGTACCTATATAGTAGTATTACATCCTTTATCTTCAGTTTAATCAGATTTATAAAAGACAGATTAGCTTTACCAATTCTTTCCAATAACGTACAAAAAAAATTAAGAAGGAGGAGTTACCATTACTACAGTTTCATTAGACATGCTGTTTTGATTCTCTTGTTAATGTGATATCACACTGACAAAGCCCCGCCCATAGCCATAGCATTTACTGGTTAACTTTACTCAAAAGCTTTTCTAAATGTGTTTGTTTGCACATTGTAGCGCCAATGTGGCTAAAGATCATATTGTATTCACAGGAATCAGATATATTTTCATCTGAAAGCAGTGGTTCATTTGCATTGAAAAGGCACACACATAAAAACAGTACCACCCAAATATGGTCATTTTGGACATGTTATAGCAAATGATTATTACAACTTATGTGTGTGTATGAATGGTAAGTGGATAAGATCTATTGACCTTTCAACCTTTGCGTTCCTCACATATCACTCACCTATGCGGGCAATGGGCACTCCAGCCTGCATGATCTCTACAGTGCTGTCCACCGCTGACTGGACTGATGGAAAAGAGCAAACAGCTGACACCATGCTCTCGGGAATACCGTATAGCCGGAGCGTGGCTTTAGTAATAATACCCAGAGTTCCCTCTGATCCCACAAATAGGTTTGTCAAGTTGTAACCGGCTGAAGTCTTTCTGAAAAGGTATAAATTTAACATTTCCTTTTTAAAAAGGTAGCTGATTACTAGATGAGAATTAAGTTTTGTATTACCTTGGGCGACGCCCCTTTCCTGCTGTATGGAGGACTCTACCATCTGCAAGCACCACCTCCAAGTTCAGGACGTTTTCACGCATTGTACCGTAGCGGACCGCGTTGGTGCCTGAGGCACTCGTTGCAGCCATGCCGCAGAGAGAAGCATCGGCACCTGGATCTGTAAAGACAACAATGTTAAATTATGTTACTCGTTTCCAAGTGTGTGTATAATAAAAAATCAAGGTTTAGTTTTTTGTAACCTACAAAATGTATATAATATACAGTACAATGAAATTTAACTGACCAACGGGAAACCAGAGGCCGGTGTCACGCAGATATGCATTCAAGCCTTTGCGTGTCACGCCCGGCTCCACAGTTACATCAAAGTCTTCCTGGTGAAGATCAAGCACTTGGTCCATCTTCCTAAGGCTAAAACACACACCACCCTAACAAGTACACGGTATGGTTAAAGGGGTATTTGTACCTGTTGTGATGGCATGCATCTGATGCATTTTTTACACTTTGACCAACCTTCAGAGCACCAACTCCTCCCTCCAAGCCCGTTCCAGTGCCAAAGGGGATGACGGGTAATCGATGGTGGTGACAAATTTTGGCGAGAGCGCTGACCTCCTCCACAGACCGGGGAAATACCACCACATCTGGTGGTTGACATCTGTAAAACAAACATAAGCAATGTAAAACACACAGCTCCCTGTTTACTTCTACAGTTTATAAGTGTTTATAAGGCAGTCTTGCCCTCCCCAATATGGCGGCACCGAAACACCTTAGCAACGGGCCAAAGCGCTTGACGCCGCTTCTATGTGCTTGTTCGACTTCAAGCGGCGCTACAAGAACAGACAGGCGGATGACGTCAAAGTACCGCGAGAGCGAGTCGAGAAATCACACGTAGAACTCGCTCTCGCGGAACTCTGACGTCATCCGCCTGTTGGTTCTTGCAGTGCCGCATGAAGTTGAACACACCTAATGCCTAATGTGTTTGTCACTCAGTCAAAGCTTACCTGTGCACGGACTCATCTCTCCCGTGCTGTTCTCTCACAGCTAAACCTACAGACACGCCTTCATCTCCACTGACCGCGCGAAACGCCGCAATGGCGCGCTCCACGGCTCCAGTCTAAACCAACACGTTGGTAAGTGTCCAAACAAAAATAACTTTATTTATTAATAATTGAATAATGTATGCGTCTGTTGAATATGCTACAATCATTTCTTGTGGAAGAAAAATTACTTGTGTTTGGCTAATTAAGCGAATTAGCATAAGTCCTTAGTGTCTTTCATTTATTTATAAGGTAAGGCAATTATGTAACAGTAAACGCTTACATGAGCAGATGAATATCTCCTGCACCTCCAGCACATAAACGGCAGCCGCGAAAAACGTAAGCTTTGTCTTAAAAATGTCATTTTACTGCTTACAATAAATGTGTTGCAATAATCAAGCTTTCATGCATAGACGCCAGTGGAGTTCTTATAGTGTATTTAAATATCCTTCCGGATCAACGTCAAGTCCCGCCCGCTATTCTACTACGGTCAAGACTAGCTTATGAATATAAATTAACGAAGTGACGTTCGCCTAACTGATTGGTTCAAAACGACGAAGACGTTTGACTTATGAATATTAAGTAGCACGACTGGACTTTTCAGAACAGAGCCGTGCAGTTACTCAATTAATATTAATAAGTGTATACCTGTAGCGTAGTAGGAAACGTATAATTTCATTTCTCGTGTTCGAGCACTAAAAGTAGATTTAGATGTAGATTTCAAAGCAACTTTATAAGAAAGACGAAGAAAAAAACATACACCACAGCAAAACAGGAAAATTATTAAATAATATCTTATTTCTTTTTCATATATGGATTGATTTTGAGTATATTTACTGGTTAAACTGAAGTTCTAGTATTTTTTTATGTCAAATAAAGCATCATTTTATGATTATAGGCTACAAGGCGACATTACTACAACAAACTATTGTGAGACATACAGGATTAATGCATTATGATTATTATAGAATAGACACAAGGTGGCGATATAGTTACACAGTTACTGTAGTTCTCTGTATTGGCCTACAGTTCAGTAGACATCAACCCAGACCCACAGTTTTTGACTTTTTGTCTGTCTGTGTGTGAGCAGCAGGTTTTCCACCACTAATACTAATGTCCAAAAACTTTTTTACATTTGCTTTAATGCATTTAATTATTATTAATTAATAATTATATGCTATTATTTAAAGCAACATGAAATGCATTCAATCTATACATTTATCATTATGCGTGCTACATGTGGATCAAACTCTAAACATTTGTGTTGCAAACAAAGTGCTTTACCAACTGAGCTACAGGACATTCATGAGAGTTTAGTTTTTTACTTTGTCCACACACAATCAGGACACAGAAATAAGTCACACAGGATACTGTCATTGTTTGAACTGGCAGGTCATATAAATCTATGATTGCATGATAATAGTGTAACAGTATATCTCAATGCACAAAGGTCGCCCGGGTACTATGAGGTGTGTTTCTCTAACACACCTAACTCAGTGCATCAATTGACCTTTAATTGTGACCTTTATTAGATTGTTAGCACACTTATGGGGTGCATTTCTTTGTAGATTCATATGGAAGTCTTGATAATGATTCACATAGTTTGTGCCGACTTACAGCATTGGTTCCCATAGTAACCATTGCGTTCTCTACCATGTATGAGCGTCATTTGTTTCCCATTGGGAGAGTTTGTCATTTACTCCTCTAAATAGTTACATTATGTCCATATTGACTAAGACAGACGAAAGCGTGTAGTTTTGCAAGAAGTTCAAACTTGTTGACCAAACCTGTTTCAAATAAAACCCACCCACATATTTGAAATCAAACAGATGTTTGAACAAGGCTTGGTGTTATAAAGAGAAAGAGAGAGACAATGCAAAGTATTTTACTTGTTTCACTTGGGTTATTCAAGGTTTATAAGTGTGCGTGATTGTTGAATTGTTTTATTTTAAGAGACTGGAAAAGAGTAGAGAGCAAAAGAGCGTGGAACACAACCCTCTTGTGACAAAAGCATTTCCGATTTGGCGAGGTGATGTATTTTGATGACATCACTGTCTCCTTGGCTCCCATGTTTTGATTCAGGATGTCAGTCAGTAACACCACAAGGGGAAGTGTGTGCCCAGAATCCTGATGGTTTCCTCCTGTTTTCTGGAATGTGAAGAACGTCCTCTGTTCTGACTTGTACATCCATCACTATTAACCCTCATGGTCTCTTCTGAGTGACTTTCTTCTTTTATCTCTGGTTCCTAATAATTAAAGGGATAGTTCACCCAAAAATGAAAATTCTGTCATCTTTTACTTACTCTCGTGTTGTTACAAACCCGCATAAATTTCTTTGTTCTGATAAACACGAAGAAAGATGTTTGTAACCAAACCTTTCGCAGACCTCATTTACTTCCATAGTAGGAAAAAAGAATACTAAAAAATAAGTAAATGGGGTCCACGAACGGTTTGGTTACAAAAAAGTATATTTAAAAAAATATCTTTCTTTGTGTTCATCAGAACAAAGAAATTAATACAGGTTTGTAACAACATGAGAGTGAGAAATTATGACAGTATTTTCATTTTTGGGTGAACTATCCCTTTAAAGGGCCGAAATAATAATAGGAACCATAATATAGGGATGTTACCCCAAAAAGGATTGTTCACCCAAAAATATAAATTCTGTTAACATTTCTGTCATTGTGTTTGACTGCTTATGGCTCTTTTCTCTGTGAAACACAAAAGATTATATTTAGAGAAATGTTTTTATGTCTTAACAAAGGAAGTCAATAGGGGTCATTGTTGTTTAGTAACCAACATTCTTCAAAATATCCTTTGTTCTCTGCATAATAAAGAAAGCCACAGGTTTGGAATGACGTAAAGGTGAGTAAATAATGAAAGAATTTTCATTTGGGGGTAAACTCGCTTTAAGTTTTTTAATCCCTTTCCAAGTATTTTAAATGGATAGTTCACTAAAGTATGAACATTTTTTAATCATTTACTCATCTTAAAGGGACATTACACTTTTTTTGAAAATATGCTAATTTCCCAGCTCCCCTAGAGTTAAACATTTGATTCTTACCGTTTTGGAGTCCAGGTGTAGTGATATTACGCAGTGCTCGAAAATAGTCAAGTAACCAAGGGGCCTATTTTCGGGCAGTGCGTAATATCACTACACCTGCTGCAGTCATGTTACGGCAGCAGAGTCCTTGATTATTACGGCAGAATGAGAGTATAGTTCCTAACCATATCTGCCTAGAAAATCACAACTTTTAATTTTCCGTCGGTCTTAGTACACAATGTAACTACAGAAGAATCAAGTTTTAAATAGGAAAAATATTGAAACTCTTTGGTTATTTTTTAGCGCAATGCTAATGGTCTAATCAGATTCAATGGATTGTGCTAAGCTATGCTAAAAGACCCGAGATCAGCTGAATGGATATTTTTTTTAAAAAGTGGAATGTCCCTTTAAGTTGTTCCAAATATGTGTTAATTATTTTGTTCTGCAAAATACAAAGGAAGAATGTTTGTAACCAAACAGATCTTGGGCACCATTCACTTTCATATTATTTTTCTACTATGGAAGTGAATGGTGCCCCAGATCTGTGTGGTCATTAATATTTTCAGTGTTCAGCATTATTTTATATATATATATATATATATTTAATATGTCCCTAATATGAAAATAATTCATATTGTGAAATATTTTGCAGTTACTGACGCCAAACAGAAACATAACATTTCAGGACAGGCAATGTGTAATCAAGTTTGTTTATACATCATTTCCCACAAAGTTGTAGGTTAATTCCCCAAGTCTGCTAACTTCTAAGCGGATCCTTTGCTAGAATCCTCCAGTATAGCCTACTAAGTTCAGCATTGCTTGAATGTATAAGTTGAACAAGTTCACTCATCCATCCACTTAGCATATACAATTTGATAATAAATTGAGAAGAATGCCATTTTAAGCAGTTTTTCCATTCACTCCCTTGCCTAATTATAGCCATGTTGCATAAGAGTGTTCTTTAGACTTCAGAAATATTTCTTCATGTGGCCCTGCCTTGCCTCAGAGCTCTCTCTCTCTCTCTCTCTCTCTCTCTCTCTCTCTCTCTCTCTCTCTCTCTCTCTCTCTCTCTCTCTCTCTCTCTCTCTCTCTCTCTCTCTCTCTCTCTCTCTCCCTCTCTCTCTCTCTCTCTCTCCCTCTCTCTCTCTCTCTCTCTCTCTCCCTCTCTCTCTCTCTCTCTCTCTCTCTTTAAGTCTGTCTCTTTCTGTCTGTCTCTCTCAGTCAAGTCCGGGTAAGCTGGAATGCATTGACGTCAGAGGAGGCAGAGCGCGAGAGCAGAAGTGAGCGTGCGAGCACTGCGGAGCCTCGCGCACATTGGAGAAAAAGAGCTGCGACGCGCGGGCCGCTACTTGCCTCGTCCTTATCGGACAGCAGGCATCATAATTCATAAATAAGCAATAATAACGGAAACATATCGTACGTTTGCAGATATTTGGAAGCGAACATTTTTATTTAATCACCCAAAAGAAACACAGAGGCGAAGCTGATAATACTATTCACAGCGGATGTTGTTGCCTAAAGACGCATGAATCGCCGTATATCACTTCATATGGTAAGTTATAATTGTAGAGATGAAAAGCGTTTTGTGTGTTTACGTGTTTGTCCAATCGAATGCATATCGTCAGCGCAGGTGTGTGTGTGTGTTTGTGTCCGTGTTGTGCGTCATTGAGATACAGACGAACTCAAGACTGCGCAGCTGAAGTTCATGCTGCTGAAGTGAACCAGCAGTGATTCAAGTGTAGGAAACAAAAGCAATAGAAGCCATTACTGAAATTATAATGGATTTAATGGTTAGAATAAAGATTGTATTGGTTTAATGGTAACAATAATGATCTAAATATGCTTTATATTCCCATATGTCTGGCTTAGATGTAGCTCACGCTGGGTCAGATGCTGGCCTGCATCTTGTTTCTATCCAGTCTCTCTCCTCCACACACACACACACACTCAGTATGGATGTCACCCTATCCGTCTCTCTATATAGACCCAGCTCTGTGGGGAAATCCACTGCTTAATTTTTAGCAATGATAAATAAAGACAGGACAGATAGAAAGGGCCATGCATGCATTATTTTGCAGTGCAAAAGTGCAAAAAGCGTCCACAGTTAAGGTGGAATATGGTTTGTCGAAAAAAAAAGCTGATGAGAGAGCTAGTTTTTGTTCAATTTGTTGCTAATATATTATTCAACGCAATGGATTATGTGTGACGTGAAATGTCTCGTAAGGCAAATCTTTATACAGGTATGACCTCTGTGCTCTGCATTAGTGCCCAGATGCATACTTGAGTAACTATAGCATGTTCCCAAAGTCCTAGACTCAGCATTGTATGTGCATACATGTGTATAAGTGCATATGCGCATGCTGGCAGACTAACAAGTTTGTGGCAGTGGTCCTTTTATGCTTACGATTGAAATGCTGTGTGTGCGCTCATATGTCAGGTCATTGTGTTATTGCAGCAGTATTCTGAGACACATCGACCTCATCACAAGATCCAAAACAAGAGAGGAGATCATACACTTTTAGAAAAAAGGTACAAAAGCTGTCACTGGGGCAATAAGCTTTTAAAACGTACACTTTTGTGCCTAAAGGGTGCATATTAGTACCTTAAAGTTATATATCTATACCTAAATGGTACATATTGGGGACTTTTTTAAGGGTACAGTTCCAGTGTCCTTTTGTAGCTTTTGCAATGTGTAAAAATACAATTGAAATTGTAAATCTTTCTAAAAAAAAAAGTTTGTGTCTTAAACAAGCACAGACCACAACAAGCGGCGGGACATTTCTTCGGTTGCTTGTTTTCTGTTGTTTTGAAGCCCCGCCCACTGTGAAATGCATATTGAAACAGTACATTAAACATGAAATATCTTACGATTTCGCATTCAGTTTGGACACACAAGTTGCATCACTTATGCTTAGACATGGTTACGATTAGAGAAAATATTACAATGATGTGCATTTATGTGTTTCACATTGCCCATCAGTTATTCTGCAAAACCAGCAAACTAGAATTAAAGATGCAATGTGGGTTTTTAGCGGCATCTAGCAGTGAAATTGCGAAATGCAACCAACCTCAATTTCGAAAGGCAATGAGAAGCTACGGTAGCTACCACAGGACAAACATATCGTCTGAGACGACATAGTTATAAAATGCACTCTGTAGTGCAGTTTGTCCATTTAGGGCTACTGTAGAAACATGGCGGCGATTACCATGTAAGGGGACCTGCGGTGTCTGTAGATTAAAACAGCTCATTCTTAAGTAATAAAAACGATAAAGTTTATTATGTAAGGTCTTTATACATCACTGATACTATAAACCATTTTATTGTTTGTACACAATGATAACGTGGCAACGTATGCGCGCGCATATAGGGAACAGAAGTACGGCAAGAATCAGCACTGAAGCAACACAGACAGAGAAAGTTATTTCAAAAAGTTAACTTTTTCAACACAGCTACCAGATCCGTGTCATATAGTGGAGTGGATAGAAGACGTTAGCAGATGGGCAAATATAAAGTGGCCAGATACATATATACGTATATTAGTGCAACCAAACGCAACAACCAGACATTTTGATGCTGGGAAACCACCAACAACACCACTTCTGTTGCGTGTAAAAGGGTCTATAGTTATGTATATTACATTGCATTTCTCTTTTAAAAGTTACACATTGCCACATAAATATATATACACATTGCTATAGTATACACACACTCCTATACATTTGCTTTGTGTTGGCAGTTGAAATGATTTATGTGTGTGAGACTGTAAGTGGTGGTGTACACGTTAATGCACTCCGAACAGTAGGCACGCAAGCTCCCACTGCACCATGCTGACCTCACCACCATGAATGTTGCATGATGGGAACATTTGCAGATGAGATCATATTTAAAGGAAACCCCATTTCAACCTCCCTAACTCCCCGCGTCTCTTTCATAGCCCACCCTCCTCTAAAAAAGAGAGGATGACTCATCCTTTCACACCTCTCCCCGGTACATCTTGTCGAACCGCAAGCCTTCTGACAGCCCTGCGAATTAGTTTGTGTGTTGTGTATCTGCGTGCAAATGAGTCGGGGTCTGTTGTTTTCGCATGGAGAGTGACAAAGGCCCTGGCATCTCTCGTTCAGGCAGCGGACATTTTCTCATGGTGTTCAGAAATGCTGAGCCTGCTGGTTTCCCCTCGCTTCGACGAGCGAAGGAAGAGAAAGAAAGGTGTAGGGGAAATGCACCGTCTGTGTAACTGCGAAAGTCCCTCCGAACTGCGGATGCTGAGGAACGCTATCTAGAGGAAGCATGGTGTGTGCTCCGTGCTCCCAGTAGGAAATACCCGGGCAAGTTTTGATTTGCAAACGGTAGAGCAGAGCATGGAAAGGGTGGGAAGCCCTATCCTTCCTCAAAATGAAGGCCAGCCGGTCTTTGTTATGTCCTTTGTGTTGCCTTGTACTCTGTTTTTCTTTCCTTACCAAGCTTTTTATTTGCCATCTATCTTATTGGCTTACCACTAAATAAATACATTACACAAAAGCCTACCAAACATCAAAGTTTTGTTTTCCAGTTCAACAGTAGCAGAGTTTCAGTTAACATTGAGGATAGACCCAATAATAAAACCAACCTTCTTATATGTAACACAAAACCATTTAATAAAAGTAAAAAGCTTATTTTCAGCTATATCAACTTCATTTTCTTATACAATGCTTGCATAAAGACTAGAAATACTTTATGTAGTGCAAAAAAACGATGAGACAGAATAACAATAACAGAAGTTTCATTTTAAGTGTACTATACCTATAAAACGCAATGTTTATCATTCACTGTATGTGTCAATGCATTATTATTAAGTGAATGTGTTACAGTATGTATAGACAATAACATTGAGTCTTTGTGTTTGTTTGTTTGCGTGTGTGCGTGCCAGGCTGTCACAAACACTCAAACCATCAGACAAAGGGCAGGTCATAATTAGCAGCATTGATTGAGACAAGAAAATCCAGAGAGTCCATTTGCTGTGTGCGTGTGTGTGTGTGTGTTATCAACCACATGTGTGCGAGTGTCTTTAGACTGCTATAATAGCATTAGTGTTCTGTTCAACCTCTAGCGTTGGTCATTAACTATTCAGCTTCTTCCATCACACCACACACTAATAATGATATCCCATTACAGGCATTGATCTACACCATTTGCGCTACGCCCCGTCACCCGACTCCTCTGGTGCAGGTTCCAAAATGCACTTTACTTTTTCCACTTATCAATTTTTTCTGTTCATATTTTTTACTAGGCTTTATATCTCTCTCTGTGTGAGGAATTAATTCTCATTTAAGTTACGTTATATTTTAAAATTCCAAACCAAAATGAAACGAGAATGAGTCCGTCAATTTCGTTTGGGTGTATGAAAACTAAATATTTGAACAAAATCGTCTTCTTTCCTCATTTGTAAATGTTGCATTGGCAATCGGTTATCTTCGAAACATAAGTTTAGATATTTATAATGAAATTCAAGAGCTTTCTGAGCCCCCATAGACAGCACGAAAGCAGCGCATGCATGATGTTGTGCGTTAGCCATAGACATAAATATATACATAGATGCTTCATTAACGTCGAGGTATATTATGTATGTGTGTATACTAGAGATGCACGATATATGTTTATAGAAAATTTAAAGAGACATCAGTAGTTTAATGTTCAATATAACGGTCAATGATTAACATTCAGAAAATTTTATCTTGAAATTTTTGTTAATGCAAGTTTAACCACCAAACTATCGGCATCAGCAGATATCAGGCTATCAGTTGAAAAATGTAATATTGGTGCATCTCTAGTGTATACAGTATGTATTTTCATTCTTGGGTGAACTAACCATTTAACAATTATTTGATTTTACAAAAGATGTCAAGTGATGTCACTATAGATGAGTTACTGTATTAGCATGCTTTGTTTACGTATGTCACTTCCATGTTCGCAATAGAAAGTCATATTCATGTTCACACATGTATTGTCACTCCCTTTCTATTTTATAATAGATGAATAGTACACTGTTAGGCAACAGGATGTTTTGTTTTAATTTGTTAATAATGGTAACTAGTATACAGAAAAATGTTGTTATAGATATACTGTAACAAAAGTATTGTTATTGTGGTTTTTTGAAAGATTTAAAAGTTTTACAAGGAAAGGTCTCACAATACTGTACATGTCTTGTTTTAAGTTGCCGTATAAGAGGAGTACATAAACCTGTTAGACGGCTTACCTTTCACTCCCACACATACATTCACCTTCATCTATTCAGTAATGTGTGCGGGTATGTGAAAGTCAAGTGGTGTTCGTATCTAAATGTAGCAGCATGTTTTTCAACACTAAGAACACTTTTAAAATGAAAGGTTTCTTAAAAGGGTTATCTAACCTGATGCCAAAAAGAAAACCTTTTAGAGATCACTACACTTTAAAAATGTTGGGTTGTTTCAACCTATGGTGACTCAGTAGCATACTGTGTGGCCTAAACAAAATGCTGGGTTTAAATTAACCTATGGTGGGTTGTTTCAACTCATAGTTCAAATACAAACATTCTAGGTTAAATTAAACTAATGGATGGGTTTGTCCATATTTTATCAAACGTTTGAGTTCCACCCACCATTTTTTTTACAGTTTAAAGGTAAAACAAGGTATAAAATGAAGAGTCAGCTGTTTTGTATTTAATATGTATTTTTCTCTTTGTGTTTATGCAGGTGATGTCTCATTAAATCCCTAGTTTCCATCAGCAATCTCTGGTAACAGAGCCTGACCCTGCAACTGTACCTCTACTGCTTGATCCAAGATGGCTGCCACCAAAAGCGGTTACGAGGGCAAAATAGCCGGCTTATACGACCTAGACCGCACGCTAGGCAAAGGCCATTTTGCCGTGGTCAAACTAGCCCGCCATGTTTTTACGGGACAACTAGTGGCCGTCAAAGTCATTGACAAGACCAAGCTTGACGACTTGGCGACCGGCCACTTGCTTCAAGAAGTCCGCTGCATGAAACTGGTCCAGCATCCCAACGTTGTGCGCCTTTACGAAGTCATCGATACGCAAACCAAGCTCTACCTCATCCTGGAGCTGGGCGACGGAGGCGACATGTACGATTACATCTTGCGTCACGAGGGCGGGGTGGCCGAAGACACGGCTAAAGTGCATTTTGCGCAGATCGTCCGAGCCATTGCCTACTGTCACCGACTGCACGTCGTACACAGGGATCTGAAACCTGAGAATGTGGTCTTCTTCAGGCAGCAAGGGACAGTGAAGTTAACGGATTTCGGCTTCAGTAACCACTTTAAGCCCGGGACCATGTTGATGACCAGCTGTGGTTCGCTGGCGTACTCCGCCCCAGAAATACTGCTGGGTGAAGAATATGACGCTCCTGCAGTGGGTAAGAAGTGTCTGCATTTCTTTCTATATTCCTGTTGCTTTATCTGGTTCATTTTAGGGATGTGCAACATATGCGCAAAAATGTACTAGAGCATTGTGTAGGCTGATTTTGGGCTAACAAAACCATGATTGGACACATTTCTTAGAGGAATGTTTACAAAAGTATAAGACGTGTTAATGGGTGACTACCCAACCATAGTGACCCATTTCCAGTCTGTTTCTGTGTCAGTAAATCAAATTTCAGTAGTGAATTCGTACTTCAATTTATATACGGCACAGTTAAATTAATCCACCCGGGGATTAAGTTGCACAAGCCACTAGAATGCTGGAGCTTATTGCTGTCCTCGTGCACTTAGTATGTTCCCCCTCGTTCTCGTCCTCCCTTTCTTTTGGTGTTAATAGAGACCGTTTTCGAAGCGGAAACCTTTTACTGAATAAACGGCTAATCTGCGCTCCGGCAGGGGTTCGACTGTGAAAGTTTGTTTAGGGGTCATACATATACGATTCAAATCCAGCTGCATTCACGTGCGCCAAATGGGGAAATGTTATGGTCTTTATTTCCTAGATCAGGGGTCTCCAACATGGTGCCTATATCAACAAGTAAAATAAAATAAAATTAACAAGTAAAACAAAAAAGTTTTGAGTAGACTATATCCTTCTATAAGTAGCCTTCAAGTTTTATCCATTGTGGTAGCCCTTGCTCACAAAAAGGTTGGAGACCCTTGTTCTAGATTGAAAGAAAAAGAGGTTCTTGATGGTTTACTTACAGTATATTAGTGACACTGCAAAAAATACAAGTATTTTTGTATTGTTTTCCAGTATTAATATCTAAAAATGTTTAAATCAAGATATATTTACTTGAGAAGCAAAATTATCAAAAGATGAGACGAAAAAACGGTAACCGAATTTGCTAGTGGGGTAAGACAAATAAATAAAAATTTAACGTATGTTTTCAATTCATATCCTTGTTTCCCATTGAAGCGCCGTACTTTTAAAAAAACGTCAGGAGCTGGCGGGTTTTGTCCGTTGTGAGCGCCCGACATATTTTCTCGCATTCATTGCTGAGCGGCCAGAAATATGTTCAACTTTGGGTGAAGCACTCAGCTTAGCATTTATCACTCAGTCATCCATTAACAGTGAAAGAGAGACAGGACAAATACAACAACAACAACCAACCTTCACATCGCACAACGACTGATAAACAAAACAGACGCTTAGCTGAAGAAATGCTGGCAAGCTCCCACAGTTGGTGGCATTTTAGACATGTTTAAACGCTTTGCTTTACACGCTAGCTAAGGACTAGCGCAACTTCAATAAAGCGCAAATTTCTGGTGGGCGATTTACTGACAAATGTTAAAGGTGCAGTGTATAAATTTTAGCGGCATCTAGTGGTGAGGTTGCGAATTGCAACCAACGGCTCAGCTCACTGCTCACCCCTTGCTTTTGAAACCCTTAGAGATTCCGCCACCGGACAAACATGTCATCATCGGAGACAACTTAGTAAAAAAAGTTTGTCCGTTAAGGGCTTCTGTAGAAACATGGCGGCACAAAATGGAGACTTCCATGTAAGGGGACCCTCAGTGTATGTAGATAAAAACGTCTCATTCTAAGGTAATAAACACATAGCGGTTCATTATGAAAGGTCGTTATACACCCCTGATAATATAGTTTTGTATATTATGTTGCATTTCTGTCAAGAAATCCTTAAAAAATTACACACTGCACCTTTAAAGGGACTTTAAGTATTTTATTAGTTAAAATCAATGTTTTTATTCATAAATATGTCCTTGTTGGTGTCAAATGACCTCTGCCAATGATCTGACTTTTCTTTGTAAGCTTAGAATTTCTTCTCTTTATTTACATTGGGCGGGTAAGTCCAAGGAGGCTTCCATGTCGTTCCGCCATACTGATAAACTATAATAGCAGAGAGGGACAAAAACTACTAGCCTACTGCAACGTGTTTCCACAAAGCGTTTTCATTCAGAACACATGAACCAGCTGAAGCGGACAAGGAGATCAGTGAGTACATAACGGCTACCGTAGTTGCAACACGCATTTAGAAAAGCGAGGCGCTAGAGAGCACTATTCGTTTGAATGCAAAATACAATTTCACCACTAGATGGGGTAAAATCCTACTTACTGTCTCTTTAAAGAACAGAGGCACAAAAATGTAACGGCCGTAATGAACAACACAATCTATCAAGAGCGGTAGAAGTTAATATAGGATTACTTTTAGGTGTTAAATAACAGCGCAAATACCAGTAAGCTGCGGACCGCAAATCTTAGTAAATGGCGTTGCGTGATTCGTTTAAATACTCTCCTCCTATAAATTCCCATAAATCACGATGGTGGGTTAGATGTCAACACAAATTGTGTTTTGTAGATCCCAGCATCGATATTAACCATCGATTCATATTTTTTAACCCTCCGTTACAGTGGTAACACAAAATGTGTGGTTGCTACAGTGCAGTACATATTTGCATTGTTTCTGAAAGTGCTTTGTTGGCACCAGCTAGTATTTGCTTTAATAGCTTGTCTACGAAAAATGTTGAGAATGAATGTGAAGACTCGTAGAGTCACGTTCCTCCAATTCATCTTCCTTTCTATTGTTCAAACCAAGTCCCCTAATAAGCTCTGAAAGAGAGAGAGATGAATAGGTAAAGAGACATGGATACAGTGAGAGAGAGAGAGAGAGAGAGAGAGAGGCTTTACAGGACACTTAAGCTTAGCAGAAAAATGAAGAGCAACGCTTCTCTATTGATTCCAATCAGACTTGCTAGCCCAGACGTGTGCTGGCACATTTATTAATATCATATTTGCCTGAAGTTTTCTTCTTTAAGCGTCATATGACGATGGGACAGTAATTCTCACTGAGGTTGCATGTGCCAGGATTAGAAACACACAAAGTGGGTCAGCCTCCTCTAAAACCCAGCAAAGCGTGTAAAGGAGGCTGCGCATGCACACAGGTTTGTGACATACGGACGCCAGGAGCGCACAGACCCGAGTGTGCGCCTCGCTTCTCCCGAAATCAACCCACTCTGTAGATCTAGAGCAGATAAGGCCTGAATACTGAGTGATACAGTTGGGTGTCCAATGTCTATGATTCTGACTGACCTATGCTAGAGCATCGCATTAGCTGCACAAAACATTGTGGGTATGATCCCAAGGAACACACATAATGATAAACTGTGTAATGCATTGTAAGCCACTTTGGATTAAAGCGTCCGCCAAATGCATAACATGTAATAAGTGTTTCTTATTTGTTTTGTGTACCCGACCGTGTTTTGTTACATGTGATTGTACAGATGCATCTGTTTATTTCACCTGGCCCAATGGCACGCTGCCCGGTCCTAGTGGTTTTATCAGTTTCTGAAGTTTGTTGGGCACAAGCTGGCATCTTTTAGGTTGTCTGTACAGCCTTTCTGTCTAGTAGTTTTAGGTCAAGTTGGTGCCATTAACCTCAGTAGAGAGAGATAGGATGTCTTTCCATTCAAAGCGGTTTTCCTCTGCTGTAAAGCCGATATCTGTTCGAATGTGTGTCAGTGGTGTGTGTGTGTGGTTTTATTTATTGCTGGTAATCAGCCGGTGACTCTAATCCACTCATCCCAACATTCAAGCTCACACACATACGCACATTAAAGCTGTAAATGCCACTGTATTCACAAGCAATATAATACAAATGAACCCAGTGTGGTTTAGTGCTAAATGTGTGTGTGTATACTTTTAGTTCACAATTGGGGAGGGGGTTACATAACTATAAATTGGGAACAAAACTATCCCCAGATGTGAGCTAATTTAAGAGACAACCTTCCGCTGGGAAATTCGGGGACATTTGGTCATGTACTCACTTTGGACAAAATTATCATGAATTACTTTTTTACTTTTAACTCTTTCCCCGCCAGCGTTTTTTACCTTTATTTGTTCTCTTTTTATCACCTCTCATATATGGGTAGGTTTTTAAAAAATACCAACATTTTGAACAAAAAGCTGAAATAATTGTGTTTTTGTGAAGGACTTTTGATAGAGATCAGATTCAGAGCAATCATCAAAACATACACAGAGCTCTTACTGTTTGCCCTAAGTGGTTGTTTCCGGGATTTATACTTGGGTAAGAGCGCCACCTGGTGGATAATAGCGGAAATACGGATTGCCAGAAAAACTCGTAATTGGCAGGGAAGCGTTATCTCTTAAAGGTGCAAAAGAGGATGTTTGTTTTATACATTTTTGCAATATTACTTGAAACTGCCTTTACTAAATGATAAAAGACTATTTATTAGCTGCACTGAAAGTAATAATATTAATATACGTCATCTGTGCACAAGATAGGGCCTTAAAAACATCAGCCAATTGCTCATGCGGTCATCGCATAAGCGATTGGCCCTCTGGCTTGTCAATCACTACCATTATGATCCTTGTGAGAGACGTGGGCGCTCCAGTAACTAAACACAGGCGACGCATGGGCATAGCGCATGAAACTCCGTCTTAAGTTTCGTTTTTTTTTATTGTCGATCCTGGTTTCCTCCTCGAATTTGCACCACGGTAGAGAAGAAACTCGGAGGACGCAAAAGAAAGACTTTTTTAAGCCGCTGGGAATAGGAGAAAATTGTCAGAAGAACGTAATCTAGCCAGAGTCGTTATTGGAGAAACATTTTAACCCTGAAGAGCAATGAAGGAACCGAGAGGTGTCAAGACAGACGCGCAGTTCGCAAAATTCTTCCCGACAGGTAACAGTGATTATTCTTTCTTTGGGGAATAATTATTGTTGTACTGTTATTCAAGTATATTGACGTTGTTCTTGTACTGTAGTTGTAAGGCAGTGACCAGTCTGCTACATGCTAGTTGAAATGGGAGTAAGTTAGCGTAGACTGATCTAATGTTTTAACGTCTTATTTGTTTATTATCAAATCATTTCACATAATGAATCCACTGACGCGACACAGCATATGCCAGTGGTAAACAAACACTCGTGTTCAAATATTCGTGCACGAGTTTTGGAAGGCGTTCCATAGAAATAAGCCGTGAAGGAGGGAGGCTATTCTTACGCATTAGCTCATTTAAAAAACTCAGTAACCGTTTCTGGATTCTCAGTCGGCGAAAAACATCCTCTTTTGCGCCTTTAAAGAGCACCAATTATCTGATTCACGATTTTACTTTTCCTTTGTTGTGTAAGTGTGTATTAGTACATGTTAACGATATGCAAAAGGTACAAACCCAAAGTAAACGATGACGCGAGTTATCATCTCCAACGTAAATCTCTTTTCTTGGCATACAACAAACACACGGATTGTAGGCAACAGTTTACTTCCAGGACCGACGATCATTATCATAGTTCCTCCCGCTTCGGACTCACAGCCTGTAAGTTAACTCCTGTTAGCCTTGCATTGTGAGCGAATCTTTCAAACATGGTAATGAGCGTCTCATTTCCAGCTGATGTCAGAGGTATTCAGGCCAATCATAACTTACAGATTAGCTGGCCAATCAGGGACACAGCACTTTTCAAATCTGTGCGTTTCAGGAAGAAAGTGAAATCTGGAGCTACAAAAATGTACAGTATGTGTAAAATAATGTGATTTTGAAGTACCATAAACCACGCAAACACATTATATTAAACCAAATAGACAGAATAACATTATTTTTAGCAATGAAATAGGTGCTCTTTAATTGACGAGTTAACTCGTCAATGGCTGGGAAAGAGTTAAATATGCAAAACCCCTTTTTTTGTTTGTTTGGCTTAGCTTTGTGAGTGAATATTTCAAGAATGTCTTTTAAAATATGTATTAATGCGCTGAAGACCTATTTTTAGAGACATTTATAGTGATTCTTATTTTTGACAGCCCGGTTGCCAGATGAGAGAGAATGCTGGGCTAGTACTATTCAGATATGGATGTTTAGTTGAGCAATGTCCAATGTGTTCAGCTCCATAGTGTGGGTTAGCAGTGTTCTGGGCTTAAGGAGGTTGCATTTGTCGTCCCCATACTATTACTTTGCAAAATAGACAAATACATTTTACAACTTTAATACAATTTAAATACAAAGCCTCCGAAATGAGCCGCAGATTTAAGTTACATGAAGCTGGTTTGTAACTTGCAAACAATAAAAACATTGAAAATGTATAAATTAGCAGATACATTTACCCCATAAGTGTGTGTGTTTGTGTGTGTGTGTGTGTGTGTTTGAGATATCAGTCAGTCAGTATCCCAGCTTATCAGTATCAGAACATCTCAGATCAGCCGTGATCCTGATGACATTGAGCTGTTTTACAGCTCACTGCTTCATCTCAACTGATAACAGATACTTTTACTGACTGACACACACTTGTGTTAGATACAGAAGGTCTGCTGTGTGTATGGGCATATACTGTATGTGTGTAAGCAGTAGGATTTGTGTGCCGTGAAGCAGGACAGTCCAGTGATAATGAATACAATAACAGAAAATGAAAGACACTTAAAGGGATAGTTCGGCCAAAAATGATATCAAACCCATGATTTACTCACCCCCAAGCTGTCCGAGTTGCATATGTCCATTGTTTTTCAGACAAACACATTTTCGGATATTTTAGAAAATGTTTTAGATCTTTCAGTTAATTAAATGTGAAGTTACGGGGTCTACGACCTTCAAGTCCAAAAAAAGTGCGTCCATCCTTCACAAAATAAATCCAAACGTCTCCACGATGATAAACAAAGGTCTTCTGAGGGTAATCCGCTCGGTGTTGTTGTAGAAATATCCATATTTAAAACTTTATAAATGAAAATAACTACATTCCGGTAGCGCCGCCATCTTAGTCGCGTCCGCATTCAAGATCAGAGCTTTACGCAGCCTACGGAGGCTACTCTGCTGCTGCTCTGTGTCCTTGCCCTCTGAATTTGTCATACGTCACTAAGAAAAGTGTGTACACTACGCTAATACTCTCTCCTGAATACAGAGGAGTCTAAGATGGCGGCGCTACCGGAAGGTATTTATTTTCGTTAATAAAGTTTTAAATATGGATATTTCTACAACAACACCGTGCGGATTACCTTCAGAAGGCCTTTGTTTATCATCCTGGAGCCATTTGGATTTGTTTTGTAAAGGATGGATGCACTTTTTTTGGACTTGAAGGTCGTGGATCCCGTAATATTACATTTAATCAACTGAAAGATCTAAAACATTTTCTAAAATATCCGAAAATGTGTTTGTCTGAAAAACGATAGACATATGCAACTCGGACAGCTTGGGGGGTGAGTAAATCATGGGTTTAACATCATTTTTGGCCGAACTATCCCTTTAAGAGGGTCGCACACCGGACACGTAGCTCAGTGACACGCAGCGCCGTTTTAAAAAAATCAAACAAATTTTTTTCTGTGAGTATACACACACTGACACCGACAGGTGGTGCCTGTCCGCGGCGCCCAGCTATGACTCAGGCAGTTGCTCAAATCCCTGTCGCGCCACATAGTTTAACATTAAATAACATCATATTTGTCCCAAATCATTAACGATTAACATTGGCTGCTAACGAATATTTAGCATTTTGAAGTAGACGCTATCTGACTAAGCTTGCGCTATTTAATGTGCACTTCCGGTGTACGATACCTCCGAGTTGTCTTAGATGCGACTTGATGCGGCGCTGAGCTGCGCGTCCAGTGTGCAACCCGCTTTAGATTATTATAGATTTTACATCTCAAAAAATATTAGTTTCTAAAATTTCCAAAAGTCCCCATGAAATCAAAATTCTAAATGTTTTGGCTTTTAGTATAAATATGTTGAGCCGTAAGGATATAGTGTGCTTCAAGTTTTGTGCTTCAAAAACTTTAGAAGAAAAAAAAACATTCAAAACTGTCTTCCACCAATTAGGATCAACAACTTTATGACATCATTCTGCATTTCAGCTTCTCTATCTAGGATTCTAGGAGGTGAGGTACTGTAAACTAAATGCTTTTGGCTATTTTTAAAGGGGGAGGTGCAACTTAGGTCCTGTCCCAAATGGCGCACTTCATGTGGACTTTCGGTTTTCTACTAGCCTTAAATTACGCATGCTCGCTTAGTCTACGAATCTGTACGGTGTCCCATCTGTCATTTTACGCTTCGAAGTGTGACGAGACATCCTACGTGAATCTTTCCCATTAAGGCACTTCAGTGATTTTTCTGGGCTTATTCAACAACATTTGCAGCAACTCGCCCCATGGTTATTTGAAAATGACGTTTACGTTAAAAAGCGAATAAAGCAAGTGCATAAATGTTTATTTAAAGCTTCAAAAGTATAGCTATAGCATTGTAATAAATTCACTTGCTAACCTGCATGTAAGGTTAAATCTAATATTGCTTTACCTGCATTATGTTGTCATGGCAACAAAGTAAAGCACACAAATAAGGTATGTGATTTTTCTCACACTAAATTCAAGTCAACAGATATAATGTTTACAGAAACATTGTCACTTATGTACCTAAACACAGGCTCACGTACAAGCTCCATGTTAGCCTTCATTGTGTTTTGTGTAAACTGCAGTCACATGGCACCCTGTTTAATCAAGCTAACAGTCACACTGACCCTAGATCAGCACATTGGGCCTCAGAGAGAATGATTGTATCTCATTTTTATGTAACTCTGATACTTATATCTCTTTATTATGCAAACTTAGTCCAAAATGCCTTCATTTGTAAATCAAATAGTGTATTTATTGTTCTGGATAAGATTTGGTGGAAACCGAATGCATAGTATTTGCAAAAGATTGGTGTCTCCATATGTATATTAAAAAATGTTTGGTCCATGAGCTAAAAGATACCATTGTATGGTAATGTTTTTGCCTTTGTCACATAATGCGTCTGTGTATCTGCCTGTTTCTGAGTAATTAGTAGGAACAGAGTGTACAGTGAGCAGAGAAGAGAGTTATTGTTTGCACAGTTAGAGACATTTGGACAGCGTTGTCTCAAGGGACTGTTTATCACACTTTACTTCTGCTTTGGTTCACACAGTAGTTGCCCTTTCACACAGAGATGATCTTCACACAATCACACACACACACACACACACACACACACACACACACACACACACACAAAGACCTTGGTGCAAAGTTCAAATCCAATCGTATTAAGCAAGTGTGAACGGCAAAAAAACACATGAAGTCCATTTATTTCTATTCATTGCATTTCAGAAAACATTTTGATTTGCACTACATCGGCGATTTGAGGACCTACAAAAAATAAACTTTCTTTTGAAGATAGGTTTCAAATGACAAGTTTTTAAAATTCTTTTAAAAATCTGAACTTCGGCGGATTTCCGCGCTGCTTTAACCAATCAGGACTTGCTGTAGTAGTGCGTGATTACAGGAAGCGAGCGGAGTCTCTGGGGAGTCGCAGAAGCCCCTTCCATGACACAAATTTCCGTGTGAATTTCTCGCAGTAGTTGCCCGCTTTCATGCGCGAATGTAGCGAGTGAACGCAAATGTTCAAGTGTCCAACTACGTGCGAATAGCCCCTACCGCGGCTGGTTTAAACGCAACATAAGTGTGTAAACGATGACGCGAGTTATCGTTTCCAACCATAGACTGTAAAAAAGATGGACGTAGTGTCCGTGACGTCACCCAAAGGTTTCTGAAGATCGTTTTTGAACCTTAAAGTAAGCTGTGCCTGCTTTCACCATCTTGGCCGCACTTCACCACGCATCACTCTCGAATATGCTAAAATGGGTAAAAAGGCGGGACCTGGGTGCAGCTGAGGTGATTGGTTGCTGAAACCAGTGGTTGTTCAACCGTCACTCAACTTTAAGGCTTAATATAATTTAAACGCAAAACATTCACCCCCTCACAGTTGTCATGAAGGGCAAAATTAGCTATTTAGACGAAAAACAATGTTTGTACCAGGCTGTAAACATATTATTTTCTACTGTAAAGTTGGGCATTTTTAACATGGGAGTCTTTGGGAATTGACTCCCTTTTGGAGCCAGCCTCTAGTGGCCAGTCGATGATTTGCAGTTTAAATCACTTCCGTATTGGCTTCGTCAGGGAGATCGGAAGCATGCCCCTCATCTCCAACGTAAATATCTTTTCTTGGACTACAACAAACACACGGATTGTAGGCAACAGTTAACTTGGGATTGGTGATGTAGACTGACATTATCATAATTCGTCCCGCTTAGACTACAGCCAAGTAGTTAACTCCTGTTAGAATTGCATTGTGAGCAAATCTTTTAAACATGGTAATAAGTGTCACATTTCCAGCTGACGTCAAAGGTATTCAGGCCAATCACAATGTACAGATTAGCTGGCCAATCAGGGACACAACACTTTTCATTTCGATGAGTTTTGTACAAAATCTGTGCGTTTCAGGAAGACACAGAAATATAGTATGTTGAAAATGTATTTTTTTAAACCATGCAAACACATGTATTATACCAAATACACAAAATAACATTGTTTTAGCAATGAAATAGGTGCACTTTAAAGTAGCCCAATTCTGTGGGAAAACCACGGACTTGGCAACCCTGGATTGGTGTTTTCACAAGACATTGTGTAACAGCACCAGCTACTGGCTTGGCATGCATAATACACAGTATTTTAGTTTTAGTTATTTTCATGGATTCGTGTGAACAAAGTTTGTTTTAATAATCTTGTTATATTTATGCAAAAAACGCAGTGGAACATTGTCATGTAAACATATCGCAAGTCTAGCTACCTAGGGAATTATAGAAATATTTATTCAATTTTATTGCATAAGCCTAGAAGGACCTGTTCACTTTAAGTTTTGATTTGGTAACTTCCCCTTTTTTCCTATTCCAAGTTCCTGTAGTGTGTCAATTTGAATTCAAATTCAAACTAATGGCTTGTGGCCAATTGTTTAATTGTGCATCTTACGCAACCCTGCACTAAACAGATCATGACTACCGCATGTGAAAACTCCTCACAGATCTGTGTGAAAGTGTCACACGCTAAACTGTAAAAAAAAAAAAAGAAGTCGGTCTTGTTGGTAAGCCACTATGGAAAATTACTCCACCAACTCAAACACGTTGTGGGCCCCTTAACTTTATTTATATTTATTTATGAACCGTTCACTGTGTTCTTGGATGTTACCAAGAATTCCTGGGATCCCAAGATGACTCAGAGTTGGGTGTGGAACACTTGTAGGGTAGCCTGGTCCAACCAGACTCTCGTACATTTATTTCATTTGTACAGAGAGTCTGGCCATGCTCCATTGCAAAGCGTTACTTCCATTAAGGAGGGTCCTCTGTTGAAGTTTAAAACTATTGGATCTGCCCACAAGTCACTCAGGATCTGCCATAGGCGATCGCTAACGTGTGGTCGTGACGTATATCATGCAACGAAACCGGCCGGAAACAACAAGTAAGAATAATCAGACAAACAAAACTTAGCAAACCTGGTTCTTGCTCCAGCTTTAACTTCTGTATATTCTGCAGTTTTGCAACAACGGACCGAATGGCTTTTCTCACGTCTTTCTCCGCTGCCATTACTGAACTACAACTCAAACTGACGCACGACCTCAACGTCATCGTTCTTAGCCACCCCCATCTGTTCGCTGATTGGTCCTGCAGATTTTTGCAGGAGAAAACGAAACTCTACAGAGCAGTTCCAGACGTAGTACTGAAGCGAAATGAAAATTAAGCGGAAGCACGTAGGAGGGCGGAGCCAGGCTACTTGTAGGGATGTTTTAGTGAGATTCTGTAGTCGGTTAATAAGGGGTTAACAGCATTTTATGACTGTTTTTTAATTTCATTTGAATTAAAGGCGGGGTGCATACTTTTTGAAAAACACTTCAGGCCGAGTACCAAACCACACTTTTAGCCAATCAGCAGTAAGGGGCGTGTCTACTAACCGACATTATTGTGTGACTGTGTTGCGTATGTGTGGGGCAGGTCTATCAAAAGAAGGGCCAGATTCTATTGGGGTAGGGGCGTGTCCATTTAGGTGATTTCAAATGTCAACATTGGCTTTCATAGATCATGCACCCCGCCTTTAAGTGAGCATGCACGTGTTTGTTTTTCAATAACGTATCCTGATTATAAAACATATATGTTTGTGTTTCAGATATCTGGTCATTGGGTGTGATTCTCTACATGCTGGTGTGTGGACGTCCACCTTTTCAAGAGGCCAATGACAGCGAGACCCTCATCATGATTATGGACTGTTGTTACACTGTACCCGACCACATATCTCCAGAATGCAAAGAGTATGTATATCAACTGTGCTGTATTACATTCCTGCAAGAACACATACATTTACATTTATATACATGAATATTAAGTTATTTAAAAAATTTGTATTCATGCATTTGTCACACTTTTATCCAAAGCGACACCGTGCATTCAAGGTTTACATTTTTTATCAGTATCCCACCTTGACATTTGCGCTGCTAATGCAATGCTCCACAACTTGAGCTACAGATATGACCTAATGTTTACGTTGGCCGTAATACCACCATGCCCACAAATCCCATTTTCTTTCTGACTCGACATGCTTGTGTAAACTGTTGGTGACAACCGCGCACGGTCAGAACATTATGTTTTAATGGATCGATTTCAAGAAAAACGCCACTCCCCCAGTCTGTTAACACTCTCATGCTAAACTTAATATCTACATGCAGACAGGAGCCCATATGAACATGCTGTTCTCTTTTTGTTTGCACCGGCCAATCGCATGCTTTGGTCATGACACACAGACTCAAATGCTTGACTTATATTGAGTTTAACAGGTCAAGAGGAATTCGTTTTTATAAAATCGCCTGTGATATACAGAGCTGGCAGACACAAGACTTGAGTTATTTTTAGAAAGTCCCTAAAGCGACAGCTCACAGGCTCCAGTTTAGGTCTGAATGGGTCAATTGTGCAAGCGTGATTGTGCGAATGAGACGCATAGTGTCTGGATCACATGATCTGCATCACATTGAAAAGCTTCTTTTTATAGGAATAATTTATTCTCGGTGGAGCAGAACGCTCGTGTCTTCAGGCAGACGTTGATCTGGATGTGCAGCTGTTGCTTTTTTCTCCTCTTTGCAGTTATTTAAGGTCTTGAGGTTAAATGCGCTGAGAGATTCCACTGATGTTCCAGGGAAGCGGAGCATATGGGATTATATTTACACATGCATAAACAAAAGGATATATCTCCTCCTGCTGGCCGTATAGCTGCTATTGGAACATCACACCAGTGGTTTCCAAACGAGGGGCCGCTAGATGGTGCCCCAGATTTATGAAATTTTATAAAACACATTAATTTATCATGAATTAATAAAACCTTAGAAACATAAGGCTACTAACCAACAGCAACTAGTTCCTTTTCATTCCATCTTTTCTGATGGCAAGATTCAATAATCGGCACTAAATGTTTTTATGACTGCACATGAAACGAAAGTATGACTAATACATTAACGGTGACAAAATCTCTCTTTATTTTTCTCTCAGTTTGATTTCACGTATGCTGCAGAGGGATCCCGCCAAGCGTGTGTCTCTCAATAACATAGAGGGCCATCCTTGGTTGCAGGGCGTCGACCCCTCGCCCGCCGGGTACACGGCTGCCCCGCTCGCCTCTCACCGCAGTTTGTTGCCCGAGGAGCACGAGTTCATACTGCAGGCTATGACCAGCGGCAACATCGCCGATCGGGACGCCATCCAGGAGTGAGTACCTGCTTGTTCTTTTTGGATATCGGGGTCCCCAAGCACAGTCTTGGAGGTGTCCGGCAAAGTTGAGCTTCAACCCTAATTAAACACACCTGAAGCAGCTCATTTAGGTCTTACTAAGCACACTAGAAACTTCCAGGCAGTTGTGATGAGACAAGTTGGAGCTAAACTCTGTAGGACACTGGCCCTCCAGGACCAAGTTTGGGCACCCCTGGCTTAGATGCTCTGTTCAAATGAATAAATTAACTTATTTATATTGTGTGTGTTAGAGCCTTGGAGGCTGACAGATACAACCACATCACAGCCACATACTACCTTCTAGGAGAGCGACTTCTCAGAGAAAAACAGGAGCAGTCCAGTCTCACACCTGAACAGAAACGGTACATTTTTGGGATATGCATAGTCACTTTCTTTGTATCACTGCTGATCAGACCAGAATAAGAGTCTGGGATGGTGGACCACACATACACAGCTTAGCATTTCTTCAGCAAAACTTGCTTAGCCATCACTGCTCATTCTTATGGTGAAAGTATTTCTGATTAAATTAGAAAACCTGTTGGGGAGACACCAGCTACCCATATTGGGATCAAAACCATACTGGGGAACGCAATCAAGAACCCACTATCCCACATTCCCACACTCCCATAGAGTTAAACATTTGGTAACCATTTTGTAACTCATTCGGCTGATCTCCAGGTATGGCGCCAACACTTTTAGCATAGCTTAGCACAATCCATTGAATCTGATTAGACCATTAGCATCGCGTTCAAAAATAACCAAAGAGTTTTGATATTTTTCCTATTTTAAACTTGACTCTTCTGTAGTTACATTGTGTACTAAGAATGACGGAAAATTAAAAGTTGCGATTTTCTCGGCAGATATGGCTAGGAACTATACTCTCATTCTGGCGTAATAATCAAGGACTTGCTGCCGTAACATGGCTGCAGGAGGCGCAATGATATTACGCAACACCTGAAAGTAGTCCCCTTAGTATCTTTTAATAGCACGGGACTATTTTCGGGCCCTTTAATGTTCATATGCGTCTGTTTGATTTTTTTTCCTGATAATTCCTAGAAATTCTTCTTTAAGATCACCAGCAAGGTGTGGCTTATATTTTTTTATTGAGCATTGTTATTGGTTCCCCCTACAGGAGGCCGATGTCTGAACCCCTGGACTTGGTGAGCCAAATGCCCCGGGCCGACACACTGAGAGGAGCCCCTCTGGGTCCCTTGGTGCCTCTCGGCTCTCTGTCCTCTGGATATACCCGAAAGGGTGTGAGCGAGTCCGGAGACCTAATGGCTCCCAGAGCAAACCGTCATGATAATTCCTTCAGTGATTTTTGTAGCCCGGCTCCATGTTTGACTTTCAGCTTGCGCCCTCTACCTCCCGACCAACCTACTGTCAAGAGCCTTGGAGCCTTACAGCAGATCTGTGAGGAAGAAGAGGATGAGGAGGATGAGAAGAACAAGGGTGAGGTGAAGCCTGAGGTGGTACCCAGAAGTCTTGGTCTGCTTCCTACCACAGATCTCTCTTCGAAGCCTTCTAGAACATTACAATCAGAGACTCGTAGGAGAACCAATAGGGCAAAAAGTAAGGTGATGGGAAACTGCGAAACACTATCTGAGGTGGAGGAACAAGAGGAAGGGGCGGAAGAGGCAGATAAGAAGAACTATATTACTATATCCATTGAACATGAAATAGAGAAGCCCAAAAAGGCGGAAGAGATCAACCACACAGAGCAACCTAGTAGAGCAACAGACCACCCTAGCGTTTCCTTAGATGCACATGATGAAAAACACAACCAAGGTGTGAAAACAGAAGGACCACCACCATCTCCTAGGTTGGATGTTGTGCAGTGCTGCTGGGGACAGCGTGAACCTTCTAAGGACATGTTAGAAAACAACAACAACACCCTAGCCAAACCCAAGTTACTTGAGGTTGGGGTCGTATCAACCCCTTGTGGTTCTCCAAGGTCATTACCTAGGAACCATTGTGTAGACCTAGGTCCAGATGGCGTAGAGATGCGTAAAACAGGGGGCGAAGTTGAGAAACCAGAAGAGGAACAGCCCAAACCTCAGAAAGGCCTCCATGGATCTAGGGAAACAAGTACAGACCCTACTATACGGCCCGACCCTATCAAGGTCAAGAACGTGAACTTGAGAGAACGTCTTTTGCAGTTTCCGCTCTGCGAGAAGGCCTTGTCTTTCAACATCCAGCCTACGTCTAAAGAAAAGCTTCTTCCATTCGCGCAGTATAACTGCTGTCATGTGTTATAGAGAAAAGACGATGAAGAAGAGAATCAAACTGATATCAAAAAAGCCCCCGGAGTTGGGTAAAGGACATTGTGTCCTCACCTCATAGTGTAACCTCAGAGGTGCTTTGCGACGAAATCTACTAATTGTACATCTTTATTTTCTTTCCTAACCCAGCATTCCTTGCTGCTTCCCTGTATGACAATTAACCTCCTAGCAATGCTGTGTATATGAACACCTGTATCTACTGACACTGCTCACTATATTCTGTGCTATCTCAGAGACTTTCTAGATCTAGAGTATGTCTTGACACCATAGGTGATTTAATTCAATAACTTTTAAACATTTTTGCACTGTAATGTCTTCATCACACTGAATATCACTAAGTTTAAATTTACTTAAACTGGAAGGACCACCCCTTATGCCGCATACACACCAAACGCGAAGCATCGCGTTCCTTGCTCTAGAGTACTCGCGGGATTTAACAAACTGCGCAAAGACTCATTTGAGGAGAATAGCACGTTTTCACGGCAATCGCGCCACCCAATTCGCGTCATTTGCAAGTTTGCATCTATTTGCATTTGTATAATCTAATCGCGCAAAAAGCTAAATTTTCGTTTTGTGTGTACGCCCCATTGCAGCGAGACGGGGTGAGCTTACCCAAGAACGATGAACAATGGTGAACAAGCAAACCTGAGAGCGTTTAAAGTGAGATTAATTCATAGTTGATTAAACGTTGAAATTATGCTGCGTACACACTAGAAGCGACTTAAATTATTTGCATGAGTAGTTTACGTACAAAGTCAATGCAGAGACGCAAATTTGCGCGGATGATGCGAATAACGCAAAATGGCCGAAGATGCGCAGAGTGAAAATATTTTACGCATCGAACGCAATGCTTTTGGTGTGTACACAGCATATAGTTCGGTAGTTTGTTGCTTTGTGGGCCGTGACACAAGTTGGTTCCTGGTACTCACCGAATTTTGAGAAGTTGCATGTTTTGGCACTGTTGCAGTTGTTTATGTGCCAGCTAGCACGTTAGCTCATGCTAGCATGTTAGCAACTTTACACCCAGTCAGCGGGTCGGGAAGAAGAACATTTGATACAGTGAATGGTGACGGCTTGGGAGCATGCTAAATCTGAACAGCTTAGCATAGCGTCAACATTTCATAAGCTGGGGATTGACCAGGGAATGATGCTAAATATATCTGTGATATATTTAAAAGCTAGATGATATCTTGAGCAGAGATTATACTTAAAAGACTTTTTATGAAATGGATATATAAGGCTGGTTTTCTGGAGATATATATTTTGGAGTTTGTTTTAAAACTCCCAACTCTAGGAAACGTGAAGCGTTCAACTATCAGCGTGAAAGCAAAGGGTTTTCGGTAACATGGTGCATCACGACGTCGAACATATTTTTTTTCTTTCGTCATCATCGACATGCGTTGTAATGGGGTACGCTCCATCATGTACAGTGTGTATATATCTTTTGAATGTGGTATGCTATTGGTATGTTGTTGTATGTTAACTCTTACATCGCATACAAAGCATTTAACCCGACCAAGATATCGCTCGAAGAATAGATTGACATTTAGTCGGCATCATAAAAGTCATGACCTTTTTTTAGTGTCATAGCTGTTGTAAATACATCCGAGTTGTATGCTAACATAGAGCTTAAAATTCACATTGATCCAGCCTTCACGTTGCTATGGCATGACTAAAGCTATAACGTTTTTAGCCTAGGAACAGATTTAACGTGTTATAAACCTTTAGATAACAGATGTTACTGGCTACTGTAAATCTGGTACTCCAAAGAACATCAGTACTGTTTTATCACATTCACACGTGTATAACTTTCTGAGCTACCCGTCACAGATTCTTAATGTCATCAGCTTAGTCACATAGTCAGTGAAAATGTTGTGCGTTTATTTTTATGTTGCAAAATGTTGGACCACGTATAAGCTTGACCAAAAGCACAAGAACATGAAATGAATAGGTGCTTTGGGGACAGATAAGTGAAATATGGACCTGAAAATTCCCTGAATTGGTGACCAAATGCATATTGTAAGTAAATGCATTGCTGTCGAGATACTGTATTGGCCAAAAATAACAAAAGGTCTGAGAACCCTGATCTAATACAGACCGAACTTAAAGCAATGGAGTGATGTAAATTCATGCTTTTCTTATGTTTTCATAATCAGCATTTTGTTATTATGTTTGATGTTTTTTTTATTTGACATTGGTCTTTATTTTACCAAGCAGCTGTACACATTTCATGACAAGAGTCAGATTTGGGTTTGTCTGTAGCCCCATTGACCCTTAACTAAAACTATGACTGTCTCAATGAGATTAATTTATTTTTATATTTATTTATTAAAACGGATTAAACTGCAATGTGTGTCATTGTGTTTTTTTTTAATGAAAGACTTTGGTACTTCTTTTTCTCAGAGGCATTCAATGACATAGACAGCATTCAGTGTTACAGCACATCAAGGGCTATTATATACCACTAGACATTTGCATAGCATTTTTACTGAAGCCACATGTGGGTAGATATTTACATCGGTAAAAACAGTTGTACAGTTCAGTTTTGATGAAATGTAAAACATAACCAAGGACAAAATCAGAGTCATTTCACACAAAACCACATTGGATTAAAAAAACAATGTAAAACGTTTTTTTTTTAATTATCATTTTTCTCTCATGTCATTTCAACCTGTATGATTTTCTTTCCTCAAAAGAATATTTACACTTTCATACAACATCAAAATCAAAAAAGCACACATTTTTAGTAACTTTATCAGATAGCACAAAAAGTGATTTTTGCTACCTATTTTATACTTTTCCGAGCTTTTAACAGAGCTTTATTTTCTGAACCTTAACCTTAAAGGAAAACACCACCATATTTCAATATTTACTATGTTTTTACCTCAACTAAGATGAATTAATACATACCTATCTTTATTCAATGCGTGCACTTTTAATCTTTGTACAGCGCTTCTTGAAAGTGTTAGCATTTAGCCTAGCCCCATTCATTCCTTAGGATCCAAACAAAAGTTTTATTTTGTGCCCTCATACTTGTGTAACTACTCATGTAACAGTCTTTAAATGGGGAAAACATGGAAGTGTTTGGTGGCTTCTAAATTCATCCCTGTTTGGATCCTAAGGAATGAATGTGGCTAGGCTAAATGCTAACACATTCACAACACGCTGAACAAAGATTAAGTGCACGCATTGAAAAAAGATAGGTATGTATTCATTCATTCAAGTTGAGGTAAGAACATAGTAAAATATAAAAAAATGGTGTTTTCCTTTAACCTAGAAAGTTTTTTTGCATTTTATTTTTAATTTAGATATTTTTTGTATATTTAACATTTAAAATCCACTGTCATGACTTCCTTGGCCTTAATCTCGGGAGACTTAAAAAAGGCACTATTAATAAAAACAAAAACAAAATATTGAGGTTTATAAAGCCAGTGAACGATACCGAATCTGTCTTTGGTAAACTAGGTCATAAGGTGCATCAGCAAGCTCAGTATATACAGTACAGTAGTGTCATATAGCTTTACAGCTAAGCAGCAATACACCATTCGTTCTTCATCTCTGGCAAGAAAGAGGTCAGATTTTGGTCTTCGTTTGGAGAGCATCACCCACATTGACTCGCTTAATCCTCTGTGGAAAGAAAGCATTTCAAATGTACAGTAATGTCTACAACATTAAATTAAACTCTTTTGCTGGTTTATTGAATAAGTCTATGATTAAAACGATTAAAGGCATTTTATCAAGAAGATTAAAGTAATTTATTCTGCTGAACACAAAGGAAGATACTTGTAATAAAATCATTTTTGAGCACCATTGACTTCCATAGTATTTTTTCTTTCCTACTATGGAAGTCAATGGTGCTCCTGTTTAGTGCTCAATTACAAATAGCTTTCTTTGTATTCAGCAAAACAATAAAATATATACAGGTTTGAAACAACTTGAGGGTGAGTAAATGTTGACACAATCTCATGCGTAATCAGAGTTTACTGTTAAGGGAGTGTCTTGCGTGTATTTTGTGAACGTGAGCGTCTCTTTTATCATAAACGGTTTTGACGCATCTCCAGCAGGCACTTATTTTGACAAAACACGTGATGCACACAGGATCTCTCCACACGCATAACACATATTTTGGAAAAGGGAACCACACACGTGACAATCCGAACACTTATTTTGAATTAGCGCATCCTCGGAAGTGCAGTCACGAGCCGCCACTGGCAGTACATCATTTGTAAATAAAATGAAGTTGTACTCCAGTGAAAGTATTTTAAGTGATGGTGCAGTGTGCTGTACCTGCTTCTTGAGTGCTTGCATAGAATTATACTCGATTTGTTCCCTCTTGATTTGGACCCAATCCGGTTCATCGGGAATGATGAAGGCCAGAATCATCTTCAGTGCGATCAAAGCATGCTGAAGGAATCAGGAAAGGAAAAATGAGCCATGCCAAATAAACGATTTAAACACTGTAGATACAAAACGACATTCTTACCTCCACAATGACAGCAATAACAAGAACTTGTACACTGCTAAAACCAGCATCCTGTGTGAGATCCCTCACTCGCGGAGACAGAAGCAACAGCCAGCAGTTAGACATGACCGATATGAAGCTTAACACCTCAAACGCAGGCTGCAGAGAAATACAACTGAATGTTAGAACGACATAAAAGCAATGCATAGAGTATCACTATTATTAATAAAAGACCCACAATAAAACCATTTTTTAATGTATGGTTCCATAAAGAAACTTTAACATCTGAACAAAAACAGACTTTGTATTTAAAGATGACATTTAACAAGATTTTAAGATGTCAAATAAATATTTGGTGTCCCTAGGGCCTAGAGTACATATGTGAAGTTTTAGCTTAAAATATCATATAGATCATTTATTATAGCAAGTTAAAATTGGCACTTTGTAGGTGTGAGCAAAAATGTGCTGTTTTGGGTGTGTCCTTTAACATGCAAATGAGCTGATATCTGCACTAAATAGCAGTGTTGTGGTTGGATAGTGCAGATTAAGGGGCGGTATTATCCCCTACTGACATCACAGGGGGAGCCAAATTTCAATGAGCTATTTTTTCACATGCTTGCAGAGAATGGTTTACCAAAACTAAGTTACTGGGTTGATCTTTTTCACATTTTCTAGGTTGATAGAAACACTGGGGACCCAATTATAGCACTTAAACATTGAAAAAGACAGATTTTCATGATATGTCCCCTTTAAAAAAAAGGCTCTCCAGACTTAAGGTAAGAAAGAATGGTTCTTGTAAAAACTCTGACTGAATTAAAAATACTTTGAGGAACCAAAAAAAAAAGGTTTCTACTATGGCACTTCTTTAAAGAAGTGTTTATTTTTCAGTTTACAGCCACAGGAAAAATGTTGCACACAATTTCTGACCTGCCATACACCCATGTTGGCCACGGGGGCAGAGAAGGGCTTGTTGAAGAGCTTGCAAAGCTTATAGGCATCTGTACGAATCTCTGTAAGGTTGTTGAGCAGTAACAAAGGGGCGGTCAGAGGGTAGACACAGGAGAAAAGACTCAGATACCCAAATTGAACCAGAAGCTCAATGTATTCAGCAAAAAGGCCCTGGAGACAAACATAGAAGTGATTTAAAAACAATCTGAACTGTTGTATTTTTAATACATGTTACAGGATTAGTCCATTTTCTTAAAAAAAATCCAGATAATTTACTCACCACCATGTCATCCAAAATGTTGATGTCTTTCTTTGTTCAGTACAGAAGAAATTGTGTTTTTTGAGGAAAACATTGCAGGATTTTTCTCATTTTAATGGACTTTAATAGAGCCCAACACTTAATACTTAACACTTTCAACAGAGTTTCAAAGGACTATAAACGATCCCAAACGAGGCATAAGGATCTTATCTAGTGAAACGATTGTCATTTTTGACAAGAAAAATAAAAAATATGCATTTTTAAACCACAACTTCTCGTCTAGGTCCGGTCCTGAAAGCGCCAGCGCGACCTCACGCAATACGTCATGACGTCAAGAGGTCACGGATGACGTATGCGAAACTACGCCCCAGTGTTTACAAGTGTGGAGAAGGAGGACCGTTTCGACATTGTTGTATGTGGAATGATACTAATTAATGTCTTTGTGTCAGTTTATTGTTTACAATGGTCCACAAATGTGCGTTTCATATATGTAGCACGTGACCTCCCTACGTCACTACGCAATTACGTGAAGTCGCGCTGGCTCTATTAAAGTCCATTAAAATGAGAAAAATCCTGCAATGTTTTCCTCAAAAAACATAATTTCTTCTCGACTGAACAAAGAAAGACATCAACATTTTGGATGACATGGTGGTGAGTAAATTATCTGGATTTTTTTTTTAAGAAAATGGACTAATCCTTTAAACACAACATGTTTTTTGTGTGTGTTTAAAGGGATAGTTCACTTTAAAATGGTAATTCTGTCATCATTTACCCGTATGAATTTCTTTTTTCTGATGAACACAAAAAAAAAAGATATTTTGAGAAATGATGGTAAACACACAGCAGATAGTAGTGACCATTGACTTCCATAGTAGGAATAAAAAAATATGATGGAATGGGTATCGTCAATTGTGTGCTAACCATTATTTATCAAAATATTTTCTTCATCATTTATCACAATACTTCCAAAAAAAATTTCCTACTATGGAAGTCAATGGATACAATCAGCTGTGTGTTTACCATCATTTCTCAAAATATCTTATTTTGTGTTCATCAGAAAAAAAAATCATACAGGTTTAGAACAACATGAGAATGAGTAAATGTTGACAGACGTTTAATTTTAAAGTGAACTATCCCTTTAAAGGTTCACAGTGTAGAGTTTTAGTGACAGCTAGTGTTAAGCCTGTGAATTGCAACCAATGGCTCAGTCCACAGCTCATGCATAGTGCAGCTACGGTAGCTGTCACACGACAAACAAGCGTTGTCTGAGACAACGTTGTGATTAAACGCAGTCTATAGAGCAGTTTGTCCATTAAGGGCTACTGTAGAAACATGACAGCAACTTCCATGTAAGGAGACCCGCGGTGTATGTAAATAAAAATGGCTCATTGTAAGGTAATTAAAACAATACAGTTGATTATGTAAGGTCACCACTGATAATATAGTTATGTATATTATATTGCATTTCTGTTCAAATATCCTAATAAAAGTTACACAATGCACCTTTAAATAGTTGTAATAATGACTACTCACTGGGAAAGCTGGTAGATTTCCCTGAGCTTGAAGGTGGTCGACCTCTGGATCATCTTCCTTCAGGTTCCTCTCTGAAGATGTTACAAATCTGTCCACAAGGTAAGGGACCACCACCTCTGTGAACTGACCCACCAGCTGGGTCACTATCAGCAGAGAGGATAACCTCTGTAGAGAACAATGAGATGTTTGTGAAGGATGTAAATCTTTTTATAACAGTATATGTGTCAGTAAATGTTTTTACCTTCCGCAGTAGAGGAATGTCTTCTTTGAAGAAAGCGATGTGGAAGAGGACAGCGAAATTATTAAAAAAAGTAAACTGAGTGAGAAAGAGAGAGAGAGAGAGAGAGAGAGAGATCAGGACCCTGACACATTTTTATTCAACACAACAAATAAGTCCATTGTTCCCATATGGCAAAAAAATTAATATCTTTGGTCAAAAATATGTTATAAATATATGTAAAATACATTTTGTAGAAAGTACAGCTTAATTAATATATTTTTTTATTTAAAAAATATTTATAGTTTTAACCTTTATATGTACACATATTTCGAAATGTATTTCAGGGGCTAAATACATTTCTACATTTACAACCCATATAGCAAAAAATATATATTTCCTGGCCTAAAATTTAAGTATAGACGGTTTCAGAATAAACAACAACATAAACAACATAAACAAGCGGCTGTTGTGGTCATCACGTAACTTCCGGTAAACTCCGCTAAGAATAAATAACAACAAAGTTCTTTAAACGTAGTTCAGTTATATAACAAGCAAAAAAACAACACATAGATTACCTAGAAAACCAAAACCTTTGTTATTTTCGACGAGGCATTTGTTCAAGAGATCAGTTTAGCAACTAGTCAGACCAACAAAAAAAAACGAAACCGGAAGTAAAGTTCGGATCCAGACGTGTATCGCGTCAGCGCACGTGCATCTGATGAAACCGTCTATAAAATGTATAAATATGTATAAAATTATTAGTATATTTGCAGTTGAAAATATATTTAATT
This sequence comes from Paramisgurnus dabryanus, assembly GCF_030506205.2. Lineage (NCBI taxonomy): Eukaryota > Metazoa > Chordata > Actinopteri > Cypriniformes > Cobitidae > Paramisgurnus > Paramisgurnus dabryanus. The sequence goes on along the minus strand of NC_133359.1, from coordinate 15,423,596 downwards.
TTAATCGTAACATGCTTGTAACATTCAAAGTTTTTCTTCCAATGCAATGTAAATATAAATGCTTTAAAATATACAACAAATATTTTGGTAAACAATACATTTTTGTAAACATATTTCAAAATATATTTCAGTAAATATATTTTTTTGCCTTTTTTGTATATTTTAAAAATATTTAAAATTATATATTTTTTGCCAAATGGGTTTACATTTATTTGTTTAACAGACGCTTAGCAATTCATGTACAAATGCAGTGTTTCCGCTATATACAATCTACCGTGGCGGCCCGCCACGCCTAAAACATCCCCGCCACGCCTTCGGTTGTGGATAGAAGGGATACAGCAAACGAAATTATGCCGGATGAACACTGTTTTATCCTAATCCTTCACCCAAACCCAACTCTAAACACAAAATTTCACACGATTGTAGGATGTATTTGTATCTCATTTAGCCAGAGCCGCTGTTTTCATACTAATAATCCTACCTCCAAATATAATCATTAACTTCTCTGTATTTACTGTATCCCTTCTAGACAAAACCCACGGCGGCAGCTCGCAAAATAGCCCTGTCAGACTGGCTGTCTTTAGAAATAAATAAATTCCTTTCTGGATTCGCGTTGTAAAATTATTTAGAAATAAATCGCCTAAAATATCATAATTTCCCCCATGGGTTTAGTTTAATGCACAAATAGATTTAAATCAACAGATGATGATTAGGCTAAGTCTCTGTTTTGAGAAATAATAATAAAATAAATAAGCCTACACGACATATGTTACACTTAAATAATTATCAGATTGACAAAACGAATAAAAAAGTATTTGAGTTTCTGCTATTTTTTGTGATGCGCTCTAAAACCAAACCAGCAGAAAGCACGTCATGTTTTTAATGATTTTAAATAAGCACAAGGTTTTCTCCTTATTGAGTTTACACAAATAAAAATACATCATTTGAAGTTTCGAATGTTGTTTTACTTTTATCTGTATGACAATAAATTTAGGGTAATTTAAGCTGCAAGGTCATCACGCATATGATGTTCATCGGCGCATATCTACACCGACGCAGCGCAGGGCTGCGAGAAAAGACATTATACAACTTTTGATTTAACATATGACGAGGTTTTTGGACATTCATTTGGAATCACTGTACTCATATTATCAACTTATCAGGCCATTAGTTATCCAGAATATAGGCTATAAGCGCAGCGCGCTGCTGACCCCTCAGCTGTCAGTCAATCTTCTGTGCTTTAGATCGACCCTCACAAAGTTTCACATTAAATGATAAGATATTTGTCCAAAAACAAAAGGCTAAATACTGAATACTACTTATATGGGACTGCAAGACATTAATAGTCTAATCTGTTTGGAAGGAAACTTGCATTATTCATGTGGGAAGAGAAGTATGTTGGTAATAAAAACTTGAAGCAGAAGGTGAGACTGTTTCATCTGTTTCAGAAAGGAGGGTCGGGGTACCCCTGGGTAAAACGCATAATATTTGAGGTAACGCGTGTAATAATATTAACGTGTCATTTGCGTTGTAGATGCAGGTTGGGACTCAATAGAGTTAATTGCGGGTCTAACATCCAACACCAAAAGGTTAGACCGTTAAAGGTTTATATTTAACTGCGCGATTTGCGGTGTGACCGGGTCGGGGTCTTTATGTCAAACAGGCCGGGTGTGGAATAAAATTGCTGCTGATGTCGGATAACTGTTCGGATGTTCTGTCAATCACAGTGGTGCAGATTATCAAACAGGAGTGCGTGACTTTTCTACAGCTCTGTAATGCTAAACACGAGCACGAACTTGCACACTACATTAAAACTACAATGAAAGATCCGTACGAAGCTATAACACGTATTTTTTAAGAAAATACAATTTAGATCAAACATAGAAAAGCAATATGCTATAAATATAAGGAAAAGTAAATGACAGCATGAAAATTATATATAAAAAATACATGTTAGTTTACTGTAGCCTATTTTCTACATTTAAAAAAATTATGTACATTTATAATCATCATGGGCGCCCCCTGCCGCCACAGCTGGAAAAAATCCTAGAGGAAACACTGAAATGAGAGAGCTTTTAACATTTTGTCAAATTTAAACTTGTTAGAAATTTACAAAACTCACCACGAGGACTTTGGTTGTATGATGATAATCGAAGGACGATTCCTCCCTATGATTTTCTTAAAAGAGATTCATAAACATTAATGTATAAATCTATCAATTTGACAATTTCATTGGTTTTAATTTGTGACCGCGCCTATGTGATTTAGTATTTTTTACATAAAATCATCCTATATAATGTAAAGAACATTATGTAGAAATATAACCTTGTTATCTTTAATATTGACTAATGCTGCTTTCACACCAACACGAATAGAGCGTCTGGCGCAACTGATTTCAATGTTTTAAAGGCGTGTTTTTGTGCATCTGGAGGTCTCGCGACGTAAATAAGATGTTAAGGGCGGAGCGGTTCGCGCATCTAGTTTGCTGCATGATGCGAATTGATGTGCAAATGACGCGAATTGAGCAATGCCGCGGGGAAATGCAGTCGATATATTGATATATCTTTCAAGTCGCAGAAGCCTCTCCCATGACATGAATTTCCTCGTGAATATCTCGAATGACTAGAATTTCATGTGCGAATGAAGCGAATAAAACCCAAGATGTTCAAGCATCCAACTACGTGCGAATAGCGCGTTTTTGCAGCCTCTACCGCGTTTGGTGTGAATCCAGCATAAAAATAACTTTTTCACAAGGTCACATTTAATATCCAACATTCTTACCTGCTTCTGTTAGCTTTAAGGCCACATTACGATATACATTCCCCAGCATGTTGGTGTAGACTATATGGGCAATGGAGGGAAAATACAACAAGACAGCTGTGAAGTACGAATTATATGCTTTGTGCCAGCCTGACATCAGTCGCTCGAAAAAGTAGAACCCCGTCATTCCCAAGACCACCAGGCCTAAAAACACCCCGACCACAGGCACCGAAACCAAACCCATCCTGAGCTTTCTCTTCCAATCGGGAAACAGCGGCTCCAGTCGGCCCGTGACCGGATTGGTGCCCAGTTCTCCGCGAAAACCCGGCCGGGGTTCTTGGAACTGTTCGGCTAAATTAAAAGTCCCCCAGCGATAAGCTAAGGTGGCGCTCCGTCTTTTCCAAAGCTCCATAAATACTGTGGACCAAATCATGCTGAATACAGCCTGCACCATGTAGGAACTGACTGGATCGTCATCATCTTTTGGCTGCGCAGACTCCGCCGTTTTGTTAGCTGAAAAGTTTGCGCTGGGGAGGAAGAAGGTGATGAACAGGCCCAGGATGGCTGGAGGAAACAACGATAATGTGTAGAAGTCCAAAAAGCTGAAGTAATACGCGATAGTGCCACCGAAATAAGCCTGGATGCCATCTGTAGAGAAAAATAATAATGACATGCTGTTATTATTATTAAGAAATGAAGGGTTTGGTTACAAAACGTGATAAACGACATTTTTTTTAAAATGAGTTACCACCAAAATCAGTATTGTATCAGGTCAGTATTAAAAAGTAAATTCTTAAAAACACGCTTTTACCCAAATTAGTCAAAATGGATGTACAGTATAGCGTTTTGGACTAAACTTTTCAAATGTTACAGGCAGATTTCATACCTACATAACCTGAAACATTTACATTTAGCAGACCCTTTTATCCGTGTTAGTTTCTTTTTTATAGTCACATACATTGTCGTAACAGTATTTTATTATTGAAAATTAACCTTAATGTGTGTCATATACTGTAGTTCTTAATTCATTATACAAGCTATGTTCACTGTAATGTTAAATATTTGAATAATGTCATTGGTGAATTTGGTTATGCACTGTATGTGTGTGCTGTATACCTAGTGGTTGACCCCAGAGGCTTTTGTGAGAGTACCACTCTTTCCCTAAAGCTGTGAGCTTCTTCTGGTCATGTAGTGGTGTGACGTTGCGAATCACACCCACTTTCTCCAGCCTCTGTACTGCACCACAGAGAGAGAAAAGAAAGAGAGAGAGAGAGAGATGGACAAAACATCAATACCATATTAGGTTTACAGTGGAGGGGGGCTGCAGTGACTAAGCAATTCCGAGAGAGAGAGAGAGAGAGAGAGAGAGAGAGAGAGAGAGAGAAGGAGAGAGAGAGATGTTATGTTTGGAATAGCAGTGCAGCAAACTATTTTCCATCTACAGTTTTGATGCAAGGGGTTGCTATATTATTCACATGCTGCAAGCAGGATTCTTATGTAAAATGCACCACACCTAACCTGTCAAATGTCTTAAAAATAGGCACCAGAGCATTTTTTCTGGTAACCGTGGTATCAGCTGAGTAATTGACTCCGGTCTTTAGAATTATTTGAAAATAATGCACGTTCATGGTGGTAAGGCGGCACAACTTTCATTATTCCTTACATATTATACATGTGCATTTGTTAACCGCTCCTGTTTCTATTTCATTGGCATTTATGGTGTCATAACTGTATAACGTAAAAAATTTCCTGTAAAACTTACAGTAACTTACTGCCAGCAGTTTGCTAGTAACTTACTGTAAATTAACTTACAGTAAAAACTGTGTATTACTATTTACAACACCACTTAACTTGCTGTAATTGTATTTACAGTATAGTATATTGTTTACTGTAAAATATACAGTAATTTTATGCCTCTTTTACCAGTAATATCACTGCATGAAAAGAGGTGTATCCGTACTAGGAAACTCCTGTAAACACCACTGATTTTCGGATGTATCTACTAGTTCCACTGAGGGTAAACTTCTAATTCCACCAAGTTAGGAAACTCCCGTAATGATACCAATTCGGATGTATCTTGCTGATGGGATATTCCTGTGGTACATGCAGCCATTTGTTGCCATGGCAAATAATCCCATTGAAGATTTGGTCAGGGGACATTTTCACACCTGCAGAGGTACTGGGATTTCACACCTTTGCACAATTCTAGTGTCTCCATTGGTGTTTAATCTCAACACTGATTGGTTGCTTTTAAAACCCCCTCCCAAAACTCTGACAACTATTGGGACACAACTTTGAAACTTTCCAGTTGAGATCATTTGATTGGTTACACTTTGTATTAAGCCCAACCCAAGCCCTCATAGCTTAGTGACTTGATTGGTTATTTGCCTGCTATGCAGATAGACTAAAAACCCCCCCACTATATATATATATATATATATTCATATTTATATTCATATACACCCCAAAACCCTTATGTAAAATAAAAAACTTGAATTTAATTTAATAGGTTTATTTAATAAAAAACTGAACAATTCACAATTGTCACAATAACAAAATATTATAAACAAATATTAAAAGTTGCATACATAAACAATACTATTTAAACTCATAAATATACAGACAGAGAAAGCAATATTAGAGTAAAATAAAACAAAATAAAAGCAACAATAAAAATTACATTCAAAGCAGTACAATGTAATGTAGCAGTGGCGGCTCGTGACTGCTCATCCGAGGGGTGCAAATTCAAAATAAGTGTTCGGAGTGTCATGTGTGTTGCTTGTGTTTTTAAAATGTGTTTGTTGCTTCATGTAAACCATGTGCATCACGGGTTTAGTCAAAACACGTGATGCACATACACGCAGAACACATATTTTGAACCACACAAATGACTGGCTATATACATGTTGTGACAAACTTTGCATCGAGTGCTCACAAAAAAAGAAGTCACCACCTGCCACTGTAATGTAGTAAATATCTAAATAAAATAAAGCAAGATCAATATAGTTGTTGTTCAAGAAATCAGTCCTACACTGCAAAATAATGACTTTCTTACATAGTATTTTTGTCTCGTTTTCAGTAAAAATATTATTTAAATAAAATGCTTTTTCTTGATGAACAAAATGACCTAAGAAAATAAGTCTAGTTTTAGACAAAATAAATAAATGCACACAATTTAAGTGAATTTGTGCTTAAAACAAGCAAAAATATCTGCCAATGGTGTGAGAAAAAATCTTAAGTTTTCTTTTTTCTTAAAAACTTAATTCAAGCACAATTTTCTCACCCCATTGTTAGATATTTTTGCTTGTTTAGGCACAAATTTACTTAAATTGTATATTTTTGTCTAAAAACTAGACATTTTCTTAGGTAATTTTGCTCATCAAGAAAATACATCTTGATTTAAGAATTTTTAGTTTTCTACTAAAAACAAGATAAAAATCCTAAGTTAGAAACTGATTTTTTTGCAGTGTAGATACAATTGCAGAGCTCTGTCTTGGAATTATTCAAGAATTTCTCACTGTAAAACCTAAAAGTTAACTAAACTCAAACCATTTAAGAAAACCGGTTGCATTAAACCATTTAAGTTTTAAAACACATAGATTTGAGTACTGTGAACTTAAACAAATTGAGTCACATGCAGTTATGCACTTATATTTAAGTTCACACTAACTAAATATAAGTGCATTATTGCACAAGACTTAAGTTCACAGTACTCAAATGTATGTTTTTTTTTAAACTTAATGGGTTAAGGCAACCGATTTCCTTAAATGGTTTGAGTTAAGTTAACTGTTAGGTTTTACATTGTAAAGCATATACTTGTCAGCAAAGGTAACGTTGATGCACCCTCATCTGGACAGACATCTCTTTGGAGCCCTTTGGAAATATAAAAGTACATATAAGTATTTGGCATAATACTAATACACATACACACGACAAATCAAATGACATAGAATTAAAGTTGTACATTTTAGAAAGTTAACATTAAACCAGTGGTTCTTAACGTAATTCCTGGAGGCCCACTGCCCTGCATGTTTTGTATATCTCTTTTATCTGACAGACGTAGTTCAGTTCATGGAGATCCCTTCTAATGAGCTGATGATTTGAATCAGGTGTGTTAAATAAGGGAGACATACAAAATGTGCAGAGCAGTGGGCCTCCAGGAATAAGGTTAAGAACCACTGCATTAAACTGTACAAAGATACAACAATATATGATCAAAGAACTTCATAATACTTCATAAATCTTCTTACTTCATTTTCTGTGTTGATGTCCTCAGAGTCTCTGTGTTGTTCTGCAGCTTCATTACAGTAGGTTACTTCAATATAGTTGTCTATCAAACACAGAATAAAAAAAATAGAATCACATACATCATAACACATCTATTTACGATTTAACCTTTTTAATTGAATAATTTAATTATTAAACTTACATCATTTTGGCCAGATTGCAGTGACATCAATTTCTTCAGTGTCTGGATCAGTCTGATGTTTTAGCTTTCACTGTTACTTCATTATATTTCTCTGGCAAACACAGAATTAAAAATTAAAATCACATATCACAATACATCCGTTTACTATTTAACATGTTTGATTTTAATTTAATGTAATCATTGAATGATTAAACATACATCATCTTTACCCAGAAACCTCTTCATCGTCCACAAAGTTGACCACAGTGTACATGACCTCTGTAAACACAAACATGTATAGACTTCATATTTAAAAAGATGAAGAACAGCAAACATATAACGTTTAAATATATTATGACTCCAAGCTTCTTTACAATTAGCATCTAGGTTCTCTTAAAGTGAAGCTGGCTTTGTTACAAATCAATATAAAGCTATTAAAACAGTCTTGAAAAATAAGCAGCATCTACCAGAACTGAATGAGCTTTTAAAACAACAAAAGAGCGTCTGTATCATTTAAAATAGCAGAGAGACACTTGCTAGCTGCTAACATTTCAAACACACGAGTTACTGTTGTTTTGTTCATTTTAAGCAAATAACGTCTCATCTTGGCTTCTTTAAAGTTTTGTTTTTAAAAATTTAAACATCGAATTGATTCTTTTAACAGCCCGGTTTGAATGTTACTTCGCGTATTTTTAACCTCATGTTTACCGCTGTGTACCACGTATAACCTTAATGTTTTACTGTTTGTGCTTTAAATTCAAACAGTTCTAGTATAAAGACAAAAACGAATCATAGTTAATAACATAATATGAACAAATAGGCAACCGATCAGCGCGATGCAGACAAATGAATTAAATCAAACTTACCTTACTGTTAATGAGCAAACAAACAAACAAGAGACGGAGTAGTCCAGGCAGTAACGGTTCGCGATTTTGAATTTTCCCGTCAAGCCCATAGGTTGAGCAGTCGCACCTGAAGGGTGGGGGCAGATGAGTAGGTGCAGGTGCATTCTGGGAAATGTAGTCCTTTTCTTTAATATACTTTTTATAATCCGCGTTTTCACACTATGCATTGTTCTTTATACTTGATTATTAATAAAAAATAAAAAATATTTTTATAAAGTTTATTACGTTTACAAAACATGTTTAGTTGACAAACATGTTAACAGTTATTTGGAATGATGCTCAGATTTTCTTAAATATAAAATCTTTGTGAATCAGCAGCACCTTCTTGATGAAATACAAAACTCTTTAAACATGCCTCAGGAATTATCTCTGGGTTTAGTGGATTAACTGCTCATCATTGGAAACATTGAACGTATACCTAAATGAATTCTTACTTAAATATTAGTAAATATAAACTAATGCTGAGTTAAGACATGTAACTTACTGAACTTACTTAACTACAACATGAACTCAAATTAATTTATTGTAAATGACTGCATTAACTAACAATGAAAAACATGTCGTAGTTAATGATGACTCTTCAATAGTTTATTATTAGGATATGCTGTAACTCAGCATTAGTTCATGTTAAAGTAAAAATACATGTATGTCTTTTTTCACTGTGATATATGGACCCTTATTATATTATAAAGTCCCCATCTCTTTTGTTTAAATTGATTGATTGAAGACAAACATTATAATATGTGGTCTGACTTTGTGCAAGCATGCATTATCATATGCTAAAAGTTACCTCCTCAGATAGACTAGAACATTCATTGTTGCCCGAACGTTTTCCTTACAAGGGCCAAACCTGACTGAGGGCCGTGGGCCAAAAGTAAATGTTGTTGTGTTATATTAAAATTAAAGTTGCCCTGATAACCCCTAATTTATAATTTTCTAATATTTTAAAAATAAATAAGCAAACATTACTCTGTTTATGCATAACTAATGCAGTTTTATTTTCCAAGGCTGTTTGTAGGAAAAAGAAATCGTTTTGCCAATCAATTTTAAATATCCTTTTCTCTGTGTGCCACTGCCGCAACCTCTTCATTTTTAGCCTATAGTACCCGAGTTCATTAGGTTTTGTGATGCATTTTATACACCTTCAAGTATGCATGAAACATAAAAAAATTTAAGGTCTTTTGTGGGCCAACTTTGGGCACCTCTGGACTAGAAGTACAGTAGCTGACAGGTATCTGCAGATATGTTTACCCGAGTTTGTCAGTCTGTTTCACCCAACATGTTTTGCATCCACATGTGAAAGACTGTCTTTTAGATTATAGACCTGTCTATTGATATTTTTGTTTCTATTTTAAAAGATTTAATGAAATGTTAGGGTAGAATTATAATAACAATAGAAACAGTGAACTTCAAATCATGAGACATCAGCAAAAATAAGCAGCTTTACATTTCACTGACTAATTTATCAACATCCTAGCTAGCAAAAATGAGTTACATGATGTCATTTGAACGGCTTCCTTTAAACGATGTATGCAGCATTGAGAGATACGTTCACAATATTCTGACCTAGGGCAGTTGGAGACATGTTTTCAAAGTGTTGGAAATATATATTCTGAAATAACATTTGTTGCATTTCTCTTGAGTCAGAGACATAATTTTCACACATTAAAATGGTAATTGTGTCCATTGAATTTTAGTTATTTTGAATGATGCTTAGTTTCTTAAATAGACTAATTAAATTATATTAATAATAAACATATTTACAAAACACAGTTTTTATGTACCACAATACTGTATGTGCTGTCTTAAAGAGACATGGTTAACCCCCCACCCCACCCCACTCAGCTCTGAAAACAAAGAAGACACCTCTACCTGTGGGTCATTAACATATAAAAAGCCGTTCACACCTCACACCCACCGCTCCTCACAACCAGCTGTAAGGATTCCTGGAAACTTCCACCAGTTCCTACATACATCCACAAACGTAAGGTTTCTGGATGTTTCACGGGTTTACTTTGGTGTATTACCTTTCCAAGCACTCTGCCTCAAAAATCTGGCAAACCTAAAGTTGAGCAGGGATTTCCCATTCCGTATTTGTCCGTATACAGCTCTTTTCATGCAGTGTATATTACAGTATAGTTTATTTTTAACTGTAAAACTATCAATTTTAAAAATACAGTATTTCATTGCTGCAAAGAGGATATTTCCCACTATGCAACTTTAAAATACAGTAAAATACTGTACAACTGTTCTACAGTAAAATACAGTTCATATTACAGTAAAATACTGTGTAATTGCTACAGAAATCGCTAACAGTGTATGTTATGTTTGACAATTAAGACAAGTAAAATGTTTGCCATAAAGTAGTTATGCACAAGTAAACTTCAGTATGCAGTGAAACACGTGCGCTACATTATTTTCATGTTGCAAGCAGGATTTATACCTGCATAGCCCTAATTTTCATGTGTTACTTGCTAACAACATTCCTATTTTATTGTCACATATGGTGTCGTAACCCTATTTTATTTTTATAAGCTGACTTTTATGTCTGTCATATAGTTATAGAAAAGAGAATTTCAGTATGCAGTCATAAACTTTCACACTTGGGGTTACTACATTACTGTTACATATTGCAAGCAGGATTAAAACCTGCACATGTGTTAACTGCTTCCATCATTACTGATTTATTGTCACATATGACAAATACGCTGTATCCGTATTTTATTTATTAAAAGTAACTTTTATGTCTGTCATATATTTATAACTGAATTTTATTTTTTAGTGATACACATTTCACACAGTGGTTACTGCATTACTGTTACATATTGCAAGCAAGATTCAAACCAAGATTTGCATGCATTAACCACTTTAAACTTCCCTATTTTATTGTCACATATGGTGTCGTACGTGTATTTAATTTAATTAAAGTAACTTTTATGTCTGTCATATAGTTATGTACATACTTAAGTGATTTTCAGCATGCAGTGATACACATTTCAAGCACTGGTATGCTACATTACTTTCACATAATGCAAGCATGATACAGGGACAGCGCTATACAGATACGCACGTTGTACATTTTGTTTACTTTAGTATGATATCTGGGTGTTCCATGCATATAGACAATTTGCATACCGTTCTGCAAAAAACACCATACACATGCACACCCAAGGTGGTAAAGCGGCACAGCGTTAATTATACCTTACATATTATACATTTGCATGTGTTAACCGCTCCTGTTTCTATTTGATTGGCATTTATGGTGTCGTAACTGTATACTGTAAAAAATGTCAGGTAAAATATACAGTAACTTACTGCCAGCAGTTTGCTAGTAACTTTCTGTAAACTAACTTACAGGAAAAACTGTGTATTACTATTTACAGCACCCCTTAGCTTGCTGTAATTGAATTTACAGTATAGTATATTGTTTACTGAGAAATATACAGTAATTTTATGGCTCTTTTACCAGTAATATATTACAGTATAGTTTGTTTTTACTGTAAAACTATATATTTAAAAATACAGTATTTCATTGCTGCAAAAAGGATATTTCCCACTATTCAACTTTAAAATACAGTAAAATACTGTACAACTGTTCTATAGTAAAATACAGTTCATATTACAGTAAAATACTGTGTAATTTACAGAAATCGCTAAAAGTGTATGTTATGTTTGACAATTAAGACAAGTAATATGTTTGTCATGAAGTAGTTATGCACAGGTGAACTTTAGTATGCAGTGAAACACGTGTGCTACATTATTGTCACGTTGCAAGCAGGATTTATACCTGCATAGCCCTGATTTGCATGTGTTAGCTGCTAACAACATTCCTATTTTATTGTCACGAATGGTGTTGTAACTCCATTTTGTTTTTAAAAGTTGACTTTTATGCCTGTCATATAGTTATAAGTGAATTTTTTTTTTTGGTGATACACATTTCACACAGTGGTTACTACATTACTGTTACATATTGCAAGCAAGATTCAAACCAAGATTTGCATGCGTTAACCACTTTAAACTTCCCTATTTTATTGTCACATATGGTGTCATACGTGTATTTAATTTAATAAAAGTAACTTACATACATACTTGAGTGATTTTCAGTATGCAGTAATACACATTTCAAGCACTGGTATGCTACATTGCTTTCACATAATGCAAGCATGATTCAGGGTACCCTGTCAGAAATAAAGGTATAAAAAAGTACCTTTTCTGTTGCTGGGGTGATACCCTAAGGTTCCTTTTTGCAATTGTTTTTTTAATTAAGTGTGTCTGCAAAATATGTTATATACTTTTAGTGAAGCAAGTATCACTTCTATTAATGCTTGGTGTTCATGCTTAGATTGGACTATACATACACTTATGCATTTTGCAGACACTTACAGAGCATTACAAGGTTTACATTTTATCAACACGTTTGAAACCATGACCTTTTGCGCTGCTAACGCAATGCTCTACCACTGAGCTATACAGGAGCACAAAACTTAAAACGCAGAAAATGTAAACTATAGCTATTTGAGTATTGTAAGAAACTAATATGACTAAAAGCAAACAAGTTGCCACTATGGTGATGCTTTAAAACAGCATGGGTAGCATGAAAATGAAAAGATACATGTAAAAGATACGCACGCTATACATTTTGTTTACTTTAGAATGCCATCTGGGTGTTCCATCCTTATAGACAATTTGCATACCGTGCAACGTTTGCCCAGTGCTTACTGCAAAAAGTATGAGAAGTATTGTAGTATACCGTTCTGCAAAAAAAACCATACACATGCACACACAAACACACACTTACAGATGCTTTCTCTGGCTTTCAACTTCCCTTTGGGTGCCGGGATCCCTGGGATACGTTGGTCCTCCAAGGCTCTCATGGAATCCAGTTCATATTTGACGATGAACTGCCTTTCGGCCAGCGTCAGGAACTGCTGCATGTTGTCTGGTGAAACATGGGACACAGGGACACATACCTTCACAGTCACAATATATTTATATCCACATATTTTTTATCTGAATGTATTAGGTTTTGTATTATATTATTGATATTTATTACTGTAACCAGCAAGCATCATTTTAATGCTTATGCTTATTTTGATGTACTATATGAAATGGAAAATAATGCAGGTTTGCAAGTCTATCATAGCAATTTACTGTATAAATAACAATGAATAATGAATGAGTAACAGTGTTTGCACTTTACAAATGGCATCAATGCCTCTGTGTATTATGCTGTGATAAAGGATTATAACATCCACACTGCAAAAAATTATTTTCAAGAAAAAAGTTTTAGTTAAAATATCTAAATATTCTTGCATTAAGATGCTTTTTCTTGATGAGCAAAATGACCTAAGAAAATAAGTCTAGTTTTAGACCAAAAATATCAAATTCAAGTGATTTTGTGCGAAAAACAAGCAAAAACAATCTGCCAATGGGGTAACCAAACAAATCTTGAAATTTTTTCTTTTTTTTATCAATTAAGTTTTATTGAAAAATAGATTTTAAAAAAAAGGATTGCAATCTTACAGAATCTTACCAAAAAAAAAACAAAAAAAAAAAACAATAAACAAACAAACAAACAAAAAACTTCCCAGACCTGTTTACATTAAATTGTAAAATATGGTGAAAATTTGAAAATATGACAACAATAAAAGATGCATTAGTCCATAGAGTTCCCATCAAGATAACAGAGAAAAGAGCACCAGATTTTGTCAAACTGCTCAATTTTCCCATTCAAACAGTAGCGAATTTTTTCCAAGTGTAAAGTGGAAGTCATCTCTCCAAGCCATAACTTGACTGTAGGCACCTCCTTCTTCTTCCAGAACAACAGTAGTAGTTTTTTTGCTGTAGTTAAACTGTATGCAAGTAGTTTGTGTTGTCCTCTTGTTAATGAACGTATATGTTCAGAAAGTCCCAGGACGATTAATACTGGGTCAGGCTGCATTTGTACCCTAAAAATTTCTGAAAGAACATTAAAAATTCCATTCCAATAACTCTGTATACTTGAGCAAAAAATAAAACTATGAGACAAGTCTGCATCAGCCGAATTACATTTTTCACAAAGAGGTGAAACATTCGGGAAAATTCTGTGCAGTTTCTTTTTTGAATAATGTAGTCTGTGAATGACCTTAAACTGAATTAGGCAGTGTCTAGTATTGATAGAATGATCATTAATATCCTTTAAACTCTCTTGCCATAATTCCTCAGAAATTTCTACTCCAAATTCTTTCTCCCATTCTTCCTTAAGAAATCTAGTAGTGGGAGAGTTAAAAGATTGCAGCAGATCATAAATTATCGCTAAGGCTTTTTTACTTCCTTTACTTTGATCAACACACTTATCAATAATTGAGGGTGAAGTATTTTCCAATGAAGATATATGGGCACGTATATAATTCCTAATCTGTAGATATCTAAAAAAATTATTTTGAGAAAAATTAAATTTCTGTTGCAGCTGACTAAAGGATGCCAGGACCCCATCAATGAAAAGGTCCCCAATAGTACATAGACCCATTTCTTTCCATTGCATTAAGGTCTTGTCCAATATTGATGGTTTAAATGATGGATTCTTAGCAATGGGAATTGAAAACGATAGGGACTTTATCTTGAAGTATTCTTTTATCTGTTTCCAGATACGCGTTATATTCCGAATTACAATACTATTATTGAAAGTTGAGTGGTCTAAAGTTACAGGGGAAAGAATCACCGCTCCTGGATTGTAGGGGTAACACTGATCACAAACTATTTGGAGCCAATCCGGAGGGGTATTATGAACATCCAACCACAATGTAATTAATCTTATGTAGAAAGCCCAATAATAAAGACGAAAGTCTGGGAGTGCCAGACCGCCCTCTTGTTTAGATTTACAAAGGTGCGCCTTTTTAACTCTGTGGTTTTTATATCCCCATAAGAAAGGAAGAATAATCGAATCTAATTGCTTAAAAAATGATTTAGGTAAAAAAATAGGAATGTTCTGGAATAGATACAGTATTTGAGGTAAGAAAATCATTTTAATTGCATTTATTCTGCCGATTAACGAGATTGGGAGTGTTCTCCAAAATTGTATATTACCTTGCAGTTTGGAGATTAAAGGGGTAAAGTTAGCCTTTAAAAGCGATGAATATTTATAAGTAACTACAATTCCAAGATATGTGAATTTTTCCATAGAAACTTTAAATGGAGAAGACCGAATAGAAGACAAATCTTTTAGTCCAATGGGCATTAGCTCACTTTTATTTAAATTAACTTTAAATCCTGAAAAGGTCCCAAAAACATTAATAGTGTTCATAATAACCGGAAGACTATCATGTGGTTTGGTAATATATAGCAGGATGTCATCTGCATATAAAGATTTTATTTTCTGTGTTTAAAGTATTAAAGCCGTGAATAGAGGGATTGGAACGAATAGACTGAGCAAGGGGCTCTACGGTCAAGGCAAATAAGAGAGGAGAAAGGGGGCAGCCTTGCCTGGTCCCTCTCTTGAGATTAAAGGAATCAGACAGGGTATTATTGGTTATTACCCGAGCTAAAGGACTTTTATACAAGGTTTTGATCCAATCTATAAAAGTATCGCCCATGTCAAATTTTTTAAGCACTGCAAAGAGATATTGCCACTCCACTCGATCAAATGCTTTTTCAGCATCGAGAGAGATTATTACCAGGTTGTCTTGGATAGCTTTGGGGTGGTGCATTATATGAAAAAGACGTTGTGTGTTCTGAGAAACATTCCTCCCAGGAACAAATCCATTCTGATCAGGATGAATTAAGCCACCCATTAATCTACCAAGTCTATTTGCAAGTATCTTTGATAATATTTTCTGATCTACATTAAGGAGTGAGATCGGTCTATATCCTTCCACCTCTTCTGTATTTTTACCTTTTTTAGGAATAACAGTTATGATTGCTTCATTGAATGTCGATGGTAGCCCATTGGTCAATGCATCCTCAAAAGTTCTGAGTAGGTAGGGGGAAAGAATTTCATTAAATTTTTTATATAATTCAGAGGGCAAGCCGTCCGGACCCGGAGTTTTACTATTCTTTAGGGAATTTACTGTACTTTTTAACTCTTCTAAAGATATATCCTTATTAAGGGAATCACGCTCATCTTCAGTAAGAGAGGGAAGATTACAGTTATTTAAGAATGTTTCCATAATTTGAAAGTCAGTGGAAGGTTCAGATGAATATAACGTTGAATAGTATTCCATAAAGCAGTTACTTATATCCCTAGAGGATGTCAACTGTGTTCCAGATTTTGTCTTGATCTTATGAATTGTCTTATCATTTTCTAATTTACGTAACTGTCTGGCAAGTAGTTTATGTGGCTTTTCACCGAATTCAAAATATTTCTGTTTAATGAAAATAAATGATTTACTTAGTTTGTCTGAAACAATTTTATTATACTCATATCTTAATTGTAGAATTTTTTTGTGCGATTTTAAAGAGGGATTTTGCGCATTTTGATTATCTAATAAATGAATTTGCTTCCCCAAATCTAAAAGTTTTGCTTTGTACAGTTTATTTTTGGACCCCTGATAAGAAATAACACAACCTCTAATAAAGGCTTTCAGTGTTTCCC
This sequence comes from Paramisgurnus dabryanus, assembly GCF_030506205.2. Lineage (NCBI taxonomy): Eukaryota > Metazoa > Chordata > Actinopteri > Cypriniformes > Cobitidae > Paramisgurnus > Paramisgurnus dabryanus. The sequence goes on along the minus strand of NC_133359.1, from coordinate 15,406,954 downwards.
AAAGTAATCCTGATGAAACTTCAGGGGTATCGTTATTCTCAAAAAATATTTCCAGTTGTGTACGCATATACTCTTCAAATTTAGGGTCATTGACTAGTCGAGAATCCATTCTCCATACAGGACGAGAGGATGTTAAATTACTAAAGACAAGTTCAAGTGTGACTGGAGCATGATCTGATATAGTATATCATGGATCTTACTATTCATGACATTAGAGATTAATTTGTTATCTACCAGAAAATAATCAATGCGTGTATATACATTATGGACGTGTGAGTGAAAGGTATAATCTCTTTCAGTGGGATGAGAAAGTCTCCATATATCTACTAAATTAGAGTTATTTATAAAGACATTTAAAAAATTTCTTGAATTAGACTGAAGAGCTCTCTTAGAAGATGACCTGTCTAAGGCCATGTTTACATTAGAGCATTTGCGTTTAAAAACGGCATTTTAAAATGAAAACGATCCTCGTTTATACTGGCATTTTAAAAAGAATCTTCATCCACACTATACACCACCATAAACGCATGAAACATGACCAATCATGTAACTGGGCATGCGCATAAAAGTGTAAAATAACTTATTACTCTAATAATAGCTTACCTGCACGTTTACGCAGCCTAGGGGTGTGCGATATTGACAAAAATTCATACCTGGGTCCTTTGCTGGCAACTATAACAGACACTATTTTTAACCTATAAAAATGTGTTTGGGAAAGTCTTATACTGTTCTATCTACCCCCTACAACATATTAATATGATTAATAGGTTAATTTTTATTTTATAACTAAACAGAAAGGTCTTTATGATTTAAAAAGAAAGCATTCAAGTGAACAGTACTAAACAGTAGCGAACTTGAAGCAAAAAATAAATTTTAGCAAATGCCAACTTCAATCAAACATAGTAAGAAGTGAAGTATTAATTTAGCCTACCAGAAATGCTTATTGCATTAATTTTTAAAAGTGTGCGAGGTCCGTGCACGTCCTCCGCTAGCAACACACAAATAGCTAAAAGCGCAACGCCTAAAAGAGCATTATATATTAATGACGATGAGTTTATTGTTTTTATTAATTTATATTCACAAAACTTATCAACAAAACATCGATTAAAATTAAGAGACAAATTATCTGAAACGAAATTCATTTTAGCAAACAAAACTTACATTAAACTGGAAAATAATGTCTGACCCATTACAATTCTCCCTTCATATTAGCCTTTACAACGCCTATATGGCATTTAAAATTACAGTCTATCTTTCATAAGCTAACTAAATTTAAACAAAACATAAACACATTAAACCCAACAATACTCAAACATTCATATAAAACAGACATTATCTATAAGGATACATGTTAAAACAATCCGATATAGCGTTTATAATAGCTGGTTGGTAGATGTTTACTATTTTTGGCAAAACCTCCGTAACAAACCAACATTTACATGAATAAAATAATTTTTACTTTGAAAATGATGCGCTGTCACGTTAATATCAGCTGTTCGTTTACATAAGACTCCGTCTATGTTCATTTACACTCAGAGCAACGTCTGAGTTCTCAAACTAAAACAGGGTCTTCAGCGTTTGCGAACGAATCCGTTTATGAGGGTCGAAAACGGTGATGTAGTGTAGATGAAAGGCGTAAACGTAGCAAAAGTAACGCGTTTTAAAGGATAAACGCATTAATGTAAACATAGCCTAAGTACCCGTCTAAGACACAGTTAAAGTCCCCCCCTATGATGAGATTGGTTTGGGACATATTATCAATAAGAGCGAACACTTTCTTGAAAAAATCTGGGTCATCATAATTTGGGGCATAGACATTCACTAAAGTAATATGAAAGGAGAATATTTCACCAGAGAGTATAATATATCGACCCTCTTTGTCTGCTTTCAAGGTTTTAAGTTTGAATGGCACACCTTTTCGTATTAGGATAGCGACACCTCGAGCTTTAACAGAAAAATTGGATTGATATACACTTCCTATCCACCTGCATCTCAATTTATCCTTAGATTCAGGTTTCAGATGCGTTTCTTGCAAAAAAATGACATCGGCAGAGAGCGATTTCAAATGTGACAGCACCTTACTTCTTTTAACAGGGTGATTTAAACCTTTCACATTCCATGAAGCAAAAGCAAAACCTTGTCTGTTACTTTATGTTACAGTATTAGTTTGCATCATTTAGGACTAAATGTATTATTATCATCTGATTCACCACACATTTTACCACTTTGAGATATCTTAAACAGGTCTCCTCCCCACCCACCCACTAACTTGAACATCACCCCTCCACACCCTCCCATTAACTTAAACGTCAACCCCGCCATCTAGCCGACAACTATTAGAACCTGCGGCGCGACACGAAGTGAATTGAAAATAAGCAGTTGGTATTGGAAAACCAGTAGTATAATAAGCAAATATTTTAGAGAAACAAAAAAAAAACCTTATTCGTCGACCTTCAAACACTAAATTAACATAGCTCCACAAAAGAGTGTCAGTAGAACATCAAATAAAAAAATAAAAAATAGAAGGAAGGAACAGTTACAGTGGGTTGGGGTTATAAAACTTAACACGTATCAAATAATTACACACTTACACTCAACGAGTGATATATTGATCGTACTTAGTACGTGACATCTTAAAACAATCAATCTGAACCGAAGCAATTTTCTGCAAACTTAACGGCCTTATCCGGGTCCGTGAAATAATGTTCTCTGCCATTGTGTGAAACCCTTAACTTTGCTGGGTACAGTAAACCGTACTTAACACCGGGTTTGTCTTTTAGCAACTCCCTTGCTCGTTTGAAAAGCGCACGGCGTTTCGCAACTACTGGAGGATAATCAGGGAAGATGTTAATTCTTCGTCCCCTGAAAGTGACTTGCTGCATCTTGGCCGCTTTCTGCAGGATTTCTTCCATTTCGTGGGTGTAGTGTAGCCGAATAATGAAAGCTCGCGGGGGTTCATCATCTCCGGGACGATTTCGCAGTGCCCGATGTGCGCGATCAACAAGCGGCGGATTGTCTAGCGATAATGCCTCCATCAGTAGTTGTGCGACAAAGTCCCTTGGTTTCATTCCAGACTCGGCCCCTTCCTTGATGTGTAGTATACGAATATTTTGCCTCCTACTACGACCTTCAAGGTCCATGCATTTGTCCGAAAGCTGCTCGATCACCTGCTTTAAACGGCCCATTTCTTGTTCAAGCCTGGCTACTGTATCCGAAGAGGTTGACGCGTTAGCTTCCAAACCAGCCAGTTTTGAAGCGTGTTCGTCCACGGTGATTTTAACAGCTGAAATCGCGGAGCTTGCCTCCTGTTGAAACGCGTTGAGCTCTCCTCTTATAGAGACAGCAAGTTGTTCAATCTTAGAGTCTATCATATCCCCGATATCAGATTTGATTAAGTGTATTTCCGAACGCAAAGAGGAGATTGCGCTAAGAATCGCTACGTTGCCCGTGTCCTGTACATTTCCGGACGGTGCGTCTTCTGTAGCAGAGTCCGAGGCGGAGCCATGTGCGACTGCGGCCTGATCCGCTGGTTTACGAGGTTTGCCAGGCATGCTTGACTATGAATATACCAAGTGTGAATACGGATAATCAATTATAACTCGAAACTTAGTTCCTTTCCTTACAATAGTTGTTTATTAAAGATGTTCTGAACGAATTATACCGGATTTAATGCGGAGCTATCGTCGAGCGTGTGCTACCCACTCATGATGATACCGGAGGTCTTGAAATTTTTTCTTAAACACTTCCACTGCAAAAAATGATTTTCAAGAAATAAAATTCTTAGTATTTTTGTCTTGTTTTCAGTTAAAATATCAAAATTTTTGAATAAAGATGCTTTTTCTTGACAAGCAAAAGGACCCATGAAAATAAGTCTAGTTTTTTAGACCAAAAATATCAAATTTACGTGATTTTTTGCATAAAACAAGAATTTTTCTTGAATTTAGTGTTTAAGAAAAATTTTCAAGATTTTTTTGCTTACCCCATTGGCAGATTTTTTTGCTTGTTTTATGCACAAAATCACTTGAATTTGATATTTTTGGTCTAAAAACTAGACTTATTTTCTTGGGTTCTGTTACTCATCAAGAAAAAGCATCTTAATTCAAGAATTTTTAGATATTTTTACTGACAACAAGACAAAAATACTAAGACATTTTTTTCTTGAAAATCAAAGTGTAATTCAAGAAAAATTCTAGAAAAAATTTGCTTACCACATTGGCAGATTCTTTTTTGCTCGTTTTATGCACAAAATCACTTAAATTTGATATTTTCGATATTCAAGAAAAAGCATCTTAATTTAAGAATTTTTAGATAATTTTACTGAAAACAAGACAAAAATACTAAGAAATGTCAGTCTTGAAAATCATTTTTTTGTCATTTGAATTTCTGTTGGGTGATCATAATACTATAAAGACTGGCAGTTGACAAGACTTTACTAGGTTAAGACGTTAGTATAATGGATATATTGGACTATCAAAATAAAGTGTTACCTGCACAAAATTAGATTTCTGTCTTTATTATATTCATCATATAGTATGTATCTTCTCACCGTACCAATGTTAAGAAAGCTGTCTTTGTCATCATAGGAAAATGTTGTCATGTTGCCATCCTGGTAGGTTTTACAGAGCCCAAGGTCTTCGGTCACCCTGAGAAGAGTGCAGCGAGGGGCCGCCACAACTATCATGTCTCCTTTCATGTCCTCACCGGGATGGACTAAAAGTTGCGCCCCTGCAGAAGACACAAAATTTATTTAAAACTTGAGTATGTTATTAAAACAATTTCAGATGTAAAGATAACATAGGTTAGCAATGTAAATGTCATAGGATAAAAGCATCTGCCAAATGCATAAATGTAGATGTTATTTCCCGAAATCAAAATCTTCTCACACCTCCATTCTTCCCAGGTGCCGATATCGTTGACATGATCCACTGTTTGGTGATGTGTTGAACATTTTCAGCCAGTTGGATCAAAACCAAAGGCTCTATGTGACTGGAAATACAGCAGGGACAGGTGACCCGAGACCAGGAGTTGGGCCCGGATGATTTGCCCGGGTCTGAAAGCTCCTTCTGTGGTTCTTTCTGGGTCGTCATGTTGACCCTGAAAAAAACAAAAACATGTGAGTGTCAAACTTTATTTTTATTTTGCAGTACAGTGTCTTCTTCCCTTAACAACGGTTATAAAACAGGGAAACAAAGAGGCTATGGAAACAAATGGTATATGTACAGTTCATTCAAATCGATTCCAGCGTAAATACACGCTTATAACCCACGTGACTCTTTGCTATCAGACATCTGCCCGTGTATTTGCAAGTCTAAAAAGCAGTTGACAAGCAAACACCCACTCGTGCTCTTCTCACACGCATGCTGCATAGATATCACCACTAAACCACAACATGCAACTTAGTTCGTAGACTAAACCGTAGAGACTTCTACATACAGCTCAAAGTAAAGTGTAACCTAAAAACAAACTGGAAGATACTTGTGTATAGCGTTAGAGACGGTACGTTCGCAAAAACATAAACAGAAAGCAAAAAGATCTGAAGTATAACTTCTTGGAGCCCTGGTTTGGTTGACAATGACACACAGATGTAACAATGAAACAAAATGTTCAAACTTACACAGAGACGTTACGAATCACTCTTCAGAGCCGATCCAGGGTTCAGACGCATTGGCTGGTTTGTTGTTAGAGGATAGGAATGCAGTTAAACATCTCTCCTCCCAGGCTTTAGGGTGTGGAGGCACATTTTCATTTTTTTCTTATAAGTGAAAGCTCTTCTGCAGTCTGTGCAGATCTGGGTCCTACTGCCTGCCAGGTTTGTCTCTGAAAAGAGCCTGTAGGATACTTGAACTTGCAAACAAAGACATGCATAACTATAGGCATAGATCCTAATACTGTACTTAGGTTGCTAGCATGTTTATTATAATGTGCTGATTATGTGTAATATTATTATAATATCAAGTTTTGGAATATAAGTGAAGGGCCAGCTTTACTATACTCCACCCAAATACATAAATTTAACAACAGTACTTCACCTATCAGATTTAAATGTAGTAAAGAAAAAGGGTAATTTTGCATTATACATTGTTGTGGTATATTTTGCATAGGTGAAGGTGTTTTGGATGAAAGTATGACTTTACAGATCCATGAAAGCAGTTTGTGTGTTTATTAGGTAATTTTTAATAATTAATAGCTAAAACAATTTATTGGTTTGAAATTGAAAGCAGACAATGAAGTGCCGATTGGATTGTGGTTGTCGGAAGTTTCCAGCTGTGTACCATTATAGAAGATCACATGAATCATTTTAAGTGACTTCCTGTTCACAGGGATTTTGAAGGCTGCATCCGAAACCGAAGGCAGCTGACTTATTGCCTCGCTGCCTCATGAGACAAAAAATACATTTCCCTGGCCAAAAATATATGCTAAATACATTTTTAGAAAGTAACGCTAAAATTAGATTTAACCTTCATATAACAACATATATTTCATTATGTTTAAATATTTTAAATATATGCTAAATACAAGTAATTTTTGTTAAGTATTTTTTGAAGTTTAAAATCTTAATTTTAACCTTTTTAAAACTGTTAGGTCGTTACAAGTTTTTCTTCCAATACGACGTGAATATATTTCTTTGGATTGAAATATATGGATGGCTAAATATATTTTAAAATATATTCCAAAATATATTTCAGCAAATATATTTTCTAGCCATTTATTGTATATTTTGAAATATATTTAAAAATATTTTAGGGCCATGATTTGCAACAGACAGTGTTAACGTTACCATGTTTAGCCGATTGATTACCATAACCATAGTTTTACTAAAAATACAATATGGTTTAACTATTGTGGTGAGAAGATAATACATTTGTGGTAACTGTGGTAAATTAAAATAGAAAACTATACATCATGGATTCATTTTCGTAGGAGCAAATCATCTAAATGAAGTGCTAAATAATATTACTACTTATGTGTTTCCGTAAAAAATTTAAAACAAACGAGTAAAGCATGTTCCTTAAAAAGATCGATGCTTTCTTGGTAAATCACACATACCGTCTTGATCCTGTTGAAGTATTTTGCAGTATATATTCTGTAACTGTTAAATACGCGACATTTTTTGCAGAGTTTACAGTGTTTTTTCGCGCTCATTTTTACTGATTTTGAGTTGATTACAAGGCAGCAGTCGTTTGGCGCCCTCTATTGGATTTTGTTTGTATTGCACCGATAGTCAATTTTGGACCAAAACCTGAGAGCAAATGCAATATTTAATACATTAAAAAAAAAAATGTACGGGAGTAGTAATTTGATGTAATTTATCAAATAATGTAATTGTTGTTATAAAAGCGTTTATGACCTTATAAAGTGTTTCCCGTTTCCACGATTTTTTTCCCTCATGTCCATGGATACTGTAACCACTTGTGGGAGGACGTCTGTACGATTTGGCTTGGTCTTTTGAAATACTTTTATGCAAATAACTGGAAGTGAAAGAGTTTACTTATGTTGCACATGTTGTGTTTTCATATTCAGGGCCAATTTCTCCCAGATGCATGAACCTATTTACATTTACTTTACAGTATGTCCCTCATTGGGTTCCAAGAGGTAGCCGTTCACAAAAATGTAATTTGGTTGAATTGATAACATAAATAAACTCTCTGTTAATCCCTAAAAAAAACATAAAAAATCGGTGTATACACATTGTATACAAACTGATGTAACTTGTGTACCTTAAATACACTTTAACTCACTCCCCGCCAGCCACTTTTTGAAAAGTTGCCTGCCAGCATTTTTTGTGATTAGGTTTTACAAAATGCCTTCCAGGAAAATTTTCTTCTAAAAACATGTAAACAACAAACAAATATATCAAATGAAAGAACAGGCCCTCTGCTTTCAAACAAACAAACAAAACGGGGAAAAAAACGTTTCATCCTATCTATATTTTCTCTGCTTATAAACTCTTAAATATGGGTATTTTTCTTTAAATATAAATATATATATATATATATATATATATATATATATATATATATATATATATATATATATATTGCAAAAAGTTGAAAAAATATCATTTTTTGAAGGAATTTTGTTAGAGATCAGTTTCATAACGATTATTAAAACTTACACAGAGTTTAAAATTAGTAAATAACGTTTTTGCTTTAGTTTTTTTTATAACTTGGGTAAGTGCGAAATCTAGTGGATAATTGTGGTATTGCAGATTAACATAAAGCCTCATCAGGAACACTTTTTTTTATACAAACCTGAAATAACCTTTTGGTGACTAAGTACAGTACATCATTAAGCAAGCCTATATATATTTTGGCCCGTAAAACAGTTAATAAATTACCTTAAAACGAGTCCAAGTTCATACATTTTTTTGTCATATAAAAAAACTAAAAACTCATCTTTACTTTTGCTATAACCGCCCAACACTGCGGGATGTCAAATCAACATATATTTTTATGTTACTTAAACTTAACAAATTAAGTTAAACAGTTTCAACTCAGTTAGGTCAACTTATCAGAAGTCAAAACTTAAAACAGTAGGTTGATGCTACATTTTTAGCTTACTAAATAAATTACTATTATCTAAATGTAAACAAACAAAAGCAATCCAAAGTCAGTAAATGCACAACTCAAAGAAGTTTCCTCAGAAATATACATAAGTTTATTTACAAATACAATTGCATTTGCATAGAAATTTCCAAAAACAAAATAAAAATACAAAGTAAACAGATTTTGCGATTTATTAGAGGCATCTGTAGCTGAAAGATTTCGATTTAAAGCTTCCCTTAATTACAAGTGTAAACAGAAAAATATATCGCTCCGTTCACTTGCTTAAAGCATCCTCCTGTGCCGTAGGATCGATTCACTTGAGCTCAGGAGGGCGTCACAGTTACAATAATCAAAAACCATCACAAAGTCCATTGCATTTTATTAGTTTCGTTCTGACATTGAATCACGGTAAGAAGAAAGGTCCTATTTAAATGTCCTGAATCGAACCCTGACATCCCTCCCGTGGCTTACATTACATGATGTAACTGGTTCGTAGGGAACAGAAAGGTAGCGAATGCCCCTAAGGCACATCAGGATCATTGTTACTTAAATATATATATATAATATAATCTTTATCTAAATATAGATATATTCAAGAGAAAACTGGTATACGGTGGCCTCATGAAGCTCATATAAAGAAATGAAAAAAATCAACGTTACACCACTGGATAAACCATAATATTTATGCTGATGTGAAAACGTGTGATCATGAATGAAACAATGCAACCGATATAAAAGCGGAGCTGAATGAGGCCACGGCTTCCATTTCACCTTTCTGGAAAATATCCAACATCAACCAGTGTCAAGACAAAAGGTATGAACAAAAGAGAGAAAAGAGCGGTACATAAAAATCTGTCGTATGAACTGATGAGAGATCAGTCACGGTTGCTGGCCCTCTCCTGAAGCCTGGTCAGATGCAACAGATCGTCACACCAGAATGGGGAAGGGTCGCGCTGGCTTGATCTACGAAAGTTATTTTTATAGACCCTCCACCCTAAGATAACTAGTACGGACATCAGGCAACCCCCACCGACAGGAGAGACCCAACCACCCTGCTTCATGCCCTCATTAGTTCATAATCGCGACAGCGAATTTGGGAGAACCAAAAGGCCAGCTTGAATCCTCTATAACTTAATATCTCACTGGATATGTTAAATATTGCTTGAAGAAGCGCTGGTTTCGGTTTCCTGTTTTATTAGTAAGACAATTGGCAAAAAACACCTCAAAGTGGATGAGATAAGAAAGAACGGAGGCTTGTGATCTAACCATCAAGTTCGGGAAAACAATTCCCACGAAAGACTACCAAAGATGACAGGGTTGAAATAACCCCCACCAAAAAGCAATAAGAAGAATATAACGTCACAAATACAGTTCACCAAAAAAAAATCTTTGGACACATGAGTCACATTATTTTTATACAAAACATCAAACCTGCAAAAACATTTACTTAAAATTATTTGATGTATAATTTCCTCAAGATTTTTATGTGTCCAAAGTTTTTGGGGCCGTTATAGGAGACGCCATGTTTGACAGACAGCGGGGGAACCAATGGTCCGTAAGCATCAACACTGAGTAGATAAAAGCGTTTGAGACTTTCCTGAGTTTTCCTTAAAGGCAATGGCTCACACGACCGCCATGGGGTCTGACGGCTCCCTCTGACACCTTTCAGCACATTAACACTACGACTACTAAGATAATCATTTATACTCTCTCTCGCTCTCGTTCATCCACACCTTCACACACCATCCCACACTTACCGTTGTCTATCTATACATCACCTAATGTTATATGGATGGGCAAAACTGTACGTTTTGTGATATTCTGGTGCCTCTAATAAACAAAAGATTTCTTTGATTCATCATTATATTCATAAAGTAAATATAAATATTTATATAGCTCGACATTCTGTGATTCAAGAAGTTTTAGGCACTCTCCCTTTTCGTAAAACTGATGATCATGAAGGCCTTAGACTATAGCTGATAGCAGCAGAGAGGGGTAAGACTGTGTACCTAATACGGTACCAAAGACATAAGACTGGACGGGGATTCAGTGGGAAATGGAGAGGCTTATAGGAGTTTAATGGGAATGTATTGCTTTGGTCGTTGTGGCAAAAAAAGGGAGTTTTTAAAACGTCTGCTCCGGGATGACTGTGTTGAAGGGGTAGTCCCAAAATGTAGTGGTGATCCCGAAACCTGCAGAACAGACAGAATAAAAGAAATCAGATTTACAAACAGAACGATAAAACAACAAGATCATATACCATCCTATACTGACATTTATGACAATATTAAATATGTATATCTTTATTTTTATCCTATGCTATATACATATACATCACCATTTTGTAAAAACGTACTTATTCTTTATTAATATTTATATTTTTCTACATTATGAAATAATAATAAACTTATTCAAACTACAGGCATAACATAAAGGCAACTATAGGAATTATGTTGTGACCAAAAGCTTCCGAAATAAATCAAAACCTGGTTATATTTTATCATTGAAAGTGTAGTTGCCCTTTGTAGTATATTTGCAAAAATCTTACTCATCGCATTTAACCACGTGATCAATTTCAAAGAGTTTTAACGGAAATCACATCCATTCTGGGCTTTTATTTTTTATATGCAGTCTAAGGCATCCATTTCTACAATTATTTTTTTTTATAATTTGAGAAATTTTACTTTTCCAATGAAGAAAAAGAAAAATCATACATACCCCTTCATGCTGGGCAAAGATTATCACGATTAATCGCATACAAAATAAAAGTGATTTTGCATAATATATGTATGTGTACTGTGTATAATTATTATGTATATTTGACACACACAAATACATTTATTAATTTCAGAATTTTTGTATTGTTATCAAATTATTTTTATTTATATTTACAAAAAAATTATCTTTTAAACAAAAAACTTTTTTTATTTTATTGTATGCGATTAATCTTTATATATATATATATATATATATATATATAATAATAAGTCAGTTTTTTGCATAATATATGTGTGTGCACTGTATGCAATTATAATTTATATATATATAGACGGTTTCATCGGACGCACGTGATACACGTCTGGATCCGAACCTTACTTCCGGTTTCTTTTTTTTAATGGTCTGACTACTTACTAAACTGATCTCTTGAATGAATGCCTCGTCGAAAATAACAAATGTTTTGGTTTCCTAGGTAATCTATGTGTTGTTTTTTTGCTTGTTATATAAATAAACTATGTTTAAAGAACTTTGTTGTTATTTATTCTTAGCGGAGTTTACCGGAAGTTACGTGCGGACCGCGACAGCCGCTTGTTTATGTTGTTACTGCTGAAACGGTCTATATATATATATATATATATATATATATATATATATATATATATATATATATACACATACATTTTTTATTTTATTTATGTTTACAAAAAAAAATTATTTACAAAAAATCATATTTATGATTTAAAATTATTATTATATATATATTTACGCAGTTAATCGTATACTATATTGTATTATATATATATATCTATTTATGTTATTATATTAACATCACACATTACACAAACAAATATCAAATATATATTCCAAACACAAACTTCTATTTTGTATGGATTAAGCTTCCATATAAATCCATATATATATATACATACAAATATACCAAATAATAAAGAAAAAGCAGCCAATAAGAGCCCAGAATAGATGTGAACCCCTTCAAAACTCTTTAAATCTTTAATAAGCTGCTTGATAAAATGTCGATTTGTACAAATTCTAGGCAAAGGTTGACTACAATGAAGATAAATATTTTAAAATATTTATAATAAAACCTATAACATTATTTTAGTCCTTTTGATTCTCATAGCTAAATTTGTGTTATGCAGAGTTTACTAGTAAAATATGAGGAGAAAATGAATAAAAAATGTTTAAGTGACCCTTAACATCTGAATGGTAGTATACAGTATATATATAAACCATCATCCCATGCCCTTACACCTGGGGTCTTGATAAACTTGTCCTCACCTGCCCGTTGGTGTTCAAAGTGGTGTTTGACGTGGTAAGCTTTTAATCCATACAGATAAGAGCCTTTCTGTGGCGAGCCGTAGTGCAGGTAATAGTGGATCATGTCATAGACCACGTATCCACACAGACCTCCGACAAACAGCGAGGTCCCCAGACCCTCAGGAAAGATCTTGATGAGCGCTACATAGAAACCCCCGATAACAATAGCCGCCAGACTGGGAGGAAACACCAGACGAGAGCCATCGTATGGAGACTTGAGTAATAAAAAAAGAGTAAAATGAGTGGTTGGTTTTTAAAAAGCTTTTGTGATAAATGTGATGAATCTCAGATATTGAATAAATCACACACCTTGTGGTGCTGACCGTGCAGCAGGAAGTGCAGCATGATGAGGTAATAATTGTGGGCAGGTGGGCGCATGTGGAAGACGAAGCGATGGATGCAGTATTCGACAAAAGACCAAATGAACATACCGATCATGAAAATAAATGGAAAGGTGTACTTGTGGATCAGAACGGAGTAATCTGAAGATGACAAGAAAGAAAGTATAATATGTATACTGATCAAATAGAGTCAAAGTCATATTGTATTTCACTCGATAGGTACATTATCACACGCAAGGTAAATTTAACACTTGGCAACACTTATTTACTTAGCAGTGGCTCTTTGTTACTCGTTTAACTAAAATGAATGATGTTTGGATTAGATCAGATTATGTTACCTGATGTAATGTACAGTCTTGTACTCTCTTGTGCCAGTAATGCGTAGCAATACCAGCTCAGATAGATGACCAATGGCAACCATACAATAGGCACCATGTACCTGCATACACAAATGCAAATGTTTATTGTGTAACAGAAAAAATATTTGAATGAAAATGTTAATATAATATGAAAACATTGCATAAAAAAAGGATTTGTCAGTTTTTTGTGGTGGGCCAGTCAACATGTAAAAACAATCTTGTTGAGCGCTGCATACATTGTTCATTCAAATTTTTCAAACAATTATAAGGAATACAATAAAATAAATTAATCAACAAGAAATCATAACTTAAAAATCAATTCATCTCTCATACCATGAAGTCTTTGTGTTGGCCTCAAAAAAGTCTGACTCAAACAGTCGGATCGGTCGGTCCACAGGCTGATGGACCCACGTGTCATAATTCTCTCCCAGGTTTCCGACCTGCCAGGCCAGCGGTTTTCCCCAGTCTACCAGATCCTAAACAATAAAATCGTTTTCACGATTAAAATTTCAAACAGTATATCAGTAATGTCAGTTTGCTTGTTTATGGCTAGGTTGAGAAGTTCCCTACTTTCTCCACTAGATGTCAGTATAGGCCGTAGCCAGGGTTTGACATTAGTGAGGTCCAGGGGTGTTAACAAATGCTATCCCAGGAGAAAAATGTGCACTAAAATAAACTTTAAGTACACTAGATGTACTATTTTGTGCACTCATTTTGTAGTTAATATATCAAATTAGTCTTTAGTACTTCATTTAAGTGTACATAACTGTGCTATTTATTACGTCACAGCTTGTAAACTCTTTACCGTTAGTGTGGAAAATGTATTTATTTTCATTCAACAATGCAAATTATAGCATTATATTAACCGTGTTAATAAGCAACATATAAACAAGAACTTTGCAAGAACTTTAACGTGTTTAGTGCTCTTATGAATGTTTTTAGCATGACTTTGTTAAATGCTACCTCCTTAACTGAATAAAAAATAACATAGCCTTCTTCATACCCAATTCCCAACATATTTGACATATTTCGCTACTCTACATCTTTGTAGTTTGTATCAGTGTTATTTTCTACTGATTTTTAGTGTTAAAAGCCTTTATTACATACATAATCATGATGATTATTGTGCATGTCTTTCCGAATGTAATATCATGTCAGCAATAACCTGCTCATGATGCTGAATGACGGAATTTGATCACTGTTAGTGCTGGTCCCGTGTTGATAGATATTAGTACGAAAACAAACAAAATGGGCCATAAAGAAAAAATAAGTTCAGACTTTGTCTTTCAGCAATAAATCAGAGACATCGCTAACACTAACCAGCACATTCTCACTTTTTAAATTTCCCAAATTGTCACATTAATTGCTAAAACATTACACACTACGTCTAAAGAGGATTTTTCACAAAGGGATCTGGCAACATTGCGGCCGCCAGCGTCTCACAGCTGTCATTTTTACGCAAAAATATACAGTAAACTGTCCAAAAACTTAATTATATACGCGGATGCCAATATAAATAGTTTAAATTACTAACTAGTCATTCAGAGAAATTCTAATTTGATTTCTTTATATAATGTTTTTTACCGAGATCCGGACCTCGGTGGTCTCATAGCTGGCTACGGTAACGGGCATGATAACAGTATAGTTTAGGGTTTCTTAACCAGGGGTTTCGGTGCCCACGTGAGGGCCTTGAGATGATTAAAAATAATTTAAAATGAGACAAAACTTGCATTACAATAAGTTAAAATAACTAAAAATTAAAACATTTCTTAGTGTTTATATACATGTATATCTTCAGTTATGACAAACTCTTCAATGTTGTTGTTTTGGGGGGGGGTAGAAATAGTGAGTGGGGGCCTTAAAATGCTGTTTTGGACTAAGGAATTAGTTAAAAATGTTGAAATCCACTGAACTAAAGAAGCGAAAGTGAGTGTGTCACTACTCGACCACAAGGGTGCGCTAACTCCCCAAGAAACCTCAAAACCTTAAACTCAACATGGATCCATCCTTCTTTTCTGTCCTTTATGTTCATTTTATGTAACAGTTGTCTGATATAACACAAGTACAGTCTGGTAATCACGTGCATTATAGCACCTCTCCAATGTCACTTACCTAAGATGTGACGACTTCAAGCGTGCAAACTTGTTACAAAGTACGAAAGGCCATCAACTTTCAGTGATGTAAAATATGATTGGCTTTTAAAAAATGCTTATATCATAGTTTTGGCGGTATCAGTCAAGGTGTTACTGCATGACAGGATACCAAGTATAAGATAACCGCCCACTTTGTTGTTTATTGCTTCTTTGTGCAATAAGAGGGAGAGTACGAAGAAAACAGGTTGGATTCTTTGAAATGTCATCTGTCCGTCTATGAACAGGCACATGAGGATAAATCACCGCCTCTTTATTTCCCCTCAAAGGAACTTGGGTATGAATGAAGGCATTGCTAACAGGTGCAGAGACCACATTCCTGTCAATAGGGAATCGTTTTTCCTGTAGTAAGCTGGGTTTTCACACCTGGGTCACATATTTCTGAATAGCTTACTAGTTAATCGGTAAAAAGAAATTCCTAATGAGCACATTTGTTTGCACAATCATGCATATGCAAACATTGAATCTCAGATAATTGGAAGATATAAGCGATTGGTACAGCGCGGATCTCAGGCCCAGGTCACTGCACTGGAGATCACTAACCCTGTCTGTCAAACCTAGAGGCTTTGGACCAAACAATCGATGTTTGTAAAAGATCTATGCGAGTTTACCGATTAAAGCAAATGAAAAAGAAAGCAAAGTTTGTTAGTCAGTTTCGTTAAACCATTCAGCCGTAGAAATGACTAAACTAGAGTAATAACTAAATAACTAAAATGAAAGCTCTTTTTATAGAAAACAGAAAACAATATCACATGCTATTCAGCCTATCACACCGTTGGTGTAAAAAAACGCAATGGTGTTTGTGGTTTCCTGTCATATGATCAAAGGCTCGCTTCCAGATGTCAAGTAAACTGTAATATAGACATTTAAAGGGACAGTTCACCCAAACATTTAATACTGCATCTACCAATGTTGTTCCTAACCTGTCTGACTTTTTTTGTCTGCGAGACACAAAGGAATGATTTTGAATAATGCACTGGCTCCCTTTTTCATGCATTTAGAATAAATGGAGGCTTTTAAGTTTCCAAGGACACAAAAGCTTTATAAAAGTATCAAATTTGTGATTCAATTGTTAAAGGCGGTTTTCTCAAGCGGATATACCGATTCATTGAAAATATCTGATTGAAATGATTTGGACATGCCTATTCTCTCATGAATTCTCATGAATGTGCCAAGGATTTACAGGATAAAACTTCATTCAAACCTTATTCGTTCTGGCTTGCATCCACAGCTATCAAATAGCAAATAAGTCACGGACCAACTTTGCAGAAAAGTGAATGTAAAGGATTAAATAACTTTTTAGTTTTTGGATGGACTATTACTACTATCTGTCAGAAATGTCAATTATTGTGATATGGCTTGTATTGCAAAAATTGGTCCCAAGCTGTCACTGGTGCAATGCAGTACCCCTTAAAGGTGCAATGTGGGATTTTTAGAAGGATCTCTCGACAGAAATGCAATATAAAATATAACTATATTATCAGTGGTGACCTTATATAATAAACTGTATTTTTATTATCTTAGAATGAGCCGTTTATATCTACAAACACCACGGGTTTCCTTACATAGAAGTCGCTGTCATGTTTCTACAGTAGCCCTAAATGGACAAACTGTCTCTATGTTGTCTCAGATGCCGGCATGTTTGTCCCGTGGCAGCTGCTGTTGCTTCTCTTTGTATTTTCAGAATTGAGGTTAGTTAACATGTACCCCATTTATAGCGCTTTTCCATTGCATAGTACCCCAAGGGTTGGGTTGGGTTAGGTCAGCTTACTTTTGGGTGCTTTTCCAATGGATGCAGTACGTTGTACCCGATACTTTTTTTAGTACCACCTCGGTTGGGGTTCCAAGCAAGCTGAGCTGATACTAAAACGTGACGCTAAAAACACTGGCTGTTTCTCAATATGCGCTCTTCAGCGATCTTGCGTCCTTGTGTTCTCGCTCTACGTCATCATTAACCGTCTATGTTCAATTCCAATTCTTAAGAACGCAAGTACAGAGGACCAATGAAAATACCCGGATGTGTTCTTGATATCGAGGATGCATCGAGTGCAGACTTGTGCGCTGAAATCGCTTTGCGCCCCAAAAGTCATTACGGCAAAACAATGGTGGAGGTCAGGTGACCAACAGGAAGAGGCACACATCTCAATTCTCACAAGTGCATTCTGTGATCGATCTCCACAAGGACGCAAGTCAGTTTTTTGCGTTCTTTGAATTGAGTAACAGCCACTGTAGATCACTGATTGGTCTGAGAGAATCGCCACTACTAGCGTCATGCTAAACGCAAGATTAGCTTTACCTTCCTGCTTGCGCTGTTTTGAGCAAACCTGTTGTCATTTGTGCTTTGTTGAAAGTTCCCAAACTCCCTTTTAGCGGTGAAAAACATCCACAGGTTGAGAATCAAGAACACTATACCGGTGTTTTCCAAACTTGTGGTTTGTGGCGGCACATTCGCGACGCGAACATCCGCATGCACGGCCTTTTTGCAACTTGCCGTCGACTTACGCCATCTAAACGGTCATGTGAGACAGAGGTATAGTGATAAAGGTGATGTGCAAACATCTATTTGCGGTGTTCAATTTAGAGTTTGTTGCAGACTAGGGATGCTAAACAATTAATCGCGATTAATCGTTAGCAGAATAAAAGTTTTTGTATACATCACATATGTGTATAATAAATATGTATATATATAAATATGAACACATTCATCTATAATTTTAAGAAAAAAAAATGTATATATTAAGTATTTATATTTATAAATTATACATAAATATACAAATGTATATACACATGTAAACATTTCTAAAACATATACATGCATGCGTGTACATTTATTTATACAAAGTTATTATACACAGTTCACACACATATATGATGTAAACAAAAACTTTTATTCTGCTAACGATTAATCGCGATTAATCGTTAAGCATCCCTATTGCAGACTGATAAAGAAATAAATGTATGGGAATGTACAACAACGCTCTCACTTGTATGATGTCACAGCAGTAGGCGGGCAAATATAATGACACGCCTATAATCCCTCCCACTATAAAGTGATACTAAACTTGATGGAAAAGCTAACCGAGCTAAAGTGAAGTGAGCTGACCCGACCTGACCTATGCAATGTAAAGGGCCATTAGGTACAGATACTGTTTGGTACCAATATGTACCTCTGAGGTACTAATATGAACTCTATAGGGTGGTTTCCCGGACAGGGCTTAGCTTAAACCAGGACTAAGCCTTAGTTTAATAAGGAAATTTAACAAGTTTAAGCAAACATGTCTTACTAAAAACATTACTTGTGTGCATTTTGATGCAAAACAAAGGGCACTGATGTATTTTAAGATATGTCAGTGCAAGTTGTTTTCAGTTTGGACAGCTCTTGCATTTATTTTAGTCTAGGACTAGTCTAATCCCTGTCCGGGAAACCGCCCCAACAGGTGCAAATGTGTACTTTTAGAAAGGGTACCACCCCATTGACAGCTAGGGACTATTGTTTGACTATGTTTCATGAACAATTCAGTATTCATGTCAGACAAGCATCAAAATTTGTATTTTTTCATACCGTTTCTTCATTGACTTTGCTGCATTTTTTGATGGCTGCGGTTGCTTCTTCATTTGTTGTGTCTTCTGTGATCTTCTTTCTCTGTCTTAGAGTCTGAAAGAAAAAAGATAAGAGTCAGGTCAGTAAAACTACAATGAACATGTCTGACAAGATGAGATTTCACTATTGCATCAAATTGTTCATTAATAATAAAGCAACTATATAAGCAACTTTACATTTACGTTTGATTTAAATATTTGACATCATGACTTTACTCAGTAAATATTAAATATATCAAGGTTATATATATGATCAAGGATGATTTTATGTAAAAAGCAAATGAAAAAGACCAGGCTCAAAAAACAATTTCTCGCACAAAACCATCAAAATATTTGGTATATAACCCATGAGACTGGACCACATTTGTGATATTTTTTCCACCCCATACAAAGTTTTCATTTGTATGAACTATTTAAAATCACACTTGCGCGTGACTTGCTATTGTTCGAAAACGTTCTACATACAAAAGAAAGTAAACCGGAAAAATTCATTCAAACGTGTTGAATGTATGAATTCCAACACTGTGACACAAAAGCCACACAATATATGGGAGGTGCACGTCATGAAACGCGTTCAAAACACACACCCATATAAACACATCAAACCACAATAATAACTACGTGACGCTTGATGCATATTCATAATGCCCGATTCACACATGATGTCATGTCTCACAGCGGCGTGCGGAAGGGTTTATGTCTTTAGTCAGTCACACAAACACACCCTTCACAGATGGCTAGTTTGGTGGGACAGGTGAAATATTAATCAGGTCTCATGTCGCACCATACCATTCTAACGTTAAAGAGGTGATTAACCCTGCCCCTTATCACACCTGCGCACGCACCAACGCGCACAAGCCCCTATGGCAACCTTACAGCCGTTATGGGAATATAAGCCATGTGCATACTCTGCATATGTACACTGTGTACTGTATAACATGTTACAAAAGTGGATTCTGGACTTATCACAGTTAATGCCAACTTGTTATTCATGTTTATTGTGATGTGACTGTTTCAATAGTACATTCTCAGAAAAAGGTACAAGACGGTACAAAAGTTGTCACAAAAAGTACACTTTTGCACCTAAAAGGTGCATATTTCTTAGCATACAGCTATACATTTCTGTTCCTAAATGGCACATATTGGGAACTTCTTAAAAGGTACCGTCCCAGTGACTTTTGTACCTTTTTTCTGAAGAACAGCATTCCAGAAGTTGCATACTACAGGTGACCAAATCTGTGTAAAACCAGCTAGTCAGTTTTTGTGATTTTCTGTTTTCTACATAAAATCATCCTACATAATGTTTAAAACATTGATATCTTTAATATTGACTGAGTAAGACCATATCGAAGATATGACCATGGCAATAACAGTTTTACCAATTTTGAATCTAGACTGTCAAAAAATGGTCCAAAGCTGTCACTGGGGCTTTAAAAGGCTCTAATATGTACCATTTAGGTACATAAATGTGTACATTTGGTACCAATTTGTACCTTGAAGGTACTAATTTGAATTGTTAAGGTGCAAAGCCCCAGTGACACGTAGGACCAATTTTTTTTAAAAGCTTTATTAATGTTTTATTACAATCTCCTCCAGTGATGTTGGGTTAATGAATCGTACGTTTCTGTACAATGCACATTTGGTACAAATTCATTTAAAATCCCCTTCTTGTAATTTTTTTTCAGGATGAAAAATCGGTTCTGCTTTTATTATAAATGAAACTCACTCACTGTATAAAATGTATTTAAAATGAAACTAATTTTTGCATTCGAATGAAAGCCAAAATTTGAACTGTTTAGGTGCAAAGGTGTACTTTTTTTAATACTTTTTTTTTAAAAAGATTTATTAATGTTTTATTATAATCTGCCCCGGTGATGTTTGGTTTAGAGTGGGGCTTCATTCTTGCTTTTTTAATGAATTGTACAGTTCTGTACAATGTACATTTGTTACAAATTCATTTAAAATCCCCTCCTTGTAAAATTAATGTTTTTTTTTAGGTTGAAAAATCTGTTCTGCTTTTATTATATATAAAACTCACTCACTGTATAAAATGTATGTAAAATGAAAATATCTGGGAAAAAACTAAATGTAGCATTGGAATGAAAGCCAACATTTGCTCAACAATGAATTTGGGGCACCACCCCATTGAGAGGTGGGGACCATTTTTTGATATATTGTTTTTAAGATTTATTCATGTTTTATTACAATCTGCTCCAGTGATGTTGGGTTTAGGGTGGGGCTTCATTCTTGCTTTTTTTTATGAATCCTATGGTTCTGTACAATGCACATTTGGTGCAAATTCATTTAAAATCCCCTCCTTGTAAAATGTATATTTTTTCAGGTTGAAAAATGCATTCATTCTGCTCTTATTATAAATGAAACTCACTTACTGTATAAAATGTATGTAAAAAGAAATTATCTGGAAAAAAAAACGAATTGTACCATTGAAATGAAAGCCATCATTTGCTCAACAATGACTTTGGGGCACCTCCCCATTGACACGTAGGGACCATTTTTTATATATATTTTTTTAAAGATTTATTCATGTTTTATTATAATCTGCCTCTAGTGATGGGGTTTTTTAGGTTGAAAAATCTGTTCTGCTTTTATTATGTATATTTTTTCAGGTTGAAAAATGCATTCATTCTGCTCTTATTATAAAAAAAACTCAATTACTGCATAAAATGTATTTAAAATTAAAATATCTGGAAAAAAAACGAATTGTTGCCTTGGAATGAAAGCCAACATTTGCTCAACAATGACTTTGGGGCACCGCCCCATTGACAGGTAGGGACCATTCATGTTTTATTACAATCTGCCCCAGTGATGTTGGGTTTAGGGTGGGGCTTCATTCTTGCTTTTTTATAAATTGTACGTTTCTATACAATGCACATTTGGTACAAATTCATTTAAAATCCCCTCCTTGTAAAATGTTTGTTTCTTCGAGTTGCAAAATCCGTTCTGATTTTATTATATATAAAACTCACTCGCTGTATAAAATGTATTTAAAATGAAAATATCTAGAAAAAACTAAATGTTGTATTGGATTGAAAGCCAACATTTGCTCAACAATGACAGTTTCCAGGGCAGGGTTTATATTAATCCAGGACTAGGCCTAGTTATACATTTAAGTAGTTTTTATAAACATACTTTACAAAAAACAATACAGTTATGCATCTTGAGACAAAACAATGGATATATGTTAAGATATGTCAGTAATAGAAGCTCAAACGTGCATTTTAGTCTGAGATTAGGATAAGCCTGTCTGGGAAACCGCCCCTTTATGATCAATTTATATTTAATTCAATTCAATTCAAAGTTATATATAAAATGTTAATTGTTACAAAGAAGCTTTAAATTGAATAGAAACAAAGCACATACAAAAAATATTACCTAATAAAATAATGTAATAGTAGTAATACTCTTAAAGATTGTGTAAATGGAACATAATAATGAAAGTAGCATAAACGTAATGTACAAAAAACTAATGACACAATACAGAAATTCATAATTTTAACCCATTCATTAAAAAAAATGGTAAAAGCAGTACTGCCTGGTAATAACATTTTTATGATCTTCAGCATGACATCCCTGAAATCCGTTATCCCTCCCAATTTTCCCTTTCTTCTTATGTATCTTCTACCCCGCTCCACCCATCTCTCAACGTTCAATCTTGATTCCCAAGGTATCTGGAGTTGACGGTACATAAACCACTAAAACAACTAAAAGCACTACAGGGTGAATATGACCCGAGCCACATTCTTGTGGCGTGAAACAAAGCAGACAAGCCCAACCAGATAATCCAGGTAACTGTGTTTCAGTTCGTAAAAAACACGATCACACAGGTATTCGCATACGCATTTATTTAAGGTTACTGCTGTTGACACTTACACCAGTCAAACTTCATTCTGAACATGTCCGTGTTTCTGTTCTCGGCACTTAACACATACTATCCATTCCACGCAGCCCAAAAAAATACCGTTTATAGTACAATCACTGAGTAATTACGATTTATTGTACCCAGACACACCTTGCTCACGGGATGCATACGTGCCTGCTGGTGCGTTTTACCATTTACAACGTGCCACACCAATCATTATTATAGAAAGAAAGACAAACCAATAGTAAAAAGAGGAAATAGAGTTGATATAACTGTGATGTAAACTCTGACAAGGCACAAATCACGTTGTAAGGGATTTTTTACACCTAAAAAAAGGCACACGTATGTAGATATGCATCAACAAAAAACACCGAACTAGCAACTAGGACAATACACACGGGATTGAATTCAGAAACAAACAGCGGTAGTTATAGGCACAGTTTCCATCTAAGCAATGAAAACCTGCAAGACAGGCATCTCAAACAATACAGTAAGATTATAAACCTTGTGAAATGATATAATCTGATTATCTTTATCACGTTATTTTAAGCAAACAGATTGTACGTTGTACATAAACATGTGAGACAAATTTAGAAACTGTTGTATGAGATGCTATCTGGTCTACGCTAAACTTCGAAACATCCTCGACTTCGCAACTTTAAGGTTTGCTGTGAATGAAGTCCATTGACACATACTTCTGGAGTTCATGGTCAAAGTTAATGTGAAAGATAGCAAATCATTTGCCTTTATAGCTCAGAAATGTTTTATCCTGTCCGGCACATGTGACACGAGATGCGTGTCACCCTTCTGTGGAGAACAAGGGGTGATGGAGCGTAAACCAGGTTGAGATTTTATGTGTAGCAGTTTAGGAACTTTAATGGATTTAGTGATGCTAAAATGATTCATTTCATCTCTACTAAGTATGCAGAGCAAATATAAGAATGATATTTGTAGGTTTGTAGGTGAAAGGTAAAACACTACGGTGCTATTATAACATCGTTTTGTTTAAGCATTGCAACTGGTCCGAGTGTTACAATGTTTTTTACAAGTTTATTTCTGAAGTGCATTTCAAAAAACAGTTTTACAATATTAGCACAGGCAGTAATAAAGATATACCGTATAAAGATGTATACATATATATATATATATATATATATATATATATATATATATATATATATATATATATATATATATATATATATATATATATATATAAACCCAACATGACCCAGCCCTTTTTGGGGACATGTATCTTTACAGTATATTTCACCAGCTTTTTATATATATATATATATATATATATATATATTTATAAAAAAGCTGGTGATATATACTGTAAAGATACATGTCCCCAAAAAGGGCTGGGTCATGTTGGGTTTATATTGGACATAACACACCGGTGGAATAAAATTGACCCCATTTGCATAACAACAACAACCCCAAATTGGGTCAATTTTAACCTAGCATGTGTTCTGTCCAATATTAACCCATTATGGGTAAAAATAACAATTTTTAAAGTGTGGTATTATTGCAAAATACAAGTACACTAGCATTACCAACTGCCAAAAAATCTGGAGGTTTTTATATGTTTGTCTGAACAATGGACGTCTGGAAAATATAGCATTGTCAGACTTAAGCAAGATGAGGGTTGCTAAATAAATAAGCATAAAAGGATTTAAAATCATATTTCACATATAAGAGTTACAAAACTAAACTATAAAGAACAACTTTGGTTGCAAGTCAATTCAACCAACTATTTTAAGTTGACATAACAAGTTGATTGTTTAATTTGTTAAGTTAAACTAAGTTTTGATAAGTTGACATAACATGTTGATTGTTTAATATGTTAAGTTAAACTAACATAGAAATATATGTCGGTTTGATATAATTGTTTACAGCGAATCATGCTTCATGTATTAAGATTCTGGACAGATATTAAGTTGGATCTCTCAAATCTAAAGTTTGGAAAACTTTTCAACCCTTTCACTGCCTTGTTAGTTTGCTTAAAGGGAACAAGACTATTTCACAAGACTTTATTAAGATGTCAAATAAATCTTTGGTGTACCCAGAGTACATATGTGAAGCTTTAGCTCAAAATCTCATATAGATAATTTATTATATCATGTTAAAATTGTCACTTTGTAGGTGTGAGCCTAAATGTGCCATTTTTGGGTGTGTCCTTTAACATGCAAATGAGCTGATATCTGCACTAAATGGAAGTGCAGTGGTTGGATAGTGCAGATTAAGGGGGCGGTATTATCCCCTTCTGACATCACAAGGGGAGCCAAATTTCAATGACCTATTTTTTCACATGCATGCAGAGAATGATTTACCAAAACTAAGTTACTGGGTTGATCTTTTTCACATTTTCTAGATTGATAGAAGCACTGGGGACTCAATTATAGCACGTACACATGGAAAAGTCAGATTTTCATGACATGTCCCTTTTAACTTAGGACTTTTTTTAGGACATTATGTTAATTCTGCTTTCATTATTATGGTCCAGTTACAATCTTACAGATACTGAAAGTCAAATGCTCTTAAAATATCTACTGCATCCATATCCGTGTCTTTATTGTGTGAACATATTCATTTATGGTCAAATCTGGCATGCACTCGAACCTCAGGTAAACAAAGAAAACCTCATCAAATGTGTCCAAAAAGCTACTGGTTTACAGAACTGTATACCTCAAAACCACAAAACCAACACTCAACATACTATGAAAATGCATGACCCCATTTTCTATTTCCATGTTTTGACTTTAATATCTTGTTCCTTTATAGTTTAATATAACTACAATCTCCAATCAAATTGTGTGTGCATGTTCTTATATCTGTCCATAGAAGCACACAACATGCAACTTTTACACCACTAATATAGTTATGTGCATTATATTGCATTTCTGTCAAGAGATCCTTCTAAAACTCCCATATTGCACCTTTAATATAGTGATGTTGTTAGTATGCAGATGAGTATGTATGTACTAATATTGACTCTGCGGTGAATTTAAGAACAACACGGTTATTGATTTCATGCACTTGTCTTCTGTTAACCCTTTCATGAGCAACAGTCAACAGTTTTGCAAGACGTGTGGGCAGGAGAGACTGCAATATCTCGTTGGTGCAAGACAAAAAAAGGGAAGGTAAGACAGGATGATATTGGCAAAAACCTGAATAAACAGACGAGTGGAATCTATGAAAATGCAGACATAACTCATTAGACAGAGCGGGATAGATTTCCGGTGTGGTATGCAAAATCGACAGACTTTAAAGTTGCAAACACCTGCAAAAGCAGAGATGAAATTTAAGGTATGACAGCATGGTTTACATAGAGTGATGTACAAAATAAATGTACCAGGTGCAACAGTCAAAACCTTTAGGTGCTTAACAAGACAATTAATCAAGACTTATCAGCAGGACTGGGCTTTTAGATACCTGAAATGTCAAGACTATAGAGATCACAGGGTCAAAAATGAATCAAATATGCAAAACGAGTAACAAAAACCTATATGTAAACTATCACACACTGTATGTTACTAAAGATAAATATGTGACATTTTCTGCAAAAATCCAGCTAAAGACATTAATTTATTGTTTTCTATATAAACTCATCTTACATAATGAAAAGAACAATCTTTAAAAATATAACCTTGATATATCTGTAATACAGACTATTCCAAAGCTCATACGCTCTCATGTCTCAGGTACAAACATTGTCACCTTATCAGAAAGTACACTTTTGTACCTAAAAAGTGCACATTGGTACCTTGGAGGAGGTACATACAGTACCTTGTACCTCAAAGGTACCTCAAAGGTTCATAGGTTCTGTACCTTAATGCAATCTATTAGGACCTTTATAAAAAGTAGGGTCCCAGTGACAACTTTTTTTCTGATAGTGTTGTTACTTAACATATTAGAAAACATATATTTTCTTATATATTATTCTAAGCTAATACAGTGATTTTTTTATAAAGACCACAAAAATGTGAAAATATTTTAACCCCTTCATGAAAAAGTAAAAAAAATCAGCAAATTCTACTTTAAGTCACATTTTGTTTTAATGCAAATGAAGCACTTGATTAGACTGGTATCATGCGTATTATGCAAAACTATCTTCAGTATGACATGGGTAGATAAATCGCCTGCGTTGTAGTGAATACTGGCATCCGAGCTAAAAGAATTCCTCTGTGTGAACAATAAGGCACATTTATGGAGCAGTAAGACACTGAATGACAAAGTCACAGATACATTTAGAGAGAGAGAGAGAGAGACATAGAGAGAGAGAGAGGACAAAGGCACAGAAAAGAAAAGGATGAAGGCTCAGACTGGTACAGTTGGAAACAGGGTTAGCAGTGTGTTGGACTATGGTTGGGGGTTGAAAACATACATTCAGTCCGGCCAAAGGGCACAGAGGCCATCTGCAACCCCCTCGAACCCTAACCAGCTCTACTGTATATAAATCCTACACATAACCAAACTCCTCCAATGCCCAGATGGTGGGAGAAGTAAAAATCTGTCATTGACAGAAAACACAACATGCATTTTATAATTAAAAAAGGGTATCTGGTGCAATATATCGAATATTAATATGCAAATTTCAATTTTTTGCAATAATTTAAAGGAAAACACCACCGTTTTTCAATATTTTACTCTGTTCTTACCATATCTATCTTTATTCAATGTGTGCATTTAATCTTTGTACAGCTCGTTGTGAATGTGTAAGCATTTAGCCTAGCACGTCGTGAATGTGTTAGCATTTAGCCTAGCCCCATTCATTCCTTAGGATCCAAACAGGGATGGATTTATAAGCCACCAAAACACTTCCATGTTTTCCCTATTTAAAGACATGAGTAGTAACACGAGTATGGTGGCACAAAAAAGTGGCGACTTTTTTAAGCGGATAAAAATGAGAACTATATTGTATGGCGGAAGAGCACTTTGTTTGCAGCACTTCGACTTCAGCACTTTTTCTTTTGTGCCACCATATTTAGTCGTGTAACTACTCATGTAAGAGTCTTTAAATAGGGAAATCATGGAAGTGTTTGGTGGCTTCTAATTTCATCTCTGTTTGGATCCTAAGGAATGATTGGCGCTAGGCTAAATGCTAACACATTCATGATGCGCTGTACAACGATTAGGTGCACGCATTGAATAAAGACAGGTATGTATTAATTAATCT
Source organism: Paramisgurnus dabryanus (assembly GCF_030506205.2). Classification (NCBI taxonomy): domain Eukaryota; kingdom Metazoa; phylum Chordata; class Actinopteri; order Cypriniformes; family Cobitidae; genus Paramisgurnus; species Paramisgurnus dabryanus. The sequence goes on along the minus strand of NC_133359.1, from coordinate 15,378,843 downwards.
AAATTGAGGTAAGAACATACTAAAATATTGAAAAACGGTGCTGTTTTCCTTTAATGTTTTCAATACTTCACCAAGTTGTGTATAGTCAAACTTTTACGTTGAGGTGGATAATAGAAAGACTGGAACGGGAATGTTAATGTCTGTGTGTGTCATGAGTACCATGTATGCTGGTGACATATTTTCAGTTTTTAAATATATCTTTATGTAGTTCAAATACATTTTTTCAACTTTAAGCATTACCATATCATATAAGTTGTTAAACACATCGCATTTTTTAAATATCATGCCGTCCTAGTATCTGGTCTATTGTATTAGAAGCATTGTTACACTATGCTTAGAGAAGCAAGAATCGATTCATGGGACAACGTCAAGTTAATTATGGCCGCATACCGGCAGAAAACACACCCATACTGCTCTTGCTTTAAGTTAAGAAGAAGCAAACAGAAGACAGCTGTTGTCTCGTTCAATATTTGATTTATTATTAACAAGGTATGGGAGGAGGTATGCATCATCTTTAGACGCTAATTTGGGTAATTCAATGTGAGCGATTGTTACCATAATGCTTAAATAACGAACCGTTTGTTTAGGTGTCACTGGCTGGCCAAGCCTATGGTGAGTCAGTGGTTGCCAAGCAGGGCTTTCTGGTAGGTGCAATGTCCAAAGTTCACATTGACATCGACTAAGATGATAATGGGAAAGATGATAAATGACCAATTAATTCAGCTTGGGTTTGCTACGGGTATCTCATGGTCAATAAATATTAAATACACCATAGTAAAATTGAAATGAAACAGTACTGTTTGTCGTTTCAAACTAAATATAATGTGAAACAAGCTTGATGGTAGGCTAGCTTAGAAAAAAGCTTTAAAACATTACCTCACCCCTTTCAACAGTGATCAGGGTAAAGGGGTCACATGACCCTTGAGGGTTCTTCCGAATCAATGATTAACTATTATCCAATCAGTGCCAGGATACGCAGTTGGACGGACTGATCCTGATAAGAAGGGGTAACTGTTGGACCATTATAAGCTGTCAGCAAGCGAAGTGGCACTGATTCGGGGACAATGTAAAACATTTGACGTGTGATATTTTACCCAAAAGTGACTCACTTGTCAACCTCATTGTCAAGTGTTCATGTGATCCTTTGAAACAGGTTGTACTAAAGTGAAAAGTTGTGGCTTAAACAGGTTCCACCTAAAAATGAAAAAGCATGTGTAATTCATGACTTATTATTTACAAACTGGCATGACTTTCACTTATCAGTGAACATTTTGAAGATCAAAACTTAGTTACTATTTGCTTTTAAACAGAAACTAATAGAGACTGGGGTTGTCAAGCTCTAAAATGACAAAAAGCACCAAAAAATGTATTATAAAAGTGGGTTTATATGCACTATCCCATCCTTATTTACATTCATTATATATCTTCTTTTTTTAAAATTCATCTTTTCTATATGGTTAAAAAAGACAAAGTTTCATTCATGTACCTTTAAATGCAATCAATGCTGAATATACTCTCAGAAAGAAAGGTACAAAAGTTGTCACTGGGACGTTACCTTTTAAAAAGGTCCTAATATGTACCATTTTGAAGTACCAAAATGCAGCTTTTAGGTACAAAAGTGTACTTTTTAAAAAGGTACCGGCCCACTTTGTACCTTCTGGTATGTGTGTTATATGTAGGACTGATATAACAATCTTTGCCATTATCTTTCCTATCCAATGTATCCCTATATAGCTGGTGCGGGATCAGGTATTCGCTGTTCTCCTGCACGTACACAATGACGAAACTGATCCCAGACCTGTTGCTCTGGAAAATGTAGGCGGTACCGAGACGGGTCGACTCTAACCATAAACAGGGATGTTGGTGGTTGGCAAGTCACATCACCTAGGAAACTGGCAGAACCTGTCGAGTCAGATACTGGAAATCCTCTTACAAGTATTTTCTCTCTCTCTGTTTCTCACCCTCCATTCCTTTCCTCATTCACCAGGTCATAGTTACAATCAACCTTTCACAATCCTGGGGTTAGCTGGAATGTGGGGATGGGTAGAATCGTACTAAACGTGCTTACTATCACAGTTCCTATGAAGAACATGGGCCTTAAAATATATCCAGAAAATCATTCTTACAGGCACGCAAAGAGTAGAATGTCAAGAAAATGTTTTAGCGAAGCTTAAAAGATGCAAATCTACATCTAAATCAACAGTGTGAGCCCTTCCCTTCAAACAAGGGTGCAAAGGTCCCTCCACTCACAGTTTACACACACGAGCCATCATAAACAGATCAGCTTCACATGGGGAAAGCGTCATACTAATGATCGAGTAGATTAGAAATCCACGCAAGGCCAGAAGACCACGTCGGAAAACGAAGTTCACAGATTTTCTGTTCCACTTGCATTTTGCGACAGGTACACGCTGCACTTTTGCGTGTAGCTTTACCCTCATCAAATTTCTCAACAGTTTTTGGGAAACTTCGCTTGCAATTCTCCACACCATTTACTCACCACCACTTAGTCGGTTAGTTACAGTCCCAACCAAAAGTACAATGTTAGAAGAAATGCTGTTAACTTTTTTACTTAGTTTTTTTGTCTTGTTTTCTGTACAAATATCAAAATATTCTTACATTTTTTTGATAAGCAAAAAAAGACTAAGAAAAAAACTAGTTTTTGGACAAATAATACAAAATTTAAAGGGACACTCCACTTTATTTGAAAATATTCTCATTTTCCAGCTGCCCTAGAGTTAAACATTTGATTTTTACTGTTTTGGAATCCATTCAGCCGATCTCTTTTAGCATAGCTTAGCATAATCCATTGAATCTGATTAGACCATTAGCATCCATAGAGTTTAGATATTTTTCCTACATTCTTATGTAATAATCAAGGACTTTGCTGCCGTAACATGGCTGCAGGAGGTGCAATGATATTACGCAGCGCCTAAAAATAGTCCCCTTGGGAACTTTCAATAGCAGAGGACTATTTTCAGCATTTGCGTAATATCATTGCGCCTCCTGCAGCCATGTTACGGCAGCAAATACCTTGATTATAACACCAGAATGAGAGTAAAGTTCCTAGTCATATCATCCTAGAAAAATCGTGACTTTTAATTTTCCGTCAGTCTTAGTACACGATGTAACTACAAAAGAAGTTTTAAATAGGAAAAATATCGAAACTCTTTGGTTATTTTTTAGCACAATGCTAATGGTCTAATCAGATTCAATGGATTATGCTAAGCTATGCTAAAAGTTGTAGTGCCATACCCAGAGATGGGTTGAATGGATTCCAAAACAGTAAAAATCAAATGTTTAACTCTAGGGGAGCTATAAAATGAGCATATTTTCAAAAAAGTGGAGTGTCCCTTTAAGTAAATATGTGCTTAAAACAAGCAAATAAATAAAATAAATAAAAATCTTGAAATAAGTTTACTTTTTTCTTAAACAAAAAATGTCTCACTCCATTGGCAGATATATTTGCTTGTTTTAAGCCCAAATTCACTTACATTGTACATTTTTGGTCTAAAAACTAGTCTAATTTTCTAAGGTCATTTGTTCATCAAGAAAATACATCTTGATTTAGGAATTTTTTGATATTTGTACTGAAAACAAGACAAAAATATTGACTTTGAAAAAACTATGAAAGAAAGTCATTTTTTTGCATTGCGCTGCTATAATCCACACCCAGAGTGGTAAAAATTAACCCTGAACCAGTAAATTTTTTTGTATTTTTCACAGAAACCATCACGACACTTCTGTTTTATGAGATTAAGAGTGAAAAATGTGGTTTCAAAATGGCCAAACACACCTATGGTCAGGTAAATGATTACTTCATGATGGTACTACACTGTAAAAATGTATTGTTGGTTTAACTTTAAAAAGTAAGTTACCAGGTTGCCTTAAAATTTTGAGCTTATTCAAATATTTAACTGTTTTGAATCAACTAATATTTTAAATTAAATCAACTAAAAGTTTATGGCAACCAGGTAACTTACTTTTTTTTTTAAGTTGAACCACCAAATCCTTTTTATATTATAATATCAGCATCAACAAGCAAACAATATAATTGTGGCTTCTTTGGCTGTTAGCTCTCCCTTTCAAAAAGTGAAACTAAAAAGTTCATAGTAGTAGTACCTCAAAGGTACATATTGGTACCAAATGTATACCAATCCATACCTAAATGGTACATATTAGGTCCATATTAATGGGTACTGCCCCAGTGACAGCCTGGTAGTGTAGCCCACTATATTATTAAGATGGAAAATGTGTACCAGACGATTATTTACTGTAAATTCTGGCACAAAAAGCATTGAAATTAAGGTGACAACATTACAATGAACTTTATGTGACAATAAAGTTAACACCCATACTCAAAGCAGGTGAAACAAGGGTCATCATTTCCAATAAAAGAGGAAGATCTTGTCTTCATGTTATATAACAGCAAACAATCCGTTAACGCAGTGATGAGAAATGTTATGAGATAAGCGTTTGTAAAAACAATGATATCTAAAAGGCATTTTTTCAAAAGATAGGAGTTTGTTCTTGTGTAAACAGAGGACTGGTCTAACATCCTGTACAATCAATATGCTTTTCTCCTTCCATTTTCCAGCGTTTATATGTCTTTTCTTCATCTCTATCTCTTTTGACAAGGCTGACAAATGAGGTTCTTTCTTCTCTACTGGATGAACCTGTTGCGTAGAACTTGCTGGAAAACTTGGAGCTTTGCTTTACCCCATAAGCACATTTAACTTAACCACCCTTGAAATACCAGAGTTACAAAACACACAAAGTCACGACGAGGTCCTACAAAGGGTGCTTTATTGAGTTCCTTGAAGAATTACACCACCTGGTTCTTACTAACGTAACCTTCACTGGTCAAACTGGTTTAGGCTAGTATCTATTTAACGCATTGCACAGATTTCAGCTTGTCACTGTTGAAGATCAACATATAGTACGAATCAAGATATCAATAATGCTGGTGCCTATTCGAAAATATACTATGTGAAATAAAATGCAACATAAAAGATGCAAATTATTTACTTGAATTTAAATGATGAAAATCAATCTGAAAGCAATGTGTTTGTAGCAATATCTACAAACCTGCTGAAGTTCAATGGTGTCAGTACCAAGCGTCATTTTTCTTACGCAACCCATATGACAAATGAATTGCACTGATTCGGTTCACACAACGATTCTCTGTCAATCCTCTATATGCATGAATCTGAACCACAAAACTCTCAATGCAAGCATAGTCATAAGTTTATATCAAACTAAAGTTCCCATAAAACTGAAATAAGCATTGGTGAGCCATACAGCCTTCAAACACAAACCCACAAAAAACCAACCACCATGTCTGTACTTTACTACATTAGCCAGCGATAGCTTTTCCGTGTCCCAAGGTTCCACACGGTACCATGGCTACAAGTGTCTCCTGGTGACTGTAGCCTTATGAGTCCTGTACCCAGGTACTCCTCTCTTGGGAACCCTACTTGATGCAATTAATGAGCACGCAAACTTTAGTAACTTCAGGGACCAAACCATCTGCCTTTCTTCTCTGTCGTAATCTATAAAAGTGACCTACATGAAAGTCTAACCTCTGAGCATCTGCTAAGATTGGACCTTTGGCCCCAAGCATACTGTATAACGTCCCAATACCGTTTCACCTGCTCCCTAGGTGTGATCCAGCAGTCAGACATAGCCTCCTTGGGGAGAGAGTATGTACGGCTGTAAATTGATGAGGTTTGATGACACTAGAGCACTAAAGTACTGATGCTGTCCCTATTGGTGTAGCATCCCGTAGTAAACATTTCTTACACCTGAGGATAGCCGTTCATCTTTATATTTTTGGTTTTAGGCTCACTGCATAAACCTGAATGTTTCAACGTGAGGTCCTTTATATCCAGGATCACGAGATGAAATTAATAAAGGAATTTTACTGTATTCAGCATTCACAACAGAGAAGGCCCTTGGTAAACGCTGGCATGCTTCTTTGTGGCAGATGAATTAGCAAACAAAAAGGCTATTGAAGGAAAATTCATATCCTCGGAGAAAAACATTCCAGAAGCTAGGAGACACATGCTTCTGCCTTCATACATTCTTCTCAAAACCTTCTCATTGACCAATTTAAATCCTCAACATATGTTTCCGGGCTAACTTTTAAGATAAACAGTTTTTAAAAATAAAGGTGCTTCAAGATGCCACAAAAGAACCATTTTTGGCTGTATGGTTCCATAAAGAACCTTTATACATTTCTGTTTCACAAAAGGATATTTAAATTATAAAAATCTATGAATGAAATGGTTCTTTAAAGAACCTTTGACTGAAAGATTGTTTGTGGAACAAAAAATGGTTTTTCTATGGCATCGCTGTAAAGAACCTTTAAAGCACCTTTATTTTAAAGAGTGAAGAGCCAGTTCACCAGAAATTGATAAATCTATCATTATTTATTCACCAGTGGCGGCTCGTGACTTCTCATATGAGGGGCGCAAATTCAAAATATGTTTTCGAAAATGTCATGTGTGTTCCTTGTGTTTTCCAAATATGTGTTTGTTGCGTCATGTGAACCATGTTAATCACGTGTTTCGTCAAAATAAGTGCCTGTTGCACACGCGTCAAACCCGTTTATGATAAAAGAGATGCTCACGTTCACAAAATACACGCAGGACACTTAGGGTGGCCATTCGTGCCAGTTCCGCCAGACACGTCCCGAACATGTTTTTTTTCGGTTGAGAAATGTATCACAGGTATGCATTATTTTTTTGATAAACGCACACCTGACCTGAACTGTCAAATGTCTTAAAAAAAACCCGCCAGAGCAATGTCTGTGGTAACCGTGGTATAAGCTGAATAATTGATGACGGGCCGTTCAATTATTCGAAAATAATGCACACCCAAGGACATAAAGCATGGGTGTGCATTATTGTCGAATAATTGAACGGCCGTCATCAATTATTCTTTACTTATTCAGTTTTCAGCCCATGTGCACTTCTTTCTTAAGATGAGAAACTTAAAATTCCTACACACAATGAAAGTGAAAGTCGACCAATCTGTCAATAGCTGACGTTTTGCATGAATTATTTTGTAAAAGAAAGAAACCTCATATGGGTTTGGAATGGCATGAGAATACATAAATGATGATAGAAATACATTTTGGGTCTACATTGCCCTTTAAAGTCATGAATTATTGTTTAAGGGCCAAGATACAGTGCACAACATTTATATAAAAGATTACGAAAATCAGAATCATGTACAATAAGACCAGGAACGTTGTGAAAGTAAATACAGATGACATGTTAACTTTAAAGTTTTGGTTTGAAACAAAAAACAGTTTACTGTTGATTCTATATATGTAAGGAATAATTGACGACGGGACGTTGAATTATTCGTAAATAATTCATACCCCAGGTGGTAATGTGTGCATTGTTTTCTTATAATTCAACGGTTACCAAAGACATTGCTAAGACATTGCTCTGGTGGTTATTTAAGACATTTGACAGGTCAGGTGTGTGCTTAGTGTAAAATAATGCATACCCTAGAACATTTCTCAACCAATCATAATAAAGCGTTAAACAGCCCTGTCGTATAATAAGGAATAAAACTGTACACCAAGTCCTCTTATCAAAAGAAAGTAATCTAAGGATTTTTATTGGTCTAATACAAAGTGATACAGCTAGACAAAATGAGGGGTTCTTTCAACCCATGGTAGGGTCACATACGGACAAACCCAATTTTAAAACTAACCATAACTCTTACAAAAATCAATAATCAATATAAGTTTCACTGACTAGGACTGCATGTGTAACGCTAAGTGACATGCCATTTAGTGATGTCACCGAAGGCGCATGAATATAGACTATGTGAGATCAAGTCTTTATCCTTTCACCTCTGTACAGAGTCACTGACAGAAGCGACACCTTGGTTTACAACAGTGAATTATGACCTCACTAATATAGTTATGAGGGCAATGTATCTAGCAACAACATTTTCATCAATTTCTCCATTTATTTGACAAATGAAAAATAACCTCATTGACATTTTACCCTTTTATTATGACACTGCACTGCTACACTGTAAAAAAGCAGCATTTTTGTCAAATCAACATTTATTTTTATGCAACTCTAACTTAAAAATTAAGTTAAACAGCTTCAACTGGTTTTTATAAGTTATGTGAACTATTCACAGGTCAAAACCTTAAATAGTTTGTTGAAGTTGTTTTAACTTCATGCTGCATTTTTTTACACTGCATAAATGTCAGTTATGTTGTCATACTCTCGAGATTTGCGCGAATAAAAGCCGTGCAGCTCTTGCACCAGGCCAACAAGTCAAGCTGGTTTTTCAAGTGATCAATAAGAAGCAAGAGACAGACGAACCCCAGTGCCTAAGGCCTGAGTTTGTCCTCCCAATGTATTATCTGTTAATACTACGAATATCTCCATGTTCGAAAACTTCACAGCAGGTCTAGCTAGTTTGACAGTACTCGGTTAAATGTGTGACAAACATGTGTGAGTCATTCTTAGTGTCTTAGGGAGCAATCGAGATCTTAGGGAGAGGCTGGTTCAAAAACCAATGAGTAATAAAGACTGATAAAAGATGATGGGAATGATTAAACGGTGTTGAACGTGTAGACCGAGCTGGTTTAGTGGGCCTTTTGTTTCAGACTCACAATGATTTTCAGGTTTTGATTTTCTTTAAGAGTGACAGCTAAGATTATTATACAGGTATATTAATCAACATAAAAATTAAATTAAATTAAACATAAATTAAATTAAATTAAACATAAATAATTCCTTAAATAGGCCTAAGACTAAGTGGTAGTTTCCCGGACAGGGTTTAATCCAGGCCTTAGCTATACTAAGACATTTAAGTGGTTTTTACAAGCAAACCTTACAAATAAAAACAATACTGGTGTGCATCTTGAAACATAACAAAAACACTGATATATTTTAAGATTTGTCAGGGCAAGGCAGCTCAAACATGCATTTTAGTCGGGGACTAGGGTAAGCCCTGTCCGGGAAACTGCCCCTAAAAGTTTAGAAATCCCCTCATATAACCCCAACGTTGCTCTACAGAGAAAATTAGGAACTTAATTAGTTTCAATTTATGATCATTGGCAACACATCGACCTGAAAGCTTTTATCCACAAGAAAATTACTAGTGACTGGAAATACAAAAACTATTAAGGATTACATTTCTGCAAAATCTTCTTTCTTAAATGGGACATTATTAAAATGTCAAATAAATCTTTGGTGTCCGCAGAGTACCTTTGTGAAGTTTTAGCTCAAAATATCATAAATTATTTATTATAGCAATTGTCACTTTGTAGGTGTGAGCAAAAATGTGCCGTTTTTGGGTGTGTCCTTTTAAATGCAAATGAGCTGATCTCTGCACTAAATGGAAGAGCCGTGGTTGGATGGTGCAGATTAAGGGGCGGCATTATCCCCTTCTGACATCACAAGGGGAGCCAAATTTCAATGAACTATTTTTTCACATGCTTGCAGAGAACGGTTTACCAAAACTTAGTTACTGGGTTGATCTTTTACACATTTTCTAGGTTGATAGAAGCACTGCTGACCCAATTATAGCACTTAAACATGGACAAAGTCAGATTTTCATGATATGTCCCTTTTAATGGATCGTTCACACAAAAATGAAAAATCTTTCAAACCTGTGAATGTTTTTTGTTCTGCTGAACATAAAGAAAGATATTCATAATCAAGCATAAAGCAGGAGCACCATTGAATTCCATAGTATGAAAGATAAGTACTATGGAAGTCAATGGTGCTCAGGTGGGATACATTGTTCAGAATATCTTCCTTTATTCAGCAGAATAAAAAATTATACCAGTTTGTAACAAACCTGTGAGTAAATGATGACAGGATTTTAATTTTTTGAGTGAACTATCCCCAAAAACTATGCACCACTTTGCTGACCAAACAACTAAAAGCATCCTAAAACTAAAAGCCTTTACAAATGATTTTTAAAATACCAGTAAACCTACAGCACTTTTTATTACACGGGGGTTCAAATGTTCTTGTGAAACACTGTAAAGATTAACAGTGATGTAATATAAATCAGACGCATCACCTCATGCCAAAGCCTCGAGTTCAGTGGTCAAGGGCCGAATTCTCACACTATTAAACAGATCAGAGTATTTACACTGCAACCATCCTATTAGACTCAGCACCGAATATGGGCCAAAATTTGAAATGGGTAACATCAGGGCTCAAATCCACACAAACACCTCTGTACTGTATTGGAAAAACCATACTAAAAAGATTAGCAAGAGCCAAGAGTTAAGCAATCATTAATGACTTTGTTTTATCTGTTCGGCCAAACAAAAGCTGTACTATAATCGGCAGAGGAAACGTGGAACTTAACCGGCAATAAAAAGAAACAAAATATGCAGACGTGGATTGTAAGGCACTAACAAACAGTGTACAGTAACAGATCGATGAAAATGTCATAAATAATCATGACTCCTTTCCTTTTTTCTCAAGCAAAGCAGGTTGATTGGGTAAATGCATTAGTTCCTTCAATATAGCCCAAAAAAGATATAAAGCCTCAATTTTTTTATACAATGCATGAATTAAATGGCTTCAGATGACTGCAAACACTACTGGATGGACAAATCATCATACAAAAATGGAAAGTGGTCATGAAAATCTCAAGATGATATTTCGTGAAACACATAAAGTCCATGAAACCTGTGTTGTGGGTCATGCTTGAGTGTCTGCTTAGACAAGACAGACCGGTTTGACTGTCACACACACCTCTTGCATTCTAAAATATCCACCCTTCAAGCTCAGCTCAAGCATTACATCAAATATTAAATATTAGCAAGTACCAATAAAATAAGTTTAACACTTTACAGCGTTGTTTACTTTACAATATGTACAAAATGATAATAAAATGACAATAATGTATAACGGTGAAACTGGAAGGTGAGCTACTGGTCCTCCCCCACCTGTTCCTCAGGGAGTGACAGATGAGAGGCAAACACAGACACGAGGCTTGTTTATCTAATAAGAACCCTGAAATATATATCTTTATAAATATTGCTCTGATTTATTTTATCCTGGCGTCTAGGTCTCAAAATCCAGCGCCACGAGCGCGTTCCAACAAAAAAAGATTTAAAAAGTAACGTTACACTTTATTCGCGCCTTCGAATTTAAAACAATTTTAATAGTGACCGTTATCTATAAATGTAAAATTTTAGATTTACAGTTAAGTGAAACTTTTCTGTGTACCACAGTTCCTGAACCGAAGCCTGACATCTTGAGATGTGACCTCGCATAGAGGTTAACTTCCTCATAAGTGGTTGTGACTGTTCGAGCGACTTTCTAGTTACGTACCTCCATGTCTTCATCTGTGCAGTCTCTGTCGATTTCGCCGATGTAGTACTGCTCCAGCCACCTCCGGGCGTTCTCCGAGTGCCTGTGCGGTGGACCGTCTAGCTCCGGGCTGATGTCCTTGCCAGAGCGGCGGAGAATGAGCGCCTCTCCGCCCGGGTGCATCCGAAGGAAGCCCGTCACATCGTACACGCGCGTCCCTACTAGCACCCAGCACGAATCCTTGGTGCAGTGCTTGGCTACCTCATTTGGCGAGAAAAAGCGAGGCGAAGGCGACATTTGACTTTTCATTCGGGGGGCATCCACAGTAGAACAGTGAAACGAGAAAGCAAGCAGGTGGGACCCCCACTGACTTTACCCTGTGCTTGTTGACTAGTGACTACAACTACTGTCCTTCAACTTCGCGTTTGAGCTGAGTTCATAGCCAGCCCGCTCATTAGCATATCATGAATATTCATGACGCAAGCGCTGTCGCTCTCTGAGCACCTGTTGCACGCAACAAGTGGCTAAAAGTTTTACAGGATGCCTAGTATTAGTAATACTGCGTTTATATTTTTTATGTTTACATTACAAGTGATATTTGTATGCTGTTTTAATTCATTTATATTTGTGTTAAAATTTAACTGTGTGTACATTGTGTAAACTATATCGATACTTGCTGTGTACCCCCTCCCTTTGTGGGCGGTGGATATGAAATAAACCTCTGGTTGTGTTTGCACATAGGGTGCGTCTCAAATTGGCTGTCAATAGCGATTCATGGAATTGTGAGACGTGACTTTAGTCAAAGAAAGTTTATTTATTTATTTTGCTGTGTTAGATTTATTGTTCTCTTTATTATCATAATTATAAGTAGTAAGCTAGTAGTAGTTTTATTATTAGACAGACTCACTGATCTGACATGGTTTTAACTAACAGTAAAGTAATAAGTTTCATAATTGGTTATTATTAGTTTTCATTCAAGCTGTTATTTATATTAATAGTATATAATTCTGTATGAACTTGTTTATTATTTTTATTGGTTTGTTTATGTTTTTTTTTTTAACTATGGATACCACACCCGTACTAAAAATTCCAGCTCAGACCAGCATAAGCTGGTTGAAGGTGGCAGTCAGCTGGTCTTCCAGTCTGACCAGTTAAGGCGAGCTAGACCAGTTTAAAAAGTGACCAAAACACAGCTAGACCAGTGGCTGGTTGCATAAACTTCTAATACTAGTCTTAAAAGTTATGCTTTTTTTTTATTCAAGACTGATCATAACTGTTTTAAAGGTGCTACATAGAAAGGTAGATTGGTCTAATTTAACCTCCTAAAACCCGAGCTTGGGTTTGGTTTGCATTTTAGATTTCTTCCAGCTATTTGGGGTTAGGAAGAAGCAATAAATATAATAACCAAATATTTTTCTTTGAACATGAAGCCGTGTAATTATCCACGCTTATGTACAACAAGTTCCAGTTACACAGAATTAAGTATTATGGTGCGAACAACAAAAAATGTAATGTCCACAGATGTGGACACACCAGGTCAGGAGGTTAATCCAAATAATAAGACTCATTAGCCCTAACTAATTGCTATGTTTATGCAACCGGCCACTGCTTTCTACTAGGGCTGGGTATCGATTCAGATGTTCCAGATCGATTCGATTTCGATTCACAAGCTATCGGTTCGATTTCAATTCCCGGTTAACTTTTCGATTCCGGTTCTCATGTAGGTTTTTATACTCGATTCTCGATTCAACTCAAAAAAAATTCTTGGAATTTGAATACATGCAATTTACTCCTTAGACCTCCCTAACACACAAACTTTATGCCTTCTTTGATTTTATGTTGGTTAAGTTTGTGAAATATTAGGTTTTATACCCGGGAAACATCATAGCCGGACTTCATTAAAATTCAATTAGACATATTTACATTAGAAAAAGTGTGTTATACTACCGGTCACAATTGTGACCGTTAAAAAATTCTCAAAATATATCTGTAAGTGACCCCACGTACAAAATTGATAGTTCTATTTGTTAATTAAGATGTTTTACTTCTTTTTGTAGTAGTCTGAGGTAGACATCTTCTTCTAGATGTGCAAGCAGGAAGTAAACTGATCTGGTCATATGACCTTTCACCCTAGTCACATGACATTGATACATTTTAATCAAGACAATCTATTTTTTCATTTAAAAGTTTAATTTCTTGCCCAGAGCCAACATCAACACTTTTAGAGCTTTCAGAAAGAAGAAAAAAAACACGGTCACAAATGTGACCGGTGGGATTAAATGGGTTAATATAGATTTAATACAAATACTATATAAATAAAAAAAGAACAGTGAACAGCAGTTTACAAGTGGGTATTTAATAAAAAGAAATTAAAGGCCACAACACGTCCCTGCTGAAAAAAACAGCATCAAACCAGCATGGACCAGCATGGGAATTATGCTGGTCTATGCTGGTTTAGCTGTTGGTCACAGCATACCAGCACCAAAACACAACATATGCTGGTATAACCAGGGATGCTGGTGCTAATGCTGGTTTAGCTGGTGCTAATGCTGGTTTGTTGCTGGTTTAGCTGGTGCTAATGCTGGTGCTGGTTTGATGCTGGTTTAGCTGGTGTTCACTAGCAAACCAGCACCAAAACACAACATATGCTGGTCTTGCTGGTATGCTGGTTTTTTCACCAGGGGTCTTGCTTGCGAAATATAAAATGCTTCCATACCTCCGTTCAATGTTTGCGGAAATAAATATCAAAAAATAGATTCTGCTCTTTGAGAATCGATTTTTAATCGACCCTGTTTAAAAAAAAAAACCGATTAATCGAAAAATCGATATTTTTTTTGCCCAGCCCTACTTTCTACACCAGCTAAAAAGCTGGGAGACCAGCATAAGATTTTTCACAAGGTACTCCAGTCCAGGTATTTACTTTAGAAAGTTTGATTTAATTTTTGTTTCATTAAGAACATAATGAAATTGTAATTAAATGTAAACAACACTTTATGTCAACCTCTAAAGTGTAACTGTTTGTTTTTGCGGGTTATTTGACCATGCTTCACGTTGAATGGCATTGTGATGTCACAAAACACACACCGTTGAACAAACAACATAACAAGAGGATGAAAAAGAAAAGACAGCGATTATTAACCAATAAAAGCCAATGTTATATGTGTTTCAATAAAAATAAAGTGGTCTAAAACTATACAAAGTTTTATTAGTTTTTTGAAACATTCCCTACTGAAAAATCCAGCCAAGACCAGCATAAGCTGTATTTAGCTGATTTAAAATGGCAGTGGCTGGTTTAAGATGGTCCTCCCTGCCAAAGCTGGTGGGTCAGGTGGTCTTCCAGTCCTGCTACACCAGCAAAACCAGCTTAAACCAAGCTGGGAGACCAGTTATGACCAGCATAAGCTGATTTTTCAGTAGGGTTAACTTGTATTTAATGGCTAGTATTTAACCATTCAAAACTTCTTAGTTTTACTTTTAACATCCACGCCAATTCCTGCAGTCTTGGGCTCCGTTGAAGTTTTATGGTGGGGGCTTTCTAGTTTCGTCTCATGGTGGCAGTATTGTAGAGTAAATAAACAGGTTTGACACTACAAACCTGTTTAAAGAGATTATTTAACACTCCTTTAAAATGCTGTTTACATGTTGTTTCACTATAATTAAAATAAAGTCATATTCAGATTTCTTAAAACCCCCTGATTATAACAATGAAAAAAATAATTCTGTGAATCATAAAGTAACCAATATTAAACATTTCACACCTTTAATAAAGTAATACGTATGCACTGTAGCATACTCAACAGGGAGGAGCTGCTAAACAGGAAAGACGTTTAGTGGTGTTGGAGTTTGCACCGGTGGTTACTAAGAGATTTATTGCAGCTCTGTATTTTATGGTGCTGAGTTATACAAATGTGCTGCTTTAGATGAGATAAAGAAAAAAGTTAACAGAGAACTTCTAAGAAATTCTGCTCTCCATATTAAACAACGTACAAAAAAGTGCATAATTTTTCATGCAGTAGAATGTTTAAGATGTATACCCTGCTGAAAAAAACAGCATACCAGCAAGACCAGCATATGTTGTGTTTTGGTGCTGGTTTGCTAGTGAACACCAGCTAAACCAGCATCAGCACCAGCATTAACACCAGCTAAACCAGCACCAAACCAACATTAGCACCAGCATATGTTGTGTTTTGGTGCTGGTATGCTGGTGACCACTAGCTAAACCAGCATAGACCAGCATAATTCCCATGCTGGTCTATGCTGGTTTTTTCAGCAGGGTAAACAATACAGTATACATTATAAACAATGTATGAATGTGAATGATAAAGCTTGGTTTAACTCTGAGGATAGGAATGTTACGTCAAATTCCTCTGAACAAAATTAGCAAATATCTGATTTCCGATTTGAATAGTGTTTTTAAGTCATAGTTTCTATGTAACGTCTTGTACGTTGCAGGTCTGGTACGGCCTGTCTTTGAGGTCAAGAACAATAATGGTTGGGCATTTGTTGACAACTGCTAAACAAGGCAACAATAATGCGGTTAATGTAGTGTTTGGTGACATGCGCTCATATTTGCGCAGTTGATGAGGTGTGTAGAGTTTATGAATGCCATTGTTGCGCTCCATGTTTGTTGACTGGCCACCAATCATTTCACGTGGTTTGAATGAAACTTCTGTGTTGAATGCTGTACTGCACAAACATGTAACCCACAACCGCCTTATTGTAACGTAATTGTCAGTAACTTTATTTCTGTAGGCCACACAAAGCTTCAACCCCAGGTTCACATCCATCATCTTATGGCACCCGTCACGCTCAGAACGTTCCTTTGTTCCCTCCTACGAGACTCTAAATTTACCCACCAGAGACAAAAGTAGCGTGATAATTAAGTGCATGTCACTGCTGCGGAGAAGCTGAAATGTGAGCCCCTTCGGCCCATTGTTATGTCCAGTTTGAGGCAGAGGCTGTAAAGAAGATCTGACATCACCTGGTGATGTCACGGTTAGGGGCGGAACTGCGCTGTTTGGTCCCCAGTGATTGGTTACATCTTGTGGTACCTGGATAAACAAGTGGTATAAGAGTTGTATGCTCGGTGTAGGTGGGTAGAAGTTGCACTAATACTGCAGCATCCCTTTGGACAAAATTGCTGGGTTGGTTATTATGGCTACTGTGGTGCCGGTGAGTATTTTAAAGTTTTGTTGGTTCATGTGTTTTGATGATATTGATGAAGATGATAACTTATCTCCATCTTATTCTTGTATTAAGGATGTATAGTTGACATCATGAATTAATTAATTTAATTTATAAATGAAACACTGAATTTGCAGGAATGATGCTAATGTTTAAAAACTTGACATGCTGAAACTTATTGTCGGTTAGTTTGGATTAAGTTTGCTTTGTTGTTGACTGGGTCAAGTTCTCTTCGTGATATTGGTGTAGATGTATCACGTCTGTAACTTTGAGGCCGATCAGGTGTCAAGTAAAAGAATCTGTGTGTCTTCAGGCTTGTTGAATAGGATGGGTGTGTGTGTGTGTGTGTGTCTGAAGGCTTTGGTTCCTCAGCATATAGTTAATTAATCATCTTTTTGGTTCGAAGGGGTTGTAAACGAATAGCTCGGTGAAAGATTTGTTATCAAACGGCCTTGCTGCCGGATCATCTTGTTATTGGATATCATATCATTTAAACTTCACAACCCTGATAAAACATAGACAACACACACTTATATTATATTTCTATCTTTTTTCATTAGTGTGCATCTTGCTATGGAATCAGAAGTGTCCAGATTTTTGGAAGGGGGTATGGTGGAGACTACATGTCCCTACTACCTTATGGAGGACCCCGAAGGACCCCTCCACGACTGGCCTGCCATGCCCCGGAGATGACGCTGCGTCAGATATATCGCATGCTGCGCATAATGCGTCAGTTGCGCAATAAAGAAGCAGCAGCAGCAGCTGCAGCCGCAAGGTGAGATTTACATTCACAAAAACAATGCGAGTCAAATTTGGATTATTCTGCAATAAAGTACCGCAAAGGTTCCCTCGCTACAAAGCCCATTTATTTTTCCCATAGACTTGGATTATTGCAAAAAATAAGGTCTGTGTTTAACAAAAGTTTATGACACTTGCACGTTTTGTCCAGTTAATTTTCACAGATGAACACAACTTTTATGATTTTTGAAGTATTTTATGATTTTTGAAGTTGTGTTCGTCCATAAAGATTTATTTGTTGGACAAAACGTGTAAATGTCAAACTTTTGTTAAACACATCTTATTTTTTGTGATAATCCAAAAGTCTATGGGGAAATTAATGAGATTTTAGCGAGGGACTTCCAGTGTTGGAATTTTGCATTGATATACTTAAGAAGAAATGGGGCATATAAAAGGACCACCCCTGCATTCAAATTTTTATATTATCAGTACTAAATAGTAGTCGAAATTAGATTTACTATGGCTCATGTCATTCAATGCATTCAGAAGTCTACTTTCCCATAACAAAAACAGAACATACAGTATAAGTAGGCGAACTGGGATGCAGGCTACAATTTGTTAGCTATTGGTAGACAGATAATATAGGAAAATGAGACGATGTTGTTTTAAATACATAAAAATATAGATACATCACCAGTGTTGGGGAAAGTTACTTTTAAAAGTAATGCATTACAATATTAAGTTACTCCCCAAAAAAGTAACTAATTGCGTTACTTAGTTACTTTTAATGGAAAGTAATGCTTACGTTACTTTTAAGTTACTTTTGCGTTACTTTTTCTTACTTGGCTGAGGCTTGATTTCTTTCAAGCCTTGCAGGTGTTTTTTTATGATCGCAAAAATGTCAAGCTTTGCCCTGCCATCTCCGTTTCTGACTCAAACTGTTCCCGCTCAGGCGCGTAATTCTACGTTAATATGTTCAGTTTAATTCAGTACATCATTTTATTTTTAAATTGAATTAATTAAACTGAAAAGTAACTTGCATTACTTTTTTTTAAACGTAACTCAAATATTAATGTGTACATTTATAAAGTAATGCGCTACTTTTCTCGTTACTTCAGAAAAGTAATATTATTACGTAATGCGCGTTACTTGTAATGCATTACCCCCAACACTGTACATCACAAATGTCAAATCTTAAAACCATAATTTAAATAACATTTTTTTTTAAAAGACAGCATATGAGGAGTTCAAAAGTCCCTAAATGCCAATATTTCTTTTCCATTTAAGTGAAAATACTAAACCTAAACATAAGAGTAGTGATAGGCCAATATATTGCATAGGCCGATATATCGGCAGATATTTGGATTTTTTTTTAGCGACATAAGCCCATAAATCTTTTCAATCGGCCAGTAAATTTCTTTATTAAATTAGTTGTTAGTAATAAAAAAGAAACTCAGCGTCACTCAGTGTAACACTTTACAATAAGGTTCATTAGTTAACATTAGTTAATGTATTAACTAACATGAACAAACCATGAGCAATACATTTGTTACAGTATTTATTATGTTAGTTATTAGAAATAAAGCTTTTAATTGTTTGTTCATGTTAGTTCACAGTGCAAAAACTAACATTAACAAGATTTTAATAAAGTATTACTAATTGTTGAAATTAACATTAACAAAGATTAATAAATGCTTATTAGTTCATGTTTACTAATGTAGTCAACTAATGTTAACTAATGAACCTTATTGTAAAGTGTTACCGTAAAGCCAAAAAGAGTAAAATGACCAATAATTATTCACTTTTTAACATGACGTTATGTTGTGCCACACACAACACCACACTAGTTTAACACACTTATTCAAACTACAGTACCATGAGATGCCAGATCCACATTAATTTTGTCTTGTAAATATGTACTTTAAAAGGGTATTTTCATAAATGTCATGCATAACAAATGTTTATTTAGTTTCACCAATTTTCTGTTTGTTTCATATTTACTGTAATAAATACATGAGCCTGATAAAAAATGCTAATTTACAAGAAAACATATCAGACGCGCTTAAGAGGGTTTTGCATCTGAGCTCTTGATATGTAACGTTAAATAATAAAGAAATAGGAAAACAAGAAAAATGATTGAATGCAATACGATATATGGATAGTTCATACAAAATATAATCAATAAAGTGAAAATATTAATCACTAGCCTATTAATAAGCTGATGATGTAATAGCTTAATGTCCAACTTTGTTACGTGTCCAAAACTCAAGTGTGACTCCTTTATTTATGATTCACAGAAAACAGGGATCTCCTGTGGTCCCTCCCAGTTCACCTACAACCAAATCGGAGAGGCGCTGCTTACCCTCCTGCTTTCGCCGCAGACGCAACACCAATATCAAAAGAGTGAGTTAAGCATCCAAACTCTCCAAACTTCCCAATATCCTCAGTCCTGTGGGAGTTTACACAATGGGGGAATGGAGTCAAGACTCACTTTACACCCACAGAAGACTTAAAGTGAGGGATCCAGACATCCCCTAGCTGGATTCTTTTGGATTTAACACGCAAAACAAATCTGTTTTCATTCGAATTATGGGAAATAAAGCTGAACAGATCTTTATGTGTCCTGAATGCTGGAACTCCTTCAGAGATATCTTTTATTTCACGACAGTGAGGACTTTTTCCTTCATATTAAAGGACTAGAGCTTGTTGAATTTTTTTAAAATCTGTGCAATTTCAGTACGGTTGAAGAGTTTTGTGTGCTTCTATCTGTAATTAAACCGATGGAAAGTTTTCATCAGGGTGGAAATGTGACACAGCAATTTGTTTGTTTATTTATTTATCTGTTTGTTTGCTTCCGAGTGGGACTGGGGGCCGAAGGTTCCCTCTGTTTAAGAAGTGTGATGGAAACTTAGCTACCGGTGTGCATTACCGTGCTGAAATTAAATCTACTACACAGCTTGAATGTGTCAACATTGTGAAGCTAATGAGTTCTTATTAATCTTAATTGAGCGACGTTTCAATAATAAAACAGCTGTTATCTAAAATATTGACTTTATGTGACTGAGGAAAACACAATGTAGGTTACTTTTACCAAGGTTTTGACAACGTTTCAAATTTATTGCAGGTTTATAGGCTGTTTTATCTTTACTAAGCCTTGTGCAGATCATAACCAATAACTAAAGATAATTAAAAATAAATAAATAAATAAAGTGACCACAATTACTGTTTCCAAAATCAAACATTGTATTAAATATGGCACTTTCATAAACGGGAAACCAAACAGGGACTATAAACTTTTTTAACATAAAAAGTGAAAGATGCGTAAAGGGAGAGCTCATCAAAAAATGAAATGATGAACAAACCTCAAGTTGTTCCAAACTTGTATCAATTTCTTTCTGTTGCTGAACATAAAGGAAGACATTTAAAAAAATGTTTGTAACAAAGCAGATCTGGGGCACCATTGTCTTCCATAGTAGGAAAAATAATACTATAAATAATCTCTATCTCAGATGATGTCACGCCAACATCTGATACATACGGCACACTTAACTGGAATTAATCGCGATTAATCATTAGCAGAATAAAAGTTTATGTTTACATCATATATGTGTGTGAACTGTGTATAATAACTTTGTATAAATAAATGTACACACATGCATGTATATGTTTTAGAAATGTTTACATGCGTATATACATTTGTATATTTATGTATAATTTATATTATATATAAATACTTTATATACTTTTTTTTCTTAAAATTATACATGAATGTGTTCATATTTATATATATACATATTTATTATACACAGTTTACACACATATGTGATGTAAACAAAAACTTTTATTCTGCCAACGATTAATCGCGATTAATTGATTAGCATCCCTAATATTTATATATATACATAGGATAAATCTGTTAATCATCCTCATTACTGATCGAAATACCAAATGTTTACAAAAAATCCAGGATTTTATTTCTTTAATTGCAAAGTTCATAAGTGATGTCACTGATTTGGGGAAAAACACAAAATGACAGATTTTCGAAATAAAAGTAATTTTTTACCTTATTCATAGTCTTGGGCATGTCAAAGATTGGTAAAAACATTGGCTTTGATGCATTGTTGGTTTTTGTGCAGCATCACATATTTTGTTTTGTCAATTAAAGAGTTAAAATCGTGGAAATTTTGTAAACATTTTGTAGTTTTGATTAGTACTGAGGTTGATTAACAGATTTATGCAGAAATTTAAAAAAATTCATCCGATACATTTTTACGGCTTTTAATTTGGTGGATGTTTAGTGAATTTGAACAATGCACAAGGGTTAAAGGTCCACCTGGAGGCAACACAAATCCGCATGATCGAAAAAAAGTTGTCATATTTAAATTGGTCACAATGCTTCGTCATGATCGAACAATGTTCAGTTTTTACGTATTCAAGTTTCATGGAATAAAGTCTTGAAAGACGTCCAAGATTTTTTAGTCTGATCTAACGAGAATTCTTACATATTTTACGAGTTGGCAAATTCGTATGGACCCATACAAAGTTTATCGTGCAAAAACGTACGATTATCACAACAACAACAACAACAAAACAATAAAGAAAACCCACCCCTAACCTCAGCATTACAGGGGCAAAGGCAGGTCGTACAAAAATTTACGAAAGTGGTTGTACGCATTAATACGAATTAGCCACCTCGTAAAAAAAACATACCAATTGCCATAGTGTTTAAGTTTTACTTGAAGCAATTAGTGAAATCTAAAATAGATATTTTAACATGTTTGCCATTGTTGTAATAAACTTTATAGACGTTTATGAGTGATGGTTGGTCTATTGTAAAGACCACATTTCTAAACATGACACGGCACAATGTGAAACGTGATTGATTGCTTACCAAGAGGCGGTCCTTGGCCATTAAAATCGATAATGGTTCGCAGACCTTCAGTCAGGTTAAAGAGTTCAAATTAAATATTATGTGAGCTGTTTTACTATATCTAACAAGATAGTATTATCTTAAAAAAAATAAATGACACCAATTTGGCTTTTTAGTGCACAATTTCATGATTGGTATAATAATACCATACAATAACTTTTATTCATAGAACGAAAGAAAAATAAAATACTTGGACGTCGTGGATGGAAGGAGTGGAATGTATGAATATTATTAAAGTACATACACTAATAGTGCTGTCATATTAAAAGCCTAAGATGGCTTGATCTGAGTTCACTTTACTTGTGAACTTGCAATTAATTGACAAATGGCCTTTAGGGCTGTAATCACTGTATGACCAAATAGTGCTGAAATTTTTATTGGGGACGATGTTTTCTGAGTGTGAGCTAACCCTGAGTCATGTTGTAAAATAGGAAACCAGAGATCAGGTGTCCTCTTGGGCAGGAAGTTTATCTTTCAATCACACCTGATCGTACTCATGTATCTGACTGACACTATAAATAGCACTTTAGCACAATAAGTCATCTCGTAAGAATGCGGCCACTATGTGGTGTGTTTGGGCAACTGAATGAGACCTCCCACCTCAGATGGTGTGTCATCTATAATATCTGCTTTTCAAAAATGACTTCATTTATCAAATTACTTCAACAAACCACCGATGAGGTTTGTTTGCCCAACAGTCACACATCAGAAACTGTGCAGGAAATGAACTCAGCATTTACAAACCTCTTTACAACTGGAACTAAATGTCATGCAAAAAGCCTCGTTTTTAACTCGCACAAAAATGCTAGGTTATTTTTAACCCAGCATTGGGTTTAAAAAAAGGGACAAACCCAGCCATTGTCTTGAATTAACCCAGAACATGTTTATAATTGACCCAACAATGTGTTAAAACAACCCAGAATAGGTTCATTTATAACCCAAATGCTTGGGTTCATCCCTTTTTGACCCAGCATTTTTTAGTGTACAGTGTAGATTTTGCATTTATACCACAGGCTTGTTAAATGCTTTGTTCTGATTGGTTGAGAAATGTTCCACAGGTATGCATTATTTTTCGATAACCGCACACTTGACCTGTCATATATCTTAAAATAACCACCCGAGCAATGTCTGTGGTAACTGTGGTGTTAGAGGAATAATTGACTCTGTTCCTTTGAATTACGGTTGGGTGGATTACTTTTAAATAATTAAATGGCCCGTCTTCAATATAACACACAGTGACACAACTAATAAATCAAAACTGGTTTGCATATTGCATTTTCTCCTAGTTTTTTTAAAAGCAAATTCCACACATCATGTGTCAGTAAAATAGTGAAATATGTATCTTGGCATACAGCAATGATATGGATATTATAATTAACACTTCCAATTCATTATGCCATATAGAAATGCTTTTAGAAAATGAATTTTTAACTGAATGTAATTCAATAAAACCTTTTGAAGCAACACAACACTGTTGACATGTGACCTTATGGGGGCGTTTTTAAACTAAGAATTATCTGGATTCGAACACTGTTGAATGTATTTGGGATAATGTAAGTACATGGGTGAAAAATATATAACACTGTGCTAGTCATTTTAATGCAAAATCTTACACTCTAAAAAATGCTGGGCTATTTTAAACCCAGCGTTGGGTCAAAAGCGACAAACATATTCTACTGGATTGTATTTTAACCTCTTGGGTTGTTTTAACCAATTGTTGGGTTGAAAATAAACTTTTTGTGGGTTTATTTAAAATTAAACCAGCGATTTGGTTTGTCCCTTGTTGACCTAACGCTGGGTTGAAAATAACCCAGCATATTTTACAGGGCTTACATATTGTGCCTTTAAAGTCACAATGAAATTGAAATGAAAAATGAAATAAAAAATATATCGTTTTCGGATATTGTAGTATTTTTTTGCAAATGGCTTGATCTGTGACCTTCAGTTTTATTAATTTTTTATTATTCATGTGCCCTCATAATAAAGAATGCCAATCTCCTCCCCTCGGGGGCACGTTCAAGTTCAAAACAGCGCGCAATGTTTAGCTACGGTTTCTGGGTTGAACGATACGTTTCTTGAAAACGCTGTGCACCAGTGTGCAACGGGGTTTGAGATACATTTTCTCTTGTTTGGTGGGTTTGTCAGAACTGCAGTCCAATCAGCAGCAACATGTAAATAAATCACGTGGTAGTAAAGAGACAGCTCGCACACTGGGTTCAAGTTAAAATGTTTCCTTTCATTCTGGACGGCAAGTCCTGACTGTAACATCGAGCATATTTTACAGTATAAAACACGTATTTATAACGATTTCATCAGGCTACGGAAACGTTAAAAAACGCATGCTTCTCAGCTACCGTAGTTACATCTCTTGCGTCATCACAACAGGGTGTTCAATGCATCACTGTTACTGTTTGATCTTTTATGTAATGTACTGCAATTAATACTTGTTTTGAAATGTTATTATAAATTTTTTCTTGTTTAATCTTTCTCTCTTCTTTTATATCCGTTTAGATGACTTTGGATGTATTATTAATACACTTTGTGTGTGTTATATATGCTACTTGTACTTCATATATGACAATTCTGAATAAAAATAAATAAAAACCAGAAAAACCAAAGAAAAAAATCACTGTTTCTGTTCAATAAACTGAACAACCTGGGTCACAAGGAACGGGGCGGGGCCCGGGAAAAGATCACAGCGATTAGCAATTAGCATCATAACCCAACTTCCAACATCCAATCAATTTTCGATCGACAAATTCAAGTCACACCCTAACATTTTTTTCCTCATTTCAGAAGCCGTTTCACTCGCATATAATTAACGACCGGGAACATCATACAATCGCTACTTCCATTTCATTGTGACTTTAAGGCACTTTCCACACCTACATGTGAATTTTCAAAGCCGTACCTTTTTATATGCGGTTTGGCCGTTCGTCCACATGCAAACGCAGTAGAAGGTGTCTAAAACCAATCATTTATAAAAATATTTTTTTAAACTCCGGTTGCAGCGTTGTCGTGTAGCTGGTGAATCCGCAGTTAACGTGCTGCTGACTGGAAATCTGAAATGGCTTCTGATTGGCCAACAGTTAGGGATATATCGCCATCTGTTGGTTTGGCATGCTATTGACAGCACTTCCTTCTGTGTTTTCCGTGGTCGTGTGTGGACGTAGTTTTTTTAACAGAGGAGGGACTGATGTTGATTTAAAAAAATTAAAATAACATGATATAACCTTAAATAAATATATATATTAATTTAGGGTCACTAACAGGAAGATGTTGAGCAGACGATCAAAGCCTCTGTAGGCAAAAGTAAGCAAACAAGCCTCGGACATGAATAATGATGAGTCTCTGTTTAACAATGTAATTGAGAACAGGTTCAAAAAAAGAAGTAAACACAGGTGAACAATGACCTGTGGTGGTAGACCGGACCTATGTGGACCGCTGAGAGCAAGGAGGTTGTGGAGAAATCGCGTCATCCCTTAATCCTACATTGGACATCTGAGACGTAGATGGCACAAAGGGCCGTTATTGAGTCTCCATCTGCAACGCTATAGGTTTGGCAGGGGTGCTTACTTGGCTCAGAGCAAAAACAAACACATAATAAATATGCCTGTAAATTCTTCAAATGCTTTTGTACCTGATTTAATAACACAAATGCTCTTTTATAAGAAAATTTATAGTAAAAGTGGTAACACTTTACAGTAAGGTTGTATTTGTTTACATAAGTAAATGCATTAGCTACCTGAACTAATAATGAGCTATATAGTTTATTAGCATTTATTCATATTAGTTATAATATTAGTTAAATGTGTACGTAAATCTTGAAAAGAACATGAATTAGGATTAATAAATGTTGAAAAATTATTGTTAGTTGATGTTAGCAATGCATTAACTAATGGTTATCCCTATTGTACGTGTGACAAAGCGCAGTGGAAACGTGCCAGGGCAAATTAATTAACCTGGAAATGCTGGATATCACATAGCCAAAATATTGCAAATCATCAGCGATGAATGAGCGATCGAGTTTCTCACATCACAGGCACGCTAACCTGTTGTCACGTATGCCAATTAAACAATGAAGCGAATGCGGTGCACTCTTAAAAATGCCAGTGTGTTGCTATACCACTGCAAATGTGTTCATTCTTATATGACTTATTGGTCTATATCAAACCAAAATGATCCTCATGTCCCTCTTTTAATGTAAATCTATGGGACTATTTTCAAATCCCTAAGCAAAATGATGAGCAACGACAATAGAGCCGCTCGCCCTTGGCAGGCACAGTTAATGAGCACCCGTGTGATTTCTAAACCCCAAATCACCAGACGACAACAAGGCACGTAGATCTAAATAAAAATCATTTATTTCATTAATATAGTAATCAATCTACCTAGAGCAAAGAAATAAAGGTCCACCATGCCACTTTAAAACTACAGTATGTGGAGGCTGCGCCAAGGTCTGAATACTGAACAGACAGACACACAGACCAATGAGGAGAGAGGGGCGGGGTTCATTCTGTTCTTCATTCTCCATGCCTAGCTTATAGTGGGAGGGGCCAGTGTACTCAGGGGTGGAGTCAAGGATATAGTCCCTTCATCTACAACTGGGACGAACAACTTTGACATCATCTAGGTCTGTTTTAGAGGGGCAGACCGAACCTTAATAAAACACGTGTGGGGGGGTGTGTATGAAGGGGTGTGTGTGTGTGTCTGAGATACAGAGGTGACAGGTGCTGCTTAGATCCAACTTTCACTGTACACTTCAAGAGGTTTCAGACACGAGGGATAAAAAATTGAGGTAACAAACATCTTCCTTTTTCTTTCACTGCCTGAAAGACAAAGCAGAAAAATGGCATGGTTCAATTTTAGAAATGTATTTCGCACTTAAACCCAAATATACTCAAACATGTGTTACCTGCTCTCATCGGGGTGTATTGGTTCCACTTGTCACTATATTGCCATCTGAATTACTGTGGGACTGCTCCTTTACCACGGGATCTGAGGCGCAACACAAAATTGTTGAGGGTTATTATGGGGTGCTTGTTGTCTCTATAGTAGTACTTAAAGGAATAGTCAATTTTCTTAAAAAAAAATCCAGATAATTTACTCACCACCATGTCTTTCAAAATGTTAATGTCTTTCTTTGTTCAGTCGAGAAGAAATTATGTTTTTTGAGATTTTTCTCATTTTAATGGACTTTAATGCACCCCAACACATAACAGTTTTAATGCAGTTTAAAATTGCAGTTTCTAAAATCTCTTCTAGGGTCTTATCTAGCGAAACGATTGTCATTTTTGGCAAGAAAAAATATTCACTTTAAACCACAACTTCTTGTCTCCCTCCGGTCCTGTGATGCGCCAGCGCGACCTCACGTTATACGTCATCACGTCAAGAGCTCATGGATGACGTAGGCGAAACTACGCCCCACTGTTTACAAGTGTGGAGAAAGAGGACCGTTCCGATGTTGTTGTATGTGGAATGATACTAATTAATGTCTTTGTGTCAGTTTAAAATGGTCCGCAAATGTGCGTTTCATATATGTAACACGTGACCTTTCGACGTCATTACGCAATTACGTGAGGTCGCGCTGGCGTGTCACAGGCCCGGAGAAAGTAGAGAATGTGTGTTTTAAGTGCATATTTTTTATTTATTTATTGCCAAAAATGACAATTGTTTCGCTAAATAAGACCCTTATGCCTCGTTTGGGATTGTTTAGAGTCCTTTGAAACTGCAATTTTAAACTGCATTAAAACTGTTAAGTGTTGGGGTCCATTAAAGTCCATTAAAATGAGAAAAATCCTGAAATGTTTTCCTCAAAAAACATAATTTCTTCTCGACTGACCAAAGAAAGACATCAACATTTTGGAAGACAGTGATGAGTAAATTATCTGGATTTTTTTTTTTTAAGAAAATTGACTAATCCTTTAAGTAGTGGTAATGTAACCTACTCACAGAAATATGGGTGCTCCATAGCTTCAGTCGCTGTCAGTCTTTGCTGATGGTCATAACGTAGCAGCTTGTCAAGAAGGTCCACAGCTTCTGGACTCACCAGATGCTGGTTCTCCGTCTGCACAAACTGTTCCCAGCGTTTACGTGTTTGTCTGTGGGATTGGAGTGGGATGTTTTTACAAACCGGGACAAAGTCTGTATTAAAGCGATAGTTCACCCAAAAAAAATGACAATTGTGTCAGCATTTACTCACTGTTAAGTTGTTACAAGCCCGTATTAATTTCTTCGTTCCGAAAATCTTTTGAGCAGTGTTTCTAACCAGACATGTTTGTAGCACCATTGACTTCCATAGTATTTTTTTGTCCTACTATGGAAGTCAATGGTGCTCCTGTTTCCTACTCGATTACAAATGTCTTTGTGTAACTTGAGGGTGAGTGACAGAAGTTTCTTTTTGGGTGAACCCCTTTAAAATCACCCGACCAAGCAATTTTGATAAACCTGTATTTCTTCTACATTTGTTCTAATAAAATGTTACATGTTATGTCAAAAAATAAATAGTTAAAATTTGTCAACGTAATAGCATAATAGTGTACTCAAAGCTAACTCATGTGAGCTAAAAGCCTGAAAACATTTATGTCATCTCATGGGGTCTCTAGCTGCGTGCCTGCGTCCCCGTTCGCCTTATTATACTATGCTCTTATTAGTAGGTACTGTTTTTGTGTTGGGATAGTACATACTGTTGAGTGTAGAACAACACAGTAGTAGGCAAACACTGGGACATACTAACACCAAACAAAAGTGACGACTGTTTGCTGGACGACGTTGTGATCCAAACATCAGAATACAACTCTGCATTTATTATTTTTCATGTGATGTTTACTCTGTAGTTTAATTTATTGTTTCAGTGTCGCATCATTTATTTAATTTGTTAATTTTGTGTAGCGCAACTAAACCCCGCCCTCTTACAGTGAGTTGTGATCTGGTAATATCAGCCGTTTAAGTGTCCATGGGTCTACGTTTTGCATTTTCTAAAACAGTAGACTATCCGGGAACTTAATGGATACTCATTTTAACTTATTATGATATGCGACATATCAATTTCAAATACTATTTAGGATGGATAGTATGCAGATTGGTACGCAGGGTCTCAATGCCTGTGATGAAATACTTAAATGCCTCAATAGTGTCCTCTGTTGGTACTTACTGGCCCAGCAAGTCTTTGAATCGTGGATCCAGTTCAATGTGGTATTTGCGCAGGTAGCCGAACAGCTCATCTGTTCCGAGAACTTTGGCGATCCGCACCAACTAGATCCATAGGGATTGACAAAAATCTTACTTAATCACATATTAAGCATCATCTACTTAATAAACTTAAGCTAGTCGCACTAGTATTTTAAAGATTCTTTTATCAAAATATTATCAAAAAGATAAACAGATACAAGCAGATATAGGCACTATAATACAATTCATCCAAAAATACATTTCTTTGTTCTGCTGAACACAAATGAAGATATTTGTAATCAAGCAGGAAACAGAAGCACCATTGACTTCTATAGTAGGGAAAAATACCACTATGGAAGTCAATGGTGCTCAGAAACAGTTTGGTTACAAACATTGTCCAAAATGTATTTGTGTGTTCAGCAGAACAAAGAAATGCATACAGGTTTTTAACAACATGAGGGTGAGAAAATAATGACAGAATTTTTGGGTGTACTATCCCTTTAAGAATGCATAATCATTATTTGCTAAATACCTGATCATAGTTGTCTTGGCCATGAAAGAACGGCTCTTTCTGAAAAATCATACTAGCCAGCATGCAGCCGAGACTCCACATGTCCAAACTGTAATCATACATCTGTCCAAACAATACAACACACATGTCAAACCCAACAAACATAGCCACATATTGACTCATAAATGAATAGTTCACCCAAATATGAACATTTTCTCCCATCCCAGATGCATATGACTTGTTTTCTTTAGTTGAACACACACAACATTTTTTATAATAATTTAATATTAAAATGCTGTCAAGTAATTTTCTTATCTAAACACCAAAAAATGACATGAATCATTAAAGTAATCCAAATGACTACAAGGGGTTAATATAAATTATGTCTACCAGTGGCAGCTGGAGACTTCTCGTCCAAGGGGTGCAAATTCAAAATATGTGTTCGAAGTGCCGTTTGTTTATGATCTATACTGGACGAGACACTGGGGGGCGTTCAAAACGTTTTGGTTTCACCTTTCAGGTCTTGTACGGCACGCTTGGTAGAAGATAACATGACAACATTTTAATATAAAATTATTTGTGTTCAACTAAAGAATAGCTGTCACATACAGCTGGAATGGCATGAGGGTGAAGTATTTTTTATAAATATAAATTATTTATTTGCAAAAATAATTCATTTTTAAAGTAAAAAACATCAATGAACTATTAACATTGACACCCAAAAAATATTTAAACATATTCATGAATGCTATAATGGTTACGTCAAAAGGTTTTTACTGTTGTTGTTTACGTAACACTGATCAGGTCAATAATTACATCTGATACTAACTATCAGATATGTGTTTAACATCCGTTTTAATGAAAATGACATCTGTAAGACGTCTGATTTAAAGAGAAGATAAAAGGTCAGAGAATTGACACACATAAAACTGTCAGAGGATGTGGATGACAGATAGATGGGTTTCTGGAACTTGTTAAACTAGTTATTGACAAAGACAAGTGTCCGCGCCTAATACAACCACAGGAATGTTGAATAATTATACAAGAGAGCGTGACTGGCTTCCACAAACCGACTTTAACAGTAACTCAATGTTTTTTTATCCTGATTAATATAAAACCACCTTAGCATTTTACCTGGTAGTCCACAAGCAGTTCTGGACCCTTGAAATACCGTGACGCCACTCTG
This sequence comes from Paramisgurnus dabryanus, assembly GCF_030506205.2. Taxonomy (NCBI): domain Eukaryota; kingdom Metazoa; phylum Chordata; class Actinopteri; order Cypriniformes; family Cobitidae; genus Paramisgurnus; species Paramisgurnus dabryanus. The sequence continues at coordinate 15,347,806 of NC_133359.1, read as the reverse complement.
ACGTTGTACTCTTGGGCGGGGTGATAAAACTCAGCGAGACCCCAGTCTATCAACCTCAGCTAAAAACACACACAGCACACAAAAAAAATCAACATTTGTATAGCAATGCATGCAACACTGCTGCCGTCTGCTGGTGAGTCAATGCCATGACACAATTAATTATCTTTACCTTTCTTAACTGGTGGTCGATCATGACATTGTGAGGTTTGACATCACGGTGCATGATGCCCATACTGTGGCAGTAGTCCAGAGCCTGTGGGAAACACAAATAACAACATTAAAATAACACATCATCTACTTGCAGGACCTCTATATAAGCCAATGGGTGATTCTCACGAAATTGGACTTATGAGGTATCATGAAACATTTTGATAAAAAAAGTAAATGCTATCAAAATAAGAAGCATACAGTTACAAACATCTCTTCATGTACTATTTTGCACATGGTTTAAAATGACATCATACAAACCAATTTTGTTGTTTTTCCACATTTAAGGGGAAACTATCAATGACTGGATTTGGGTACTTTGACTTGTAAATATTTATAATTAAAAAATCTAAAAAATAAAAAGCTTCAGTGCATGTTATACTATAAACATTTACAGTAAAGAAACATGTGGTATTTGGTGATCATTGGTAATTGTAGAGACAATAATAAGCAATATAAATTTGTCCAAGATCAATTTTCTCATTCTCCGCAACAAGTTTAAATCATTGTTTAAGCCCTCAAGGAACTAACATTAAAAAATATATTGGAAGGGACATTTTTTCTCTCCAAATAAAAGTTAAAATTTAGTTTGTCATAGTACCTAGACAGCTTTTTAGTTCACAATACCAAAACATAAGTTTGTAAATGCATATATTTAATGTAATATCATGTTGCGGTAATGATCATTTTCGATAATGATAATCTAAAAAAAGGAAATATATTTTTTAAATCCTCTAAAAATAATGGTTATAGTAAGTTCAGACCTTAAGCTTATATGTGCAAATAAATGGGCTTCAAGGGCTTTTTAAAAATTCTGATGCTGGACACCTTCTAAATCTGGATTTCGTCAGAATCATCCCACTGTGTTTCTTAAACTTACCTTTAGTAGTTCATACATGTAAAAACGTATATCATAATCTGTTAACTTTTGATACAGCTCCTTAACAAAAGAAAAAACAGAGCTATTAGATTCAAAGCAATGGATGAAGTACTGATCCAAACTAAAGTACATTAGTGCATGGCTTTAGAATACTTGATTCTGATTGGTCAATTGTAGCAATCTGACATTCATTTTAATAATGATGTTTAAACTGTTTTACTAACTGTTAACTAACGTTACATATTCACTAACCCTAACCAAATTCACCCAGTTATTTATTTATTTATTTATATGCCACAGTGCTAAGAATAATAAATGTACAATTTGCTAAAAAAAATAAATACATGCAGAATAATAACACACCGGCATATTGTACATTTTAATGACCACCAATTAAATATTCATTATCAAATCACATCAAACATGAACCTTATTCAGAATATACCTTAAAATCTGTGTTATTGATGCATTCAAAGACAAGCGCAGGCGTTCGAGACTGAAAAGAAGTTGGGGGGAATCAAGAGAAAGAGATGAACATGACAATTAAAAACAAAGCAAGTGCTTAAATCATCAATGCTAAGCATAAACAGACCGGGCGTTCTCATTGAGATTACAATCAGGAGTAACGCATGAGGTGCAGGGAGCACAATAGCATCGTTGTGATCGACTGCGCAAGCATTATTCAGACTTAAAATCTAATTTGAGCACATCATCACGCTCACAGCCATTCACATATGATCTCATAATCCCCAAAATCATTTTCCACAGCTTACTTGCGGGTGTGTGTGAGCGACGGGATGAATTTAATAGGGCAGAAGCATCTCTCATTGTTGAAAATTGTATGTTAGTGGATATTGGAGTTTGTTATTGCTGATGTTTTGCTTAGTGGACGCGGTTATCGGTTGCAGAAATTAAAAATAAATTATTTTAAAATTATATATTAGTAATATTACTCAATCTGTCCATTTAAATTTTTCTCAGTACAATGATTGATGACATAAGGAACAAATTTATATTGATAAATATAATCTCAACGGGCCAATATGTGTTTTTGGACATTGTTATTATTTACATACAGTTTTGACTTGAAAATGACCAAACCTCAAAACATCTGAAATTATAAATTTAAACAAAACGTTTGACATTATTATGCACCGCCTAATCGATAATCACAACCTATTTTGTGAGATGCAACCACAATGAACTGGTTTCGGCTTAAAACAAATCGTCTGCACCTGTGAGCTCGAAAAAGCAATTCGTCTCAAACCCTGTCCACCCACTCCAGATGAGAGAGAAAATCAAAGTTCTCCAGGGAAAAATTGCGTGCCCTGATAGGACAAGCATCTTCAACAACAGCAAATAGCAGATGGGGGTGTGGCTAGTGGGAGGGGATATGGAGAACATACCACGGGATCCTTTACTGTGTCCATAAGCTGAATGATGTTGGTTCCTCCTCGTAGGTTCTCCAAAATTTTGATTTCTCTCTTTATCTTTTTCTTCTTGACAGGCTATTTAAAAGAGCAACGATATAATATAAACAATCTCACAATATCTACATTTACAAATTTATATGAAATCTACAGTACTCCTACCTTGAGGATTTTGACCACAACCTTCTCGTTGCTGTTGACGCTGATGGCTTCAAAAACCTCGCTGTATTTTCCTCTTCCGAGCTTCCGCACCAGCTGGTAATCCTCTTGGTTGCTGCAGGTGGTACATGGTCAGAAAGAGAATAACATACATCAGTAATCGACATCTCCCATCCAGCACACAAACACGCGCCTTCTGTGAGCACACAGATGGGGGCTGAAACACAGTCGATCATCTGGGAAAATGACCAAGCCCATCATTTTCCCTGTCAGCTGAAGGATGACTGACATCTCAATCGAGAGACGGATTCGACATTTTAAACATTAGTCTGCGGTCTTGAAATTGCTTTAACTATAGTAATAAGGAAAATGTCACCACTGAGATAGAGGCTTGATCATTCAGGAACAGAAAGACTTTAACTTTTTTCATTTTTAATTAAACAGAAAAGCTTGAATTTATTTAATGGAATATAAACTAGCCCTAGTTTATATTCCATTAAATAAATTCAAGCTTTTTTGTGCACAATTTTGTGCCGATACCGATATTTAGTTAAAATGAGATTTTAAGAAAAAAAAATTTAACACACGAAGTTTGGACCCATTTTTTTGACATTTCTAATCACTGTATATAATCGGATCTGATCATTGCCTGTTTTTAAACAATCCATTAATGTCTGATAGTGGGATAACTGCTTTTATCTACCAATACCAATTATACACGGATACATCGGTGCATCCCTAATACAAACACATTATAATACGCAATTGACAATTTTTATACAGATATAAAAAATAACTGAATATTTAAGGCGTGTAAATTAATATTTATGCATTAATTAATATTTTTTAATCATTCAAGGATTCTTTTACATTTCTTTTTTTTTTTTAAACACACACAGATGCACCGATATATCGGCCACTAAACAATATCAGTCAATAAAAGCAATTTCACACTATCGCTATCGTTCGAAAGTTTGAAAACATATATTTCCTGTCAATCAAAAGAGAACAGGAAAATGCAATAAATTTGCAAGTAAATATAATACTAAACTATCGGTATCTGCAGATATCAATCTGAATATTCTGGGAATTTTTTTTTAATCGGTGCATCTCTACTATAAACCACATTAAAGGGGACATTTCACAAGAATTTTTTTAAGATGTCAAATTAATTTTTGGTCTCCCCAGAGTAGGTATGTGAATTATTAGCTCAAAATCCCATATAGATAATTTATTATAACATAAATTGCCACTTTGGAGTTGTGAGCAAAAATGTAATGTTTGGGGTGTGTCCTCTAAAATGCACAAGAGCTGAACTTTGCACTAAATGGCAGTGCCGTGGTTAGATAGTGCAGATTAAGGAGCGGTATTATCCCTTTCTGACATCACAGGGGGAACCAAATTTCAATTACCTATTTTTTCACATACTTGCAGAGAATGGTTTACCAAAACTAAGTTACTAGGTTGATCTTTTTCACATTTTCTAGGTTGATAGAAGCACTGGGGACCCATTATAGCACTTAAACATGAAAAAAGTCTGATATGATATCATGATATGTCCCCTTTAACTTCCCTTTAGGAATCTAACAATTAAAACCATGAAATGTGCATTGATATAAAATAGTAACGTGCATTGTAAGAATCTGAACATTAGTATAGCAATCTGTAGGTGCTACAGTAGATGAGGATAAGCACTGTGATCACACACACTCCCTCTCTTTTCACGTTAACCTCACATCATCAGATTTCAAACAGGGCCTGCTCAATCACGTCCTGATGACTTTCCCAGCAGGGATCGATACCCACCCTACAATGTGAACCACTGCGTAAAGACCAGCAAAGACAAACAGCACACAGAAACACGCTTCAACACAACATATGCATCCTAAATCTCAGTGTGCACACTTAGTTAAATGGTATTTTTGGGAATCACAACAGCACTCCTAATATTTGGAAAATAACTACAGCATTGCCATAGGCTAAAGTGCCTGTGGTGCCCAAAATGTTGTGAAGGTAGACAACTCACTGAGACACATAACAATCACAGCATCAACGCACATTTCCAACACAACGGTATAATTTCCCTAACCATAGTAAGACGGCATTTTAGGACATTTCCAATTTATAAAGGTTCCCATGGTGCCCCAAATGCTATAAAGGTAGGCAACATGCTGAGATCTCACGCGCAAATGAATCATCAGACAACATTGCACACCTTCAATACAATGATTGTATCTCAAAACCTACTGAGATCCCTTGTTAAACAGCATTTTAGGCATTCTCAACGTTGAAAGATTCCTATGCTGTCAATGTAGGCAGCACACTGAGATTTGAGACGCAAACGTGGTGATGATGATGATGGACTTTGATGGAGCATTTCTCACCTCCAGGTGGGCACATGGGCTTCATAGTCCCAGTATTCCCTGCTCTTCAATGTGTTGACATCGGCATAAACCCGAGATTTACTACCGGCCACTGGGCCGGGCATGGCGAGTGACGGAGCTCAGGGTGCGGGAGAAATCCGATGCTAAATCCAAACAAGACCACAAGCGCGGCCGAGGACCTAATGGTGTCCGACTCGGGTGTGTTTGATATGGCTCCAAAGATGTTGCGACCGCCGAGCAGCCCTCGTCCTTCGCCTTGTCAGCTCGGTTTAAATCGCTCGAAGACTCGAGGTTGAAAATGAATGGTCGTGAGATGGTCTTCCGCTGCCGAGGTTGCATGCAAAGCTAAAGAAGGATAAAAAATGGGGGTATAGGTCATCTATTTTGGACTTTTTAGTCCAAAGCGGAGGAGGGGGTGTTTAAATCTAATTATTGTGTGGTAAACCCCCCCACCAGCACCCCAGAGGGGCCTCAAATACCAAGATCCAAAACATAGAGATCCGAGCAGAAAACGCCAGGATGGGCGTCTTCTCTGTTTGGAAGATGCAGCAAGTTAGAAAATAAAGTAACTAACGTTAGCAGAAAATAACTAACCAGCCTCTTAGGATATTGACTAGTATAGCCGGTTAGTGTGTGTGAGAGAGGGGGCGGTGAGGCACAGATCGATATTACTCGCAAACTCTACCCGACCCCCGGGGAAAAACCGCGTCACCGTTATGCTTCTTGGATACGGCCGATACGCAGGGCAAAAAAAATAAAAATAGTAAATAACCCAGTGCAATAGTTTTAATATTACGGTTCGGTTTTAATCCCACCACCGGTCCGGACTTTCGTGCTGCTGGAAAAACGAACTGCAACGATTTAACCCGGAAGTGCTAGATAGCGTTTATCAATTAGCATTGGAGAGCCGGAAGTAGTTGTTGTCATAGCCACTGGGCATGTCCTGTCCGTTGCTATGCGACAATTTAAAAATATATTTGAAATTAGTGACAAACATTTTGATTTTGATTTTATTTAATATTTTTTTTAAAGTAGTTTAAATGCACAAGCATTTATTTAACACAGCAGAGCACTAAAATAAATAACTAAAAATAAAAGAGGCCAAGGTGCAAAAACTAACAAACAAAACATCGAGACTTCTGAACTGAAACCAAGACTTTTCACAAACTCACACAAAAAAAGATTAAATAGGAAGTTACCATTGCATATATATAGTTAAATATAGTCACAATGTGTCACATTAAAAAGTTTATTTACTTTAATTTATTTACTTGATTTTATATTATAATAGGCTTATCTTAAAAAAATCACAGTCATTAATAATACATTTATAAATATATATCACAATTTATCTACAAAATCGAGCTCATGGCAACGTTTACCATAGCAACCATGGCGGAGACGCGAGAGGACCGTAAAACCAATGCGGAACTTGTAGAGGATTTGAAGTAAGGCACAAACACTTTATATAGAAATAGACCCAGGTTATATCAAAAACTACCTTTATTATTAGTTCGTGTATTGATATTTTTAAAATGTAATTTAGCAGTTTATTTGACTAGGCATGAGCCACGTCAGTCATCCATGATTTAAACCCACAGCAGTCAGTTCGTCTCGTATAAACATTACATTTACAAAAATTAATAGCCTATTTATTTCCTAATATTAGACGCCGTAATGCTGTGCTACAAGCAGAGATCGATATCTGGAAACGATACACTAGCTGGATGGAAACACGGGCTGAATCAGAGATGGCATCACAGATGGAAACGGTACTCGTTTTTATACGTCATTCCTTAAACATGTCTAACCAGTGTGCTTAAAATAAATTTTATGTTGTGCTTTAAACGACGTAATGCTTGTTATGGAATGATAAGTTATTATCATACATTTTATTTATAAATAAAAGTATTTTTATTGTTGCATATCTGTACATGCACATTTTTGTAACATTTTTCAATAAATTCTCATGGGTTGTGTGTTATTAATTTTATTTTCAACATTCTTACGTCAGAGTCGAGGAAGAAAGACAAGAGAACCTGCTCCAGAAAGACAATTGCTTACAATGGAGCAGCAATGTGAGGTCGCCCAGAGTGTACATAAACAAATAAGTGAAGATCTGAAGAGACTTAAATGCGATACAGAGAGATCACTGGACAACTACAAGGTTATTAGGCAACAGAAAAAACAAGCTGATTTGGCCCTGTTACAAACATCTCACAAGCATACTCCATACTTTTCTCCTTAGGCAACTCTTGAAGAAGCTGATGTCCACTTGGCGGAGGTTAAAAAGGAAAGTGGCCAGTTTGATCGTGACATTGGTAAAGCACTGCAGGATAAAAAGAGCATGACGATGAACGTTGAGAAGGTTATCAGATACATTGAGAATAGAAAGAAAGCCAAGGTAAAATAACATTTCGGTTCAGATTTCTGTTGTGAACGGCTGTTCATAATTCAATCAGATTTCCAAACCGTTTTTAGGACAACCTGATTGAGAAGTTGCATCAGCAGAATGCAGCACTCCTAGCCCATAAACGAAAACTACAGATCCAGATAAAACAGCAGGAAACGATGGTTCAGGGCCTGACGCCGCTGGACTTTGAAAAGCTCAAGATTGAGAACATCAAATCTCATACGCAACTGGATAACCAAAACCACAAGCATCTGGAGCTCAAACTTCTCGCGGGCAACACCTTGCATGCTTTGAACTCTAGCAAGGTGAGATGTTCGACTGACCATCAAGATAAAGATATCAGTGTAAATTATTTTAATGCAGCACTGTGCATAAACACGGCCTTTGCAAAACTACACACCACCAATTTCAGGATAGTATAAGGCCTTGCAACACAATTTGAAAACAGCAACTGTTGGCCTTTACTAAAGGTATGGTGGATGGATGTACCTGCAAAATTGATAAATCTTGATATCCCTGTCTTACAGGAAAAGCTTCAGACCTTGACACAAGAGTCAGATGCGCTAAGCAGTGACATCGCTTCACGTAGGAGATTAATGGTTAAGATGGAGGAAGAGACCAAGCAAGCAGAAGAGGTCTGGATGTCTTTACAACATTGATTTTACTAGCTACTAGCAGAAAGATCAACACAGATCTAAAGGGATAGTTCACCCAAAAATGTACTCACCCTAAGTATGATTTTCTTTTTTTCTTATAAACACAAAAGAAGAAATGTGATAAATGATAAGCACACGGCTGGTGGAACCCATTGACTTCCATAGTAGGGAAAACAAATCCTTTGGAATTTAATGGGAACTGTCAACTGTGTGCTTACTATCATTTATCAAAATATCTTAATTTATCACAAATACTACTTTAATATTTGTTTATCCTACTATGGAAGTCAATGGTTTCACCAGTTGTGTGCTTACCATCATTTATCAAAATTTCTTTGTTTCATCATAAAAAAAATATATACAGGTCTATAGAACAACATGAAGGTGATTAAATAATGATAGAATTTTGGGTAAACTATCCCTTTAATCTTTAATGCTGCTCTTCTTAAGATTTTAGTATCTAAACAAAGTTCAGATACCAACCAGGATGGCAGTGAATAACCACTGAGCTACTTTATAAAGTGACAATACTCTTGTAAAAAAAAAATGCATATCATTCTGCCAAAAGGTGTTAGTGTTGCATTATATTGGGCACACTTCCTAACACAGATCCTTTTTCCTGACAGGAGCGGAGCAAAGCGGAGGCCCTGAACCGGAAGCTCAGGGGTCAGTTGGCCGACTTTCAAGTACCACATGTTCTACAATATATCAAAGTTGTAGACTCCCACAGCCAGTTGGTGAAGAGCGTCAAAGCCTGGGAACGCAAGGTGGAGATCGCAGAGGTGAGGATTTTTTCCAGAGAAGAATTCCAGAGTTTATCTTCACATGATCTAATGATTATAACATTTTCAGATGGCATTAAAAACATACACTAAAGAGTGGGACAAGCTTCGGATCTCTGCTGGAGTTGGATCGTCACGTCCGTGAGGAACAACCTTAGATGCAGATCTGTGTGGGCTTTAAGTACCTAGCGTCCTAAAAAGTCTTTTTTGCTCAAATGTTGTTCAATGTAAACAATAAAAGAATACCATACTTTATTAATGAAAAGGTTTATTAGTTAGTGCTGTGTATATTAAATGCTACATACAGATATTTTATCATGAATGTCACATCAACCGCCACATGAAGTTTTCTTACTAGCTCATCCACAGTCTACAATTCGAAAAAAGCTAAGAAGTATGAGCGCGCAAACGCGCAAATACTTGGAACGGGATACAGGAACTAACACAGCAGGCATGCACGGTGGAGAGGTCTCAAAACCATAGAGGAAGGCCAATCACATCCATACAAATGAAGGATCTAACTCGATCTCCTTTAACCTTCCCCTGTGGTTGTGACACTTCTGCCGAGAATAGATATTTATATAGAGATTTTAAACGATATTAATAAAAAAATTAATATACAAACATGAGAACAACAACAAAAACAACAACATGCTTTGTATTCAAATCCCAACTGCTCTTTGATACTTAATGCCCCTTGGTATTTAAAAACAATGGATAGATAGATATTATAAAGAGGATGTGGGAGAAATTTGGAGGCGAAAGGGTCTGTAAAGCACCTAGATGCCCCAGCTTAAGGCTAAAGTGTTATTTTCACCCCTCTTACCCCACTGTGCAGGATTTGACAAAGAAAACTTGGAAGGAGATGTTTAAAGACCGGCACCTTCGGTTAACATACATAATACTGCACAAGATGATGGGACATTGTGTTTTGGGTAAAGGGGGTAAAGAAAATTCGATTTAAATGAATTTATATCACTATCAGGGGCTAAACAGTACTCCGTATCAAAAAGTACCATTTACCATCTAAATCACAAATACAGTATGTGCTATAACTGTAGTAAATGTAAATAAAAGGTTTACCAAAAACAGCTTATTTTGTTATCTGATGAGTATCCAACAAAGTCGTACAGGCCAAAACTAATACTTGGATCCTGGGTAACCAAAATCCAAATTTCTTTGATCTTGCATTTTATATAAAAGAATAATAAAAAAGCCCTTATGATAATGTATGGAGGGCAAAAGACTGCTGGCAAGACACGATGTTGGCAGGTTAAGAGATAAAAAAGAATAAATCTGTACAAAATGGAAGAAACTTATACTTTTCTTTAGGTGAGAGATGATGGTACTAGAGAAAAGCGACACAGTCCCTACGGCAAAATAAAAAAACACAAGGGGCTAAAACGTTTGTATAAAACTTTCACACAACCTTCAACACACCAACTACAATCCAAACTACATCTACAAAGAGGCTGAGATTAATTAAAAAAAGGCAAATGGGAAACAAAACGTAAGAACGTGTGAATCAGAATGCACATAATGTTAAGCTACTTATAAAATAGTTTGCAGTTTAAGAATGACAACGTAATATCTAATGACAGGACTAGTAAACAAGTTGCATACATACTAACTATGTACATACAGTAATACAGCCTTTTGAGGGTTGTAGGCAATTCAGGACAGTGTACTGTAGTGACGTGAATTGTTCGTATACATGAGTGAAGTTTACATTTCTATATAGATTCTATATAATTATGTATAACTGTTTGGACCTTTGGCGGTCCTTAAACTTCTGCTGGTTAACGATCTGTCCCGTTAAGAGGTGCGGTACAGTACGTTGATGGTTTTTGGTACATACCATTAGTTACCACCACAAAGGGAACGCTCATATACATACAGCTCAAAGAGTTCATAACAGCACAATTTGTCCCCTTTTATATTCACATTTTCGGTTAGATGTGGGCAAACTAAATGTAGGAGACTGAAGAATGTTTCTCGATTATATGTACAACTGGTTTTAAACTTTTTGCAATGTTGCGAGTGTAATACACTCGTACTGGAGCATAGCTACAATTAGAGTATAGTTTCTCATTTCTAGTTGTTATGCACGTATAAAAATAATTAAAATGAGAGGCAACCTGAACAAGTGAAAGTATAGCTGAATTATTTAATTTGTCAATTCAAGAGAATAAATGGGGTGGTTTTGTACTTAGATGCAACGAATGTTCGGCAACAGAAAATATTCGTCTGAAAACATTTTCATACATTTCGAATAAAAGAATAGACCAAAATATTTTTACAGTTTACGTTTGTAACTTTTTGATGACGCAAATATATAGCAACTAGCGTAGTGTAAGAGGGACGCGCGCTTTATAAATGCAGCAAACATTTCGGGAGTGTGCACTTTAGGTGTCCAAGAATTTTTTTTCGGTCGAATAGTTTCGGATGCCGATTATTCGCGCATCACATCCACTTACAAGTTAGCAAATGCCCTATAGGAGTGGACAATCACTGCTTTCGGGAATAAAATTTGTTGCCCGTACAAGATCCAAATGTAAACGCACAATTGGTCTTCAACAGTTTACCTATTAACTATGTTGATTTTTCGCAACATGCCGTCTCTCGAAAAACCACAGCAAATCAAATTGAATAATTCAGTAATTACGGGGAAAAAAGGGCATACTACTTGAATATATGAATAATGTATGTATCAAAGAAAACAGGGTATAATTTACATGAAGAATTTGGAACGGGGAATACGTTTTGATGCTTTCTATAACCTTTAGATTATTGAATGAGAGAGGACACAGGGTAGCCTCCACTTTCGGCCGTGTGCTGAACCGTATGCTCCTGAAGAGCTCCCAGATCAGCGAAACGTTCTCCACACCACACACACTTAAACTGGGCATCTCTGGCATGCACGCTTTGATGCTTGGCCAGGTGCTCACGTTGCTTGAAGCCCTTGTCGCAGCTGGCACACTTATAAGGCTTCTCCCCGGTGTGGACGCGTCTATGCCTCTGCATCTCCGAGGAGTACTTGAAGCGTTTTTCGCAGTCGGGACACTTCAAAGGTTTTTCCCTTGACGGGTCGCATCGGTGCTGCACGAACTCCGAGGAGGACAGGAAGCGACGGTCACACAGCGAGCATTTGAGAGGCTTCTCGGTGCAGTGGGAATTTTGATGCCTCTGCAGCGTGGTCGCCTTTTTGTAAGCCTTTCCGCACACGTCACACTTGTAGGGCTTGTCCGGATTCGTGGGTGTCGATGAGGCCTCGCCACATTTGTGACGCAGAAGCTCCCCGGACTGACTGAAGCCCTTGCCGCAGGAGGCGCACTTGAAGAGGTTATCCATGCCGTGAACGTGCTGGTGGTACAACAGGTGGGACGGCTGCAGGAAGCCCTTGTCGCACAGGTTGCATTTGAAGGGGCGGTCGGCGGAGGCCTTGTGCGTGCGGCGATGCCGCACCAGGGCATACTGCTGTTTAAAGCTCATCTGGCAGTCTTCGCAATGAAAAGGGCGTTCTTCGGAGTGCGTACGCTCGTGTTGCCTCAGGTCGGACGGACGCTTGAAGCCCTTCCCGCATGTGGCGCAGCGAAACGGTCGGGCGCCCTGCGGCTGACACTGGTGGTGCAGAAGCTCGGAAGACTCTTTGAAATGCAATTCGCAGAGGTTGCACTTGAACAGGTGCTCGCCCGAGTGGGCGTACATGTGCCGCACGAGGTGAGAGCGATGCTTGAAGCTCTTCTCGCACACCGCGCACTTGAACGGTCGTTCGGAGCTGTGCGTGCGCTGATGGTGGGCTAGGTGAGAAGACTGGCTAAAGCTTTTGTCGCACGTTTCACATTTAAACGGCTTCTCGCCCGTGTGGACGCGCTCGTGACGGGTCAGCTCGGACAAATGGCGAAAGCCTTTGGAACACACAGAACACTTGTAGGGCTTCTCAGGCTGTGAAGGCTCAAACGTAGGCTGGCCGGACGTCCCAACGGCAGCGCTCCCGCTGGATGACGCTTCATCGTTCGCCGGCTGCCCTGCATTGCTGGTGGACGAAGTGGGCGTGGCATTTCCAGAGGAACCCGGTCGATAGGTTTTTTCACATATGGAGCACTTCATAGGGTTAGTGCTGTTATGGGCATTGTGGTGCTGTGCTAGAGAGGTCAGCAGGGAGAATCCCATTTTGCACACTCCACACACAAATGGTTTCTGCTCCACCTGCACGCACTGGTGTTCCAACAAATCAGTGGCTTGGTGGAAGATCTTAAGGCACTGTGTGCACTGGAAAGACCGATCTTGGCTAACCATGCACTGGTGCTCGTGCGGATTAGCCAGATGAGAGATATCATGGCCGCACGCGCCACACTTGTGCCCGCCCTCGTTGCCTACATGAAGGGAGGGTTGCTGCGCTTGTGCCGGATGCGGCTGTTGGTTGTGCTGCTGCTGACCATGATGCTGCTGCTGCTGTTGTTGTTGTTGCTGCTGCTGGGACTGCTGCTGTTGAAGCGCAGTGTCGAGGACAATGCCATAGACGGTGCATCCCAGAGCGTCCGCACCTGGAGGTATGGTGTGCACCACTGGAGGCGGGGCAACAGAGTGCTGCTGCCACGCCTCCGTCATACGGGCTCTGGTGTACGGATTCAGCTTTGTGCCGTAGTTGGACCTCTTACCGTGTGAATCCAGGGGGAAGGGATTATTGGACTGCCCACGATGGGAGACGTGGGGAGGCAGAGAGGAACTTATTTTGACAGCTCTTGTAAAGACGACAGCTGAAGAAAAATCGAATTGTTCTTTCGGTAATGCTCTTTGGCTCACAGGGATGCGAGTATCCGCCCAAGATGCGTTTGTGTGGGATAGTGAAGTTTGACTCGGTGAAGAAGATCAACCTTCAGTTATCATAATCTGATTCAGCCCTATAAGGAATAAACAAGGACATGGTTAGGACGGGATGAAAATTACAATACAGTGCTCCAAACATCTAGGGTACAGAGCGAATTCCCCTTAATCCACAATATTTAATGTCTCTCTCTTTGAATAAATTGGTGCTATACCAAATCATGCATGGGTTATAAATGAAATGACACACAAGGAAGCATTTGTTTACACAGAACTCACTTATATATGCTATGTGCATATACCAATGGCAGGTTTTTAACATAAACCAGCTCCACATTGAATTATCCAAAATGTATGTCAAACATATATTAAACAGGCATGTTTTCAAACCACCGGAAAAACACACAGCTTCGCAAAATGGCTAACGAATACTGGCTAACATGCTAACTTTAGCTTTAGCGCATTTTTGTCCTGCCATACACGTCGTATTCAGTTATAATCAAAAATGCATTTACCTTCTTTAGTACCGGGTACCATGCATGTTTATTCCCAGAATTAAAATAAGCACATAATCGTCTGTAAGGCCGCGAATGCTCCTCAGGTCCGTTGTGTCTGTCTGCTAGGCCGCACCCCCTGCTCCGTGCCTACAAAAACACGCAAACCCCGCCAACTCTCCAGTCGCTCGGTAAAAACTTAAATTTCCAGTATTTTCGGCGTTTGCAGTGCATTTAATGGAGCAGGTTGGTGGGGAGAGACCAATACATAGTGTGTGTTTTATTTCGGTCTGAGCCCGCTGACCACCAAAACCCCGACAGCTGCACGGGAACCTGTATAACACATAATTGGGCATCCTCACAAACCATACCGGAACTTCATTTATTTTATTCAAAAACGCATTTGGGTGTTAAGGTTCAAACATCGAACAACACAAATTAAACGCATTAAAGTGTGACTATTACTACTTTAAAGTAGTGTCAAGTTAATATTGTATTATAAATTAGATTTTGGAGAATTTCTCAAACTTGATGGTTTCGGTAAGTACAAATCTGCATTTGTACATGCAGGCTCTTTATATTTGTCCCTAAATGAATTTTAAAATGCAAGGTTATTTTATATATTGAACATTTGTGCACATAATAACATTTGCTTTAAAACATGTACGATTGTGTTAAAGAGACGGAATCTTAAACAGGCGGAACCATTCGAATGTGCGCTTGTTGTAGTAGGGAACCATGATAAAGAGACATCGTTTGTTTTCAACGGAAGCAGCATCTTGTCATCACAGATTTGAGAGTGTGGTTTGCTAAAAATAGGTTTTGCTCATTTGCTCAGGATTTTATGTTGTAGTATGATCGTCGGTTACAGCAGCAGCTCCGAAGATGAAACTGAAAATTCCTCCAAAGATGACGGCTCGCCTCCTCAAAAAAGAGCAAAACCTGACTCTGAAACCAGGTTTGGTGCGTTTCATCATGTGTGTACTGTTTCAATTCACGCTTTATTTGCTAGCCCATCAGATTTACAAATTGTGTTTGTAGTACAACCACAGTGACCACAAATTCATCATAATCTCACTACACTAAGAATAATTTAACCATATTTGTAAATGACCATCAATCGGACTGCCCCCCCCCCAAAAAAAAACGCTTACTTCCCTTTTACCATAATAAAACCATAGTTCATTTTCTAAGGGAGGAGCCTTTGGATGGTGCATCTGTTAATAGGAAAGGTATCATGACACCTCGTCTGCCCCTGCCTGAGTCTGTTAAGGAGATGTTTAAAGAATCAGAAGAGCAGTGGATTGACAACATTAAAGATCATGGAGGAAGACTGCGCTCCTTCCAGCACCAGCGGGGCAACTGGGCCACATACGTGTACTTACCATGTAAGAACTTTGTCAGGGTGTTTTTTTATTTTAATGTTATAATGAGAGTTCTATTGGTTTTAAAGGGGACATATTATGAAAATGTTTAAGTGCTATAATTGGGTCCCAAGTGCTTGTATTAACTTAGAAAATGTGAAAAAGATTAACCCAGTAACTTAGTAATGGTAAACCATTCTCTGCATGCATGTGAAACAAAAGGTAATTGAAATTTGGCTCCCCTTGTGATGTCAGAAGGGAATAAAACCACCCCTTAATCTGCACTATCCAACCACGGCACTGCCATTTAGTGCAGAGATGAACTCATTTGCATTTAAAAGGACACACCCAAAAGGCATTTTGCTCACACCCACAAAGTGTCAATTTTAAAGAGTAACTAAACCCCTGGTCAGAGCCTGACTCCACCCACTGGCAATATTTGAAAAAATGCAAGAAAAGTGGGCAGACCCCAATGGAGATAGAGTGAACGAACTGAGCTAGTGTGTGTAGTGATATCGTAACAAGGGCATGGTGAGCTTGAACCTGCTTACGTAGGATCATACCGCTTGCGTCACGCAGTACCTCAACATCCAAAAGGAAAATTCAACTGCAGTAGCCACCGTTCAACCTGACTGGGGCAGCACTCAAATGTTTTTACACCATTGAAACACTTTATACCCAAATGTCGAAAAAGTTATTCAAATCAATGAACAGCACTTATAAAGCCCCATTCTTACAGATCATTAACTAAAAAAATTGGTTTAGGGTTTAGTTACACTTTAACATGTTATAATAAATAATCTATATGATATGGTAATGTGTTGGGTTCTGTTGGTGGGATGTTATCTGGTGGTGAACGGACACCAAAAGACATCATCAAATCCTACTGGAATAATAAGAAACTGTTAGAATCTGTATTGTTTATCAACTCTGTAGTTTGTCTGATTGACCTTTGACCTTTTTGCAGATGACCCAGTAGAGGGGTTCCAGGAGCTCCTCGACAAAATAATAGAGGCTGCAGTTTCTCACAGCATATCTCTGACCCCGTGTGAAGAGTTTCATGTCAGCATCTCAAAGACGGTGGTTTTACGACATCACTGGATCCAGCCATTCATCCAGTCCATTCGGACCAGCTTAACACAGTTTCGGAAGTCTGTTATCCTCCTTACGCTTTTTTATTTATGCCCAAGTCATTTTTGTGTGTGTTTGTGACCAAGATTGTTTCTTTAGGTTTTTCTGCTTGGCGGATACACTTAGGGTGTATTGTAATGCTGAGAAGACGAGGTATTTTATTACTGTTAATACCTAGTTTATTTTCATTTCTAATAATGGGCAGTGCAATGTTTTAATAAAATGTTTGGAATGTCATTCAGGACTTTCCTCGGTATGGAAATCACCACTGGGAAGCCTCAGTTGCTCGAGCTCATTAAAATTGTGGATCAAACCATGAATGAATTCAACCTCAGCACTTTTTATAAGGTTAATATTGTGAATTGTAAACAAAGATTCGGTAAAATGTGTGTATAAAGACTCATGGCCACTATTTCTCCACAGGATCCATCTTTCCATGTAAGTCTTGCATGGTGTGTGGGTGATCAAACAGAAAGACTGAAAAGGGAATGTTTATCAGAATTGCAGGTATCGATACCAACTCAAATTTGCATCACAGGTTAAACAATGACAAGACTGCTTTTTTAAAGTATTGATTGAAGCAAAGGTCGTGGTGTAGGGTTTGAACTATAGTAACCTATGCTTTACTCTTAACAGGGTCTTGTTGATAAGCATGAGGATGGTCCGTTTCACATTCCACTAAACTGCAAGGAGGTCCGTTGCAAATCAGGAAATAAAGTCTTTCTGTTTCCTCTCCAGTAAACGTACATTCTTGATTGTTCCAAAAATGTATGTATGTGTTAAATTTGGATATTTTTATGCAAAATGTAATATTTTTACAATAAAATACCTTGATATGAAATGTTTTACAATGTTTGTGATGATTTTGTTACACAGAACTGCATTGTGGTGAATCCATACTGTGTACTTGTTCCTTGTTTCAGCTGCAACCGTACCGGTTTGCATTCCTCTTACAGGGTATCTGGTATGTCCAACCTGTCTCTGCAATTCACCACATCCTGAAAACTAAAGATGTAGTTCCACTTTTCATTTTTCGGTAATGTTGATCATAGAATACCATATACCAGGCCCTACTTCAAGTATTCATCTAGTTCAGTGGTTCTCAACCTGGGGTCCGGACCCCCCTTAGGGGGTTCCGGAGTATACATGGGAATACCTTTTGATATGCTTTGAGCTTGAAATGCATAACATTTTCCACTAATTAAAAAAAAAAAAATTATAAAATTAGCTAACAATGCCATATTTAAAATATTCACTTGTGTAAAATACTTATTTCAATTTAGCTCGCTCAATGTAACAGCAAATTCAAAGGGAAAGACAGATGTTGCCGGTTTGATGGACTCAAATTGTCATGTGTGTACTTAAAGGGATAGTTTACTTTAAAACGAAAATTCTGTCATTTACTCATCCGTATGTTTCCTAAACCTGTATGAATTTCTTTTTTTTCTGATGAACACAAAATAATATATTTTGAAACATGATGGTTAACACACAGCAGATAGTGACCATAAACTTCCATAGTAGGAATAAAAAAATATGATGAAATTTAATGGGTACCGTCAACTGTGTGCTTACCATCATTTATCACAATATTTTCTACATCATTTATCACAATACTTCCAAAATATTTTTTCCTACTATGGAAGTCTATGGTCACTATCTGCTGTGTGTTTACCATAATTTCTACAATATCTTTTTTTTGTGTTCATCAGAAAAAATAAATTCATACAGGTTTAGAACAAGATGAGGATGAATAAATGATGACAGAATTTTCATTTTAAAGTGAACTATCCCTTTAAATGAAAAAGGTTAGGAACTACTGAACTTGTACACATGGGCTTATAATCCGAAAGTCGCTGCGGTAATGGCTTGCTCCAGGTGTGTGTGTGGGTGCGCATAGTTGACAATCATCTCTTTTTCATTTTAACCCCCCTTGGTAACTCTTACAACAAGTGGAAGTTAATGGAATAACACAATGGAACATTGAAACGTATAGCATTTATTAATCTATAGGTTCATTTTTGAATCTACAAAAACAAATGCAAATTTTACAATGCATAAATTAACATTAGTTAATGCATCATGAATGCAAATTAACACTGAAAAGTATCAATTAAAAGTACCCCAGATTAATAAAACAAATCTGTAAAATTGCTAGTTTGTTACATTTATGATGCATTTACTATTGTTTCCAAATACAACCTTATTGTAAAGTGTAACCATTTCCAATACTCTTTAAAAAAGTAGAAATCGCTTGCGTCACAATTTTATATCATATTTAAGAAGTCACAAGATAAAAATAAAACCGAGTGCACAATAGTGGTCACAGACGTTAGGT
This sequence comes from Paramisgurnus dabryanus, assembly GCF_030506205.2. Lineage (NCBI taxonomy): Eukaryota > Metazoa > Chordata > Actinopteri > Cypriniformes > Cobitidae > Paramisgurnus > Paramisgurnus dabryanus. Next base: position 15,328,741 of record NC_133359.1, on the reverse strand, counting down.
TGAATTGAGCAATATATTGAGATATCCATCAATGTTGTACATTCAACATTTAAAGGCGGGGTGCACGATCTCTTAAAGCCAATGTTCACATTTGAAATCACCTGTTGAAAACAAAACACGCCCCTACCACAATAGAATCTGGGCTGCGTTCAGCCCAGACAAAACATTGCACAACGTTTATTAAACAGAAACAGTGATGCATTGAACACCCTGTTGTGATGACGCAAGAGTTGCAACTACTTTGTGTTCTTTTTTAAACGTTTCTGGAGCCCGTTGCGCACCGTTTTGATCTTGAACGTGCCCCTGGACCTTCTTTTGATAGACATGATCCACACATACGATGTTGGTTAGTAGACACGACCCTTACTGCTGATTGGCTACAAGTGCGTTTTGCTACTCGGCTTGGCTCCCTTTTCCAAAGCGTTTCTCAAAAATCGTGCAACCTGCCTTTAAAAGACCTATGATACAAATATATAAAATCAATACTAGTCAGACAGTCAACTGCACAAAAATACTGAAGTGTCAGTACAATTCGGATATAAAGGCCTTTGGAAAGATATTTAAAAAAAGCAATAAATCTGTAAATTTTACGAAAACTACAAAGATTAAAAATGTAGGTGACATTAAATGGCAGGCTATAGCTATTTTGCTTTAACAAATGGCAATTAATTTTTTACATGTGCTTTAAAATCTATACAATAATTTCTGATTGCACTGAACCACAGAAAGCGAATATATCCTGATCAAACTCAATTCCACAACAAGGGAAGTGATCAACCAAAATGATTCACATCCACCTTAAAAGCAGAACCGTTTCCCATCTCTTTGGCAAACCAGAATCACCAGTTCAAAGTTAAGGGCTTAATGTTATCACGGTGAGAAGAGCACTGATTTAATGTAAGAAACTGTGGTCACGTTTAACAGCATTGCAACATGCTCATTACCAGGTAGCTCCTTCATACTGACAGGATGCTTTTGCTGACCTATCCAACGCTTGCACTGTGTCGCGCTCAAAAAGTTAACCGTCCCGTCTCCTTCTCCATTTATGACGGTGGGCTCTCCATCTGGAAAATTTGTGTAATTGTAGGCCTGAGCTGTAGGGATGCCAGTCCCATACAGGCAGTGAACGGCAACCCCCGGAGGCTTCAACGCGCTGACCAAGGGTTCGGTGTCCTCCCTCATGGCCCAGCCATCTTCATAGCCAATGTCTTTAAAGAAGCGCTGATAGTCTTTGACGGTGTACGTGGTGTTAGGGGTAGTCACCAGGGCCATGTCCGAAGGCCAGGAGTGGGCATACGGGAAGAGCCAAGCGGTGGAGACGGCTGTTCGCTGCTGGGTACGAATCTTCAATGGACTGATGACAGGAATGCGGTTGTTGTCACCTGCGATGGGAGCACAACGTTCAAATTAGACATTCATACAGTACAAACAATGACTAAACAATTAAACTGGGTCTCACCTGTTGCCATAACTCTAAGAGTTTTGGCCACTCCGGCCCACGGGGGTCCGAGACACACAAAAGCTTTAATGTACCGATCCTTCCACGCCTGCGGTTGGTGGTTAAGGAAGTACAGGGTATACATGTTTCCCATGCTGTGTGCGATCAGGACCACGGGACCTCCAGCCTTCTCAGCCATTTCCTCGATCATATGCTGTAGTTGCAAGAAATAATCCTTGTTTTCATCTAGAAGTACAGACCAGAAGAAAAACAAAAGTCATATCTTCAAATCGTAAATCATCAATGCAGTAAAATACTAGAGACACTTACTTGGGGCTTTACGCCAGTCGTAGGGGGCTCCTCGTACATCATCGTCCCTTGTATACCCCCAATCAACCAATGCCTGTACTATGGTGAAAAAGTACATTCCTGAAAGAAACAAGGTACTCGTCAAACAATGGTAGAAATGTACCAAGTAGAGATTTACATGATGAAAAATGTACCACTTACCCACACTTCTTTTGCTTGGATCCAGGTATTCTAAACTAAATGTTTGGCCAAATCCAGGTACCCTAACTTCCACCCCTGGTGGAGACTCGGTGAGGTGAGTTGTCCGATTGTACAGCAACCTGGTACACACAAAATATGCACATTAGATTTATACAGGCGATTGGTAAAAAATTAAGCTCCGAACTTTGGTTTGTCTTTTTTCAGATTTCTTCCAGCTATTTTGGGGTTAGGAAAAACCAATAAATATAATAACCAAATATTTTTTTTGAACATGAAGCAGTGTAATTTAATTTTATTTAATGAGTAGATTTTTATGCAATTTGCGGTTTTATGTATGAGTTTATACATATTTTTTCTCTCTGTGATTATTGCAGGTGCAAACTACTTTGTGAAAACTATTGGGGTATGTTGTCACAGAGCTCAAAATGTGTCTCATTTACTGGACAAAAATTAGGGGTGTTTTTAACTGTTGTTTTCAACCATCAGTGTAAGGTATGCGGTTATAAATGACAGAGCTTCTCAAAATGCACGGTTTTGGTTTCAATTCCTGTATTTTAAATAGCATAATGTAAAAAACGCAGCATAATGTATGGTATTTTAGTGAAGTATTTTAACTCCAATAAACTTGAAAATGTAACTCCACGTTATTTCATTTAATACTTAATTACATTAAAAATTAATTAATTCTTACTTGAACTCAAGCAAGCACGTAAAGGTTAACTTGGGTAAAACTAAAACAAAAATACAGTGACAAGAAAAAGTATGTGAACCTTTTGGAAATTTACAGTCAAAGATTTGAAGGCATCATTGAAACTTGCTAACATCTCTGTTCATGAGTCTACAATACGTAAAACACTGAACAAGCAGGGTATCCACGGCAGGACACCACGAAAGAAGCCACTGCTTACTAAATATAAGATTGCTGCACGCCTAAAGTTTGCAAAAGAGCACACTGACACTCCACATGGAAAAATGTTTTGTAGACTAATGAAGCTAAGATTTAACTTATTGGAAAAAAACACAGCGCTACATCTGGCGTAGAAAGGGCACGGCATATTATCATTAAAACATCATCCTAACTGTAAAGTACGGTGAAGAACACATGATTTGGGCCTGCTTTGCTGAATCAGGGCCTGGCCAGCTGGCCAGGGGAAGATGAATTTCCCAAGTATATCAGATAATTCTTCAGGATAATGTCTGTACGTCAGCTGAAACTGTGTAGAAGGGTGGTGATGCAACAGGACAATGACCCAAAACACAGGAGCAAGTCCACAACAGAATGGCTGCATGCATGAATATTACAGAGCTAAAGCAGTTCTGCTAGGAAGAATGGGCTAAAATTCCTCCTCAACTGTGTGTAGGTTTGATTTTCCTTCACCACTGTGATGTTAATTTAGGATTAGGGGTGTGTTTTCGTTATTGATTTTTTTATAATAACCGTACTTTTTTGCATGATTAACTTAAATATGTAAGAATTTTCATGAGATCAGGCTGGAAATTTAGTGGAGCAAAAAGTACCATATTATGCTTTCAGATACAGCTGGGCAAAAAAATTAAATAATTTGCCTGCGATTCTTGTGTGTTGCTGAGTCCCAATTCGCCTACTTATACTACGACCTAAAAGTATGTACTTTTTGTGAGGAAGTGTGTAGCAAAAGAGTATGCACATTCTGGGACATAACTTCGATGACGTCATTCAAAATGAACGAAAACGTGTTTGCCTAGTTGCGCATACCACGACTGTTAACAATATTTCATTCATTCTTATAACTTACATCCAATATAATTTATTTACTATTCCCATTTTTTTTTCACAATACATTTTACAACATGTTCTACCAAGTTGAGGAGTGAAGCAGGGCGTCGTCGTAGAACCAAACGCAGGTCATTTGTGAGGTGGCTGGTTCTGACGTTCATGTGCACTGTGTTTAACGAAAGCTTCTTATTTTAAAGTCAAAATATTTAAAGTTTATAGTATAACTATTGTTTAACGTATTATTTTATAGACTCGGAATTTCAGCCAAGGACTGAGTCCTTTGTTCGAGAAATATTCCATATACAGGAAAGGATGATGTATCCTTTGCGCTCTTCGCGCGCTGAAATCACCCACAATCCTATGCGCGCATCGCCAAAAGAACACCTTTTTGACGTGCACTTGCTAGCCTGTTCCATTTACGTGTTCTCCGAATGCTTAAGAGGAGCCTCGCCTTGCCTCTAAAGGAAGTGATTTGTAAGGACTAGTCCTGCCAAGGAAGTATCCTTGACATTGAGAAACGGCCAGTATTTCACCAAGAAGCTAGGCAAAATCGGGTTCATAATTGAAGATAATCCTCTACGATTATGAACGTGATTTTGCCTAGCTTTCGGTGAAATATGGCTTTGTGTAGTAAATGCCGCTCCATCTGAAAGCAGGTCATAGCGGTTTCCTACAAACCACCGAACCGGCTTTACTGATGTGACACACATGAGAATCGCAGACGATTTTTTTTCCACCAGCTCTACTTTCAGACAATACTTGGTCATATGACATCACCCTCCCACCATAAGCTTTACCTCATGTTATCGATCCAGCAGTCAATGGCCACCGGCACCAGCAGCTCCAAGTTAAGCCATAATGTAAAGTAATCGGTCTTCTTGTAGCAGATGTAGTGCACCACACTGGGCTTGTCAAGTTTAGCTTCCAGCTGATTCCCAAGGTCTCCTGGAACTACAGAGGAAAATAAAATCAATGCCAATCAAACAACAGCACATTTAAAAGCCATGTAAAACCTATTATCACTCATTAAGAATAAAAATTAATAACACAAGAGTAATTCATCAAATATTAATCAGCTGTCACAAGAAGCTCAATATGCAGCACTTTAGTGATCAAAGATTCTTGATTAAAAAGCTGACACAATCAAAAGAAACTTCCTAGTTAACACCTCACGATTAAGCATCCCACACATCAATCATCTCTAGCAGTTTATTCTGGTTTAAACCATTTTAACACCCTCAAATATCACTTAATGTGGTTTCCTGCCAGCCTTATGGCCTTTTTTATCATCAGCCAGCACGGCTAGAATGCGTTTGCAAATATTTAATAGCAAAACCTCAACATATCTTAAAACCACACTTTTGACAAAATCAAAAAAAGAGGATTTTCCTATCAGCTGACATGCAAATATTGGCTTGTCGAACACTATAAAGTGTACTTGAGATAATATACTTTTTTTTGTTTGAACAATCTATGAAAGATATCCATGCATTCATGTTTTAACTACATTAAAACAATGGTTTATTGGACATGCACTATAATGGGAAATACCATATTGTTTAATAAACACACATACATTATTTGAAGTGCTGTCAGGCTAACATGTACTATAAATAGCATGTCAATGATATGATTTCTAATGTATTCAATGGTTATACAGGGAATTGTATTGGTTTTAATGCAAACTATAATAGTCTCCGTCGGGCCGTTTAGTTTCTGACATAAAAGGCTGTGAAATTATTAGTTGAGTTACGAATTTTGCAATCGAGTTTGCAAAGTCACGTTTTGGTCTCACTAAAACTGCTTGCGCAGTGTTACAAAAATAAGGAGTCACATTTTATTCATGTCATATGACCGTGTCATGAGAAACCGCCTGATAGAAAATAAGCAAACCGTCTTCGGCTCCATGCAGTGCTGCGGAACTATCTGCGCATGACATCAAAGTACCGCGAGAGCAATCGGAAAGCACTTAGCTTTTCATACGCTCTCGCGGTAGTTTGATGTAATTTTGCGCAGATTAACTAAAAAAAACTGACAGACTCCTTCGAATATGGCTGAAAACAAGACAGACACTAGTTCAACTTAAAATTAATGTATTCATGACATTTTATACATTTCGTACATTTATTTACAGTTTCCTAAAATTGATTTCAGTTGCTTCGAATGATCTTTTAATGGATAAATAGGCTCAAAAGCATCACATTATGTTATAAACCTTTGACAACGGACTGATTACAACACATCATACCTCAATTGGATCCTATAAATGCGTTTAAATAAATGACAAAATACATAAAAATTAAATGTTTGAACATCTGGCTTATCAAGACTACAGTGTCAACAGCGCATCCTGAGAGACGAGTAAACAACTGTGACTAGTAGGAAGAACAGAAAAACCAAAGGAAATTACAACAGAGTGGATAAGCTGCAATAACAGCAACACTTACTGAGAACCACAGGCGGTCGATCCGAGCACGTATTCCCCCGAGAACATTTCTTTAAACTTCTGCTGTCAGCGAATGACAACAACAAGCACAGCTGGAGCGAGGCGATGATCACGCGACGGCAGCAAAGCATGTCTTTCAACGGCTCACAACCTCTGCTGTCTGACAAAATCAGTGATGCTTTTGTTTCTATCTCTCCATGTTTAGCTTTGGGAGTCACCCAAGAAGTGTCTGGACTAGATCTGAACAAAGGTGACCGCACGATGAACACAAATGTGGCGATCAAGTAATAGGTGTTTTTAAAGAGGCTAGACTTGTTAAACAATGACCGAAGTCATCGAGTTGATGGGCGGGTTCGTGAGTTGGTGGGCGGGGCCGGGAGATGCAATTAGATAACGCTGAAATGGCTAAATTGCTGTAATTTATGAATTATTGAATTGTTATTTTTATAGATTTTCCGAATAATATAAACTACTAGACATAGCTACTCATTTTTATTATTAATTATTAACATTTTAAATTACTATCAAGTCAATGATAACATTGATCATGCAATACAAATGCATGCACTTTATGTTGTGTAGTATGTTTTTAATGGCTTTTTCAATTTTATGTTTTTTTTGTGTGTGTATATATTTAAAAGGCTTTTAAAGATATATAGTTTTTTAAATTATCCACCATTTTAATTCATATCTATTTGGATATTCATGAGCTCATCTGTGTAAATGTTTTTGTTGTAAACAAATTCATATAAAAATGCATATGCACAGTTTGTATCTGCTTACAAAACAACTTGCAATGTTTCAAGCACAAGTTCTTAGATGTTGAAACTTGTAAAATTTCCAAACATCAATATTTCACCATCTGGTGTAAGAATGATGTTCAAAGATCAAAAAGGTTTCTTAAGGAAAAGAAAATATTTTGAATGTTTTACTGTCAAAATATCTTTTTTATAAACAGCAAAACATCTTTAGCACATTTCTTCTACCTTTTTTTGTTTTTATGTGCACTGAGTTTAATCTATTAAAATTTGTTTGCCCATATACTTCTGCACACTTTGAACTCCTAAACTGGTTAAAAGATTACAAAAATCTGAACAGTTTTGCTTAGTACTGTCTATAGACAAGTGTAAGATTACCATAGATGTGTGCACCCCTATTATGAGTAACATTTCGTAAACCTTTACTAAATCATAACAAGTGAACAACATTGTGAACTACTAAATTTTACTTTTTGTTATATTGTGAATACAATTTTCTTATTTCTGTTTAGACAAATCATAGCTATGTAATACATATACAAAACATAAATCTAGTACATTTTATACGTTAAGAGCTATAGTATCTATCATTTTTAATGTACAGAATAAATACAATTTGATGAATTCTGTATAATACAAAACTGTAACAAAGAAAAAAATGATATTTATGTTTTGACTTTTGTAAACTTGTGTAATAGCAGTACAGTTCTGCATTGCTATATACAAACATCTACGAGGTGGAGTTTTAATTCAGGTTATCAGTACTGATGTTTTCATCCACTGGGAATTTTCCTTCCAGAATTCTCTGGATGAGTGTGAGCACCTTGTGATTAAAGATCATGTCCAGATGAACAATTCCCCTGAGCTCCTTTACATGCACGGCATGTTCCTGTTTCCCTATCCATCGCTTACAGAGACTCAAGCTGCGACTGTCAACGGTGTCATCACCATCATCATAAATAATATCTATAGGATCTGCGTTTGGAAACTGCTCGTCATACACATACGACACAGGGGTAGGGAGTCCAACCCCGTATATGCAGTAGACCTCGACTCCAGGTGGGGGCAAGCCGGCCGTGAGGTTTTTGGTATCTTCCCACATGTACAAGCCGTCCTCAAAGTCGATATCTTTGAAAAACCGAGGGTAGTCTTGGTTGGTGTAATTGAAATAAGGGGTGGAGATGAAGGCATGGTCTTTGGGCCAAACCTCTTCAGAAGGGATCATCCAGGGATTTGAAGTTGTCATTCGTTGCTCTTCACGAATCTTGATATTGGACACGAAGGGTATACCATCATTGTCACCTAAAATGATATAAAATATAGATAAATGCTCTGTTAAAAATTTAACTGGACGATGGAAGTATTTAAAGGCCTTTAAAACATAGCACATGATCATTGATGTTTGTTTACATCTACCTGATGCTAAGACTCTGAGAGGCTTAACAGCGCCACCCCAAGGTGCTCCAAGAGAGATGAAGGCCTTTACGTAGTGGTCCTTCCAGTCCTGGGTCTGCTGGTTTAGGAAGTACAAGATGTAATTGTTGCCCATGCTGTGACCCAGAAGATAGACTGGTTGTTTGTACTCGTCATACATCTCCTCCACCAAACCTTTTAAACGTGAAAAATACTCCTCCTGTTGATCTATAAGGTGAAAAAAATAAAAAAGTTTGCTTGGGTCACAAAACACAAAACTGTTTGAATTTCTAAAAATTAGCAGTGGTCCAAAACTCATGATGTGGGTTGCTATGCAGTTGGTAAAGTGTTCATAGTTATTTTTAGTGCACTGCTACGAGGTTTTGCTTTTGTGTTCTAGGTGGTTACTTGGGCATTGCTAGGTGGTTGCCAGGGGTTTCTGGGTGATTGTTTTGGTGTTGCCAGGGTATTCTGGGTGATTGCTTACCTGTTTCTAGAAGTTTCTCTGTGATTGTTTGTGTGTTTATAGGGTGTTCTGGTTCGTTGCTTGGGCATTGGTAGGTGGTTGCTAGGGTTTTATGGGTGTTTTTTGGGTGTTGCCAATGTGTCCTGGCTGGTTGCTTGGGCATTGCTAGGATTTTCTGGGTGATTGTTTGGGTGTTGCAAGTTGTTTGCTAGGGTCTGGACATTGCTAGGGTGTTCTGGTTGGTTGCTTGGGCATTGCCAGGTAGTTGCTAGGGTTTTATGGGTGTTTGTTTTGGGTGTTGCCAGTGTGTTCTGGTTGGTTGCTTGGGCCTTGCTAGGTGGTTGCTAGGATTTTCTGGGTGATTGTTTGGGTGTTGATAGATGGTTGCTAGGATATTCTGGGGGGTTGCTTAAGTGTTGCTAGGGTTTTTTGGGTGATTGTTTGGATGGCGTTAGAATATTCTAGTTGGTTGCCTGGGCATTGCTAGGTTGGTGCTAGGCTAGGGTTTTCTGGGTGATTGTTTGGGTGTTGCTAGGGTGTTCTGGTTGGTTGCTTGGGCATTGCTAGGTGGGTGCTAGGCTAGGGGTTTCTGGGTGAGTGTTGCAAGGTGGTTCCTTGGGTATTTGTGTTGCTAAGGTGTTCTGGTTGGTTTGTTGGGCTTTACTAGGGTTTTTCTGTGTGATTCTTTGGGCGTTGCTAGGTGGCTGCTAGGGTCCGGGTTTCTGGGTGAGTGTTTGAGTGTTGCTAAGGTCTGGGTGTTGCTAGGGCTTTCTGGTTGCTTGCTTGGGCATTGCTAGGTGGGTCCTAGGCTAGGGGTTTCTGGGTGAGTGTTTGAGTGTTGCAAGGTGGTTGCTAGGGTATGGGTGTTGCTAAGGTGTTCTGGTTAGTTTGTTGGGCTTTACTAGGGTTTTTCTGTGTGATTTGTTGGGTGTTGCTAGGTGGTTGCTAGGTTCCGGGTTTCTGGCTGAGTGTTTGAGTGTTGCTAGGGTATGGGTGTTGCTAAGGTGTTCTGGTTGGTTGCTTGGGCTTTGCTAGGTGGTTGCTAGGGTTTACTAGGTGATTGTTTGGGTGTTGCTAGGTGGTTGCTAGGGTCTGGGTGTTGCTAGGGTTAACCGGTTGCTTTCTTGGGCATTGCTAGGTGGGTCCTAGGCTAGGGTTTTCTGGGTGATTGTTTGAGTGTTGCTAGGTGGTTGCTAGGGTATGAGTGTTGCTAAGGTGTTCTGGTTGGTTGCTTGGCCATTGCTAGGGTTTTCTATGTGATTGTTTGGGTGTTGCTATGATGTTCTGGATGGATGCTTAGGCATTGCTAGGGTTTTCTGTGTGATTGTTTGGGTGTTGCTAGGGTGATCTGGTTGGTTGTTTGGGCGTCGTTAAGTGGTTGCTAGGGTTTTCTGTGTGATTGTTTGGGTGTTGCTAGGGTATTCTGGTTGGTTGCTTGTGCGTTGCTAGGTGGTTCCTAGGGTTTTTTGGGTGTTTGTTTGGGTGTTGCTAGGGTGATCTGGTTGGTTGTTTGGGCGTCGTTAAGTGGTTGCTAGGGTTTTCTGTGTGATTGTTTGGGTGTTGCTAGGGTATTCTGGTTGGTTGCTTGTGCGTTGCTTGGGTGTTCCTATGATTTTCTGGGTAATTGCTTGGGGCTCAACATGATTTTGCCAAGTGAGAGATGTCCTCTAGGCAACATATTGTGTTGACCCAAGGACAAAATGTTTGTAAATAAAACCTAAACCCACCCCAAACCTCAAACTGGACCATAACTAAACTGGGAAATGACAAGTGAAAAACAATGGTCCAGAAGCACCTAATCCTGGTTGTAAGCTTAAACTTAAAACAAACTGTAAACTTTTTTCTGAAATCTAATTGGTTGATTGAAATGTTGTCCCAGGGTTAACATAATGTTTCCCTAAGGACATCAACCACTTGGCAACATCAGGAGAGCCTTGTTGCTCAGGCGTTACTAGTAGGTTGCTAAGGTTTTCTGAGTGATTGCTTCTGTGTTGTTAGGTGGTTGCTAGGGCATTGCCATGATTGACTGAGACGGGTGTAATTTTGTTTGATATAATGAAAGTTTAATTCTACTTACTTGGAGCGATTCTCCAATCATATGGAGCGCCACGGACTGTTGCATTTCGAACATATCCAATGTTAACCAAATGTTCAACCATGGTATGAAAGTAACCTAAAAAAAAGAGATTGGCAATAACAAAAAAATACAAATATTGTAAAGTACTGTAAACCATTCATTACCGGCTCGGAGATGCCCACCTGTTAGCTTGTTTAAGTCAAGAAACTCCAAAGGATGGGTCTGTCCAAATCCAGGTACCCTGACCTCCACACCTGGTGCATTAGATGCCTTGCGAGTTGTTCTGTTGTAAACAATTCTACAGATCATAAAAGATAAAGAAAGTATAACAGTTATATTTATTGCAAAAAGAGTCAATAAAAATGATGTATTTTCACATTTTCACATATTTCGTAACATAGCCTCCTCTGACTGCTCACTACACATATTTATTTAAAATCTTGCATGCTTTCTAGGGGACACAAGGAAAGTTTTAGGTCTGGCTCTGTCATCAGAGTTGGAGAATTCTCCAAATACAAGGGACAAAAGGTCAATGACCTGAAATAGAGGGGCAGACACAGAAAAGATCAGCTGAGGTTGATTAGGAAACACAAGTCAATAAATCAGAGCTTCATTATCTAAAAGGGGTATAGCTCTGCAGATTTGCTTACAGTACACATCTTGAAAAACAAGTGAGTTTGGATAGATAGATAGATAGATAGATAGATAGATAGATAGATAGATAGATAGATAGATAGATAGATAGATTATGATTTATAACCTTATATTATCAATCCAGCAGTCAATTCCAATGGGCACAAACATGTTTAAGTCAATCCAGAGTGGGAACCAGTGTTCAGTTTTCTTGTAACACATCCAGTGCACAAGTGTAGGCTTGTCTATTCTGGCCTCCAGGCGATTACCCAAGTTTCCAGGTACTGGGGTCAAAAATGCACAATTTGGGTTTTGTTATCAGGTACATATTTTGTTATCAAACTTGGACCTTGCAACAAACCGTGCAGAAAATATAGATTTTTTTCTTTAGAAATCTTATATATCGGGTTTCAAACTGTCTAAAAGAAGTGTATGCGAGTTCCATTTCATTATATCTGTCAACTGGTCGTCTTTAGCTTATGTAATTGTTTAGCTGGCATTATTAATTCATAATTAAACGATTCAATAAAACGTAATAAAATGAATAACAAAGCTTAAACAAAAAAATTAAACAAAATACATTGAATGTTTGTAACTTTAATATGTAACGTTATTGGATAGCCAAGCTAGCTATACATAAAAAGATTGCTTACCTATAATAAGAGGTGGAGTGCTGTTAGTTACAAGTTGTTGTTTGGCTGTCGGTGGAAAGATAACGTTTAATAACCAGAATCCAGAGGTTTGGTGAAGTACAGTGAGAAGAAAGGCAATGGATCTTAACAAGCGAGAAAAACCCATAGTGTCTTCAGTGTGTGTGTCGGGCTCTGACTCCTCAGTACTGCTGATGTTTTAATGTGGCATCGCGAGGGGGCGGTCAGTGTTTATTGTGAGGTCAGCGGACAGTAAACATGCGAAAGGAGACAATTTTATCAATCCAGATTGATAAAAAAGAGTGCAATTCTGAACAGTTTTTGCAAGTACAGTTGTAATACAATTAACGAATTTAATTAAATTAATGTAATTGATTGAAGCTCATCTCCATGTAAACATGATGTGATGAGATTAAAAAGATATTATCAGACCTTATTATTCGCGATTAACAAAAAGATTGTTGATGTTGTTCATCATTTCCTCTCATTCATTAGTAAGTTTTATCTGTCGAGTACTGCTGGCGTCCCGCCCCCTGTGCTGTGTCGTCAGCGCGCACTGCTGTTGCTACGGTAACCAGGTTGCGTGATATACACATTTACACGCTGCGTCCGTTATACAAAATTTCAATATTGAAAACTAAAGGGAGAGATTCGCTTTCTTGAAACGTAAGTTTAAAATGCTGACTTCATTTTTACAAAGTTTAAAAATATACACGCTATTAAAACAATATACGTATTTTAAATGGTTTAATCGGCTAGTTGCGTTCACTGACAGCTCTTAATAAGATCGTGTTCATAGTTACGTTTTGTTGAAATGCACAATATTTGCTTATTAATGCATATAATAATATTGAATATAGTTAAGTTAAGTCATTTGCAGACAAAACACGTGTCTTTTGTTTTCATGACCTCAGTCTGCATATGTTTCATAGTCAGTGTAAAGCTTCTCCTGTCTACCCTCATGGCCGTTTTTAGATGGATGTTTTACCAGAGATGGAGGAAAGTATTGGGAGTGGTGATGAAGACGATAAAAGAGTTGAGGATGAGGATGTGGAAGCTGTTCGGGAATTAGAGAGCAGTCTTTCTAACACACAGTTACGCCCAATTGGACACATGTAAGGCTACTAAAGTTCATTGACATGGTGTACACCCCTGTTACAGCATTTCAGCGTAGTAGTTTCAGTCACATGGTGAATGTTTACAGGGACCATAATCATTAGCCCAGGTCATGCACCCTGTGCCTTATGGGGTAACAAATTCAGGGTAAGCACTTTGATCTCTTAAATGTAAATACCGATACAGCAAAAAAAAATTGTTAAATATATTTTTAAATATTTCAAAATATAGCCTAAAAAATGGCCAAAAAATATATATGGTGAAATATATTTTGGAATACTTTTACAAAATATATTTTTCACTGATATATTTTTTTGGCAATTTCTTGTATGTATTTTAATATATTTTAAAAGTAAATAAATTGTAAAGCATTAAAAATATATATTTTAGTCCAAGGAAATATATTCACATCGTATTGGAATACAAACTTTGTTTATGTTAAAAACCTGTAAACATAACAGTTTTAAAAAGGTTAATATTAAATATATTTTTAACGTCAAAAACATACTTTATAAAATTGACTTGTATTTAGCATATATTTAAAATATATTTGGGCAAAAAATAAATTTTTGCCATATGGGATGTAAAATTAGAATTGTATTTGCTTCCCCTTTACATTTGTGTATTTAGCATTTATTTAAAATATATTTTTGGCCAGGGAAATTTATTTTTTCGCCGCATGGTAGTAACAATGTAAATATTAGACAATGTCTGAATGTACTTTTTTGTTTAAAACCACAAAATTTTATAAATCTTACAAATCCTATCGAGAAGATAAATAAATAAAGTTTTAAATTAAAAGGAATAATGCATTAAATTTATTTTTTGATAAAAAATATAAAATCAAAATTCATTAATTAATTCCAAATTATTTACATATATTTATATATATTATAAAATAATAACATTTTCTTATATTATCATTTAACAGTCAATCAGTGGCAGCCAGTGACTTCTCTTCTGAGGGGCGCAAATTCAAAATATGTGTTCGGAGTGTCATGTGTGTTGCTCGTCATGTCAAAATGTGTCCATTGCGTCATGTGAACCATGCATTATGCGTCACGTCAAAATACTTGCTTGCTGAAATATTGAGCATCTTTTTATCATAAACCCCTTCAAAGCATTTGCAGCAAACACGTATTTTTACATGAAGCATAATGCACATAAGTTTGCATGACGCGCCAAACACGTATTTTGACATGATAAGCCGCACACGACGGGCTAAATATATGTTGTGACGAGCTTCGCATCATGCGCCCTCGAAAAAGAAGTCACTGCATTTAATATTCAACACAGTTTTTAATATACATTCACCTTCATGTTGCTTTAGTTTAAAGCCAAGACCTCCATTGGACCTTTCCAAATGTCCATCCTCATACACTCAGAACTCACCAAAGGAGAAACTCATGCTTGCAATGGCTGAAAACTTTCGACAGCAGTACGCATTACTGTACCCTGATCGCAAACCCCTTCTGCTGTGTCCCCTAAATGAGTGTGGAGTTCAGGTAAGAACAGATAGCAACATTACAACAAATATATTTCATTTATTTTCTATGATACTCCTACACAATTGTGTCTAATAATCCATAATATCAACAGAAATTCGTCAGCACAACCCTGCGGCGTACATTGCTAGCATATCCAGAACTCTATAGCTGGGAGGGATGTGCCCATTTTGTATCCGATTACCTCTCCTTGGAGTTATTGGACCCAGCATTTAAAATAGTGAGATTTTAATTTGATTGATGCCATAATTTTTCTCACATTTACATATATGTTAAAGGGGACATTTCACAAAAATAAATCTTTGGTGTCCCCAGTATGGGAAGTTCTAGCTTAAAATATCATATAGATTATTTATTTATTATTATAGCATGTTAAAATTGGCACTTTTATAGGTGTGAGCAAAAATTTGACATTTTGGGTGTTTTTAAAAAAATGCAAAAATAAGATCTCTGCACTAAATGCGAGTGGCATGGTTGGATAGTGCAGATTAAGGGGCGTTATTATCCCCTTCTGACATCACAAGGGGAGCCAAATTTCAATTACCTATTTTTTCACATGCTTGCAGAAAATGGTTTACCACAAATAAGTTCCTGGGTTAATCTTTTTCACATTTTCTAGGTTGATACAAGAACCGGGGACCCAATTATAGCACTTAAACATGGAAAAGTCTGATCTTCATGATATGTCCCCTTTAACACTTACTTATTGCATACCTTGATAGACTTTGATACCATGTAGAAGTTGTTTTTGCATTTCATTCTGTAATATTTAGCCCAAGCAGTTGTCTTCCCCCACCTCGGTTCTGCAAACACAAAGTGGTACCTGTTTTGAGTTCTCCTGCCTGCTGTGTAGTCTTTTGTTGGGCGCGGGATACAATGCTTACTGCGTCAGTGGGTACGCCAGTAAAGAGATGTGTCTTCTCGATCAGTCACGCCAAGAGTGTCCATGCCAAGAGCGGCACATCATGTCCACGCCACATCTGCAGCCTCAAGTAAAAGACACTTTTTATATTTGTGACCCTGTCTGTGAAATCCAGGCTAATGTCTCATAATCTAAATATGAGATTAGGAGCATCAATCATTGATTTTAAAGGCGGGGTACATGATTTTTGAAAAACGCTTTGGAAAAGGGAGTCGGGCCGAGTACCAAACGACACTTGCAGCCAATCAGCAGTAAGGGGCGTGTCTACTAACTGACATCTTTGCCTGGGTTGCGTATGTGTGGGGGGGGTCTATTAAGAAGGTCCAGATTCTATTGGGTAGGGGCGTGTGTGTTAAGGTGAGTTCAAATGTCAACATTGGCTTTCAGAGATCATGCACCCCGCCTTTAATAATGACCTTACTCAGTCAATATTAAAGATATCAAGGTTATTTTTCACACAATGTTCTTTACATTATGTAGCATGATTTTATGTAAAAAACAAAAAATGACTCTAGCTGGGTTTTCATAGACTTGGTCCATAGTTGTGCATTTTTAAAGCATTTTATTAAAATAGGATGTTATGATTTTTGTGGGATCTGCTCAGGGTAATGAAGAAGATCAGAAGAAGAAAATGAACAAATACTCTGTCAAACCCCCACCTGATCTGACGAGCAAATTCGAGAAGCATCAGGAGGAGAAGCGAATTGCAGAGGCCAAAGCAACTGCCCTGAAGAAACAGAAAGAAGCGGAGAAACTTCAGGAGGTAAAAATAAACATTTGGATCAGGAACAGAGACATTTTATTGACATACTTAAGACTTAGAAATTTAGTATAGACCATGGGTCTTCCATAGGAGGTCCAGGGCCCCTTGGGGGTCCATGCTGGTATAGCAGGTGGTCGTCCAAATTTTTTTTAAATCAACGTTTAGGCAAGGCAAGGCAAGTTTATTTGTATAGCACATTTCATACACAGAGGTCATTCAAAGTGCTTTACACACAAATGAGAAAACAATATATAAAAAAGAAAATGTAAAAATAAGAGATACACGATAAAATCACAATAAAAACAAAGATACATGAGAATTTAAAATAACAATTAAAGAAAATAAATGTGATTTTAATAAAAACAGTTTAAAATGATAAAAAGAATAAAACAGGAGTAAAAGTGACTTGAGTTAATAAATTTAAATTAAATTAGGCAAAAAAATGCATTAATAGATTAATTAAACTTAATCAAAAGCATTACATTCCCAGTTTAATGTTTAATGTCATGTTATGCTATTATATTAAATGTTAATAACAACATGTGACTATGTATACCAAATCACAATATAATTCTTAAATAATTATTTTAATAATTTGGTAACGTAACCATCACAACAAAGTATATAAATCCAGTTCTAATTTGGTACATGTACTGGGGGTGCCTGCTCCTCCTTTCTATCTATTAAGTGTTCCTTACACAATAATTTTGAAAGAATGAATTTACCAAAGTTAAACACATGCATTTTTATTGGTCTATCATTAACAGGAACAAGAACGTCCACCACCAGACCCTCTTCTGGGACTGAGGGTTTACAGTTGGGTTCTAGTGCTCCCGGGGAACCGGGAGGTCACCAGGGAGTTCTTCATTGACCCGCTGACTGGAAAGAGCTACAACACATTTGATGAAAACTTCCTGGGTATAGAGAGCATTTGGAACCACCAAAACTACTGGGTCAACATGCAGGATTGCCGTTTCGGTTGTGCTGTCAGTATTAAAGATTGTCCCTCAAGGTCTACGAAATAAGAATTACAAGCATTGGGAAATTCAAGAGGTCTGTTTGTGTCTTTAGGAGATGACCTTTGACTTGAGTGATCTATCAAAGTGGGAGTATATGCTGTGCGGCCCTTCTAGCCAATCACTATCCATCGTTCCTGACCCAAAGACACTCCAAGAACCAGAATATGAGGAAGAAGTAGAGCTTTCCATTATTTCTAATTAAACAATTTAAACATATTGATATTGTGATTTTGACCACGACAGGGCATTTTATTGGTTGTTTCGTTTTTGGTTTAGAATTAACCACTTATTTTCTCCTGTGAAGGATGAAACCGAAGAACAGAAGCAATTTGAGATGCGTCCATCTTGGGTAGCCGAAATAGACCTTTCGCCACAAGGTGAACTTCTCACTATCAAATCTAACTATTTAATAATAAATGTTTTTGTAGTTCTTTATGCTCTCATCAGTTTCATCGTAGATATGGAAATGCGTTACCCTGGAGGGATAAAAGTTATCCGGTACAGGAAAGCCAAGCTGGAAAAGTTTGCACCTTCTCTTCGAAAAGATGGTCTGCTGACCAGGCTTACCACTTACACAGATCTCGAGTGTAAGAACGGTTCTGTCTTTCATTTTTGGGGTATCAGGATTGATGTAAAGTTAACCCTGTGACTGTTTGGCTTCCTAAAGGCACAAAACCCAACAAAGTTAAGGAGTGGTTTAAACATCGCAGCGATTGTCTTGAGGAACGAGAAGTGCAAACAGACACTAACATGACAACCGAACGTTTCAGGCCTGGAAGGAGCGATTTTCTCAAATGTAATCTAACAAACACACACACTTTACATATGAAAGGGGGATTCTCCTCAACCACCATTCAGCCGATCTCCGGGTCTGGCGCTACCAACTTTAGCATAGCTTAGCACAATCCATTGAATCTGATTAGACCACTAGCATCGCGCTAAACAATAACCAAAGAGTTTGGATATTTGTCCTATTTAAAACTTGACTCTTCTGTAGTTACATCGTGTACTACGGCCGACAGGAAATTGAAAGTTGTGATTTTCTAGACCGATATGGCTGGGAACTATACTCTCAGTCTGGCATAATAATCAAATACTTTGCTGCTGTAACATGGCTGCAGCAGCCAGCAGGCGTAGTTATATAACGCACTGCCCGAAAATAGTCCCCTGCCATTGAAAGTTACTAAGGGGACTATTTTCGGCTGCTGCTGTATATCCTTGCAGCAAAGTCCTTGATTATTACACCAGAATGAGAGTATAGTTCCTAGCCACATCTTCCTAGAAAATCACAACTTTAAATTTTCTGTCGGTCTTAGTACACGATGTAACTACAGAAGAGTCAAGTTTTAAATAGGAAAAATATCGAAACTCTTTGGATATTTTTTTGCTCGATGCTAATGGTCTAATCAGATTCAATGGATTGTGCTAAGCTATGCTAAAAGTAGTACCGCCAGACTGGAGATCGGCTGAATGGATTCCGCAGGTTATTTTGGCAAAACTGAAAAGTTCATTTTGGCTTGAGAAGTGGGTTACTCATAGCTGGACTATATTGGGTTTATAGTTAAAGGTGCAGTGTGTAACTTTTAAAAGGATCTCTTGACCGAAATGCAATATAATCTACATAACTATATTATCAGTGGTGTATAAAGACTGAACTGTATTGTTTTTATTACCTTAGAATGAGGCGTTTTTTTTTCTACATACACAGCGGGTCCCCTTACATGGAAGTCGCCATCATGTTTCTAAACAGTAGCCCTAAACGGACTCTACATTGCCTTAAATGGGTCGCACACCGGACGAGAAGTGCCGCGTCTAAAACAACTCGGAGGTATCATACACCGGAAGTGCACATTAAATAGCGTGAGTTTAGTCAGATAGCGTCTACTTCAAAATGCAAAATATACGTTAGCAGTCAATGTTAAATATAAACAAATATGATGTTTTATAATGTTAAACTATGTGAGCGGCGCTTTGTGGCGCAACAGGAATTTAAGCAGTGTCCTGAGTCACAGCAGACAGCCGCCGATGTGCGTACATTCAAAGAAAATAATGTGTCTGTTTTTAGATTCATGGCGCGACACAACGTGGCGCTTCTCATCTGGTGTGTGACCCCCTTTAGACATCAACATGTTTGTCCTGTGACAGCTACCGTAGCTTCTCTATGCGTTTCGAAGTTGAGGGGTAAGCTGTTGACTGAGCCGTTGGTTGCAATTCTAAAAAACCCACACTGGACCTTTAACCTAGACAGCGAAATGACAGCTATTGCTTGCTGGGATAAGTCTGTATCCAAATTTAATGTGCTTTAAAAAGGCTCGGTGTATTAAATCTCACTTTGTTTAGGCCACAGATACACCACTTTGGTCACCGAGACTGAACGTCAAATGGACTTTTATAGTTGCGCTCACAACGACAATCTGGCCGGAAGAATAGAGAAGCCATCTGAAATTACAGAAACCTTTGAAGACCGAACAGACTTTCTCTTTCATCGACATGTTGTTTATGGAAAGAGGCTCAAAGTGTCTCAGTCTGCAGCGGCTCTCGAACAGCGGCCTGTACAGGTAAAACTCTCTCTTGGCAAACAGCCTTTAACCTTTAAACCACTAAAACGCTCAAACACAGGTATAATATTAACCAACAATATACTAAGCAACATCTAATGTAGCATCGGTTGGCCTTGCTTACAGTAAATATCCCAATGTCAACTGACTAAAACTGGGTCGATGAAACTCTATTTGGGTTCCCAGATGGTGGAAGAGATGTTCCACAGAGATCATTCTAGACCGGCCGGTAAACAAGTGGCTGAACGGAGGTTTATGATGTCGGCGGGCCAGATCCACGTGACCTTTCATCTAGAAGAAGACCGAATATTCAGATCTTGGCTGAATTTCACCAAACCCAAAGAAGCAGGAGGGATGTGGACTCGAGACATGGTTTCCGGCTTTCAGGTCTGTTGCAACGTTATATATATCTAAAAAAAAAATATTGTATTTGGATAGCTCAGTGGTAAAGGTGCATCATTGTGTGTCCCGCAGGTGGATCCTTTTGCAAAACCTTACAAGAACTTGGAATTGTACCAAATGCTTATGGGTCTGATGAGAGATGAGGAAGATGTTTTGCTTAAAATTAAAGATTCAGAGAAAGAGGTAGTTTGAGAAAGAAAACCAACATTTTGGAGTTCACAAATCCGCATGTTTGTGTTGACCATGCATGAGTTTCAGGTTAAAGCAATCCTTTCTGCGAGGGAACAAGAGGAGAGTAATACAAAGCTTCAGATATCGATATACAACATCTTAAGAAATGAAACCGCAGATCTTCACATCAAAGAGATGGTAAGGGCTTTTAATACTTAACTAATACTTTTATTGGATCCATATTGCCTCCTCCCAACATCTCTTTATCTTTTAGGAGCGTATAGCTCAAGAAAATCCCCAGCGTCAGAAAGAAAAGAAAAGGGACCCATTGGCGCCCTTCCTAGTCGAGTTGGGACTCTCAGAACCCCTTACATACCAGGACGCTCTTCGGTTGAAAAACGACTGCCTGGCTGAGTTTAAAAAGGGGCTTGAATACAAAGAGAAACTCGTTCAGAAACGACTGGAAAAGGTACGATAGTCAAGAATGATTTTTATGAATTTAATATGCAAAACAAAAAAAATTGAATTTAGCAATGTAGCATCAATATCTGACACGCCTATGGATTTCACGGTTGTGGCTAGAAGGGATACAGCTACAGCCAAAATCATGTGTAGTCTTGTTGGATAAGTGCTGTTTTCATCCCTAAATCTACCCTAAAATCTTCTGAGATTTGGCCGTATAGCTGTAACCGCTCCATATAAAGCTTACATACCAATCAGGTGCATTTTTTAAATGGGGAGTGAGCCAAAAAAAGCATCAATGTTCATTAAACTTTATGTGGGTTGTCTACTTCTCATAAACAAGTGGTTATGTATATGACGTCATTTGCTTTAGCTTTACCTTGATTTTTTCAGGAGACCGAGGGGTTGCAGAAGAAACAGTTGTGGTACCAAACGAACCAACACACCATGACCAAGGAGGAGAAAGACCACTACCTCCATTACTGCTCTGAAGCAGAGATCAGGATCAAGGTCGCCAAAATGATACACAGGCGGTACGCGATCTCAGATCAGTATAAAATATATTCTTTGAAGGTGCACAGCTATAGTTTTGCTTTATAAAGATCTGAAACTGTGAACGTGTATGTTGTTTTTGCAGTCACAAGGAGAATGCACCTCAAAAGTTACTGGCACTGAAGGAAGAGCTAAAGAGAGATCCAAGGTTGGCCCATCATAATTTACCAATGGACTAAAAGAAAGATTCACAGCATTGTACCGCAGTTTTCTTTTAAATACATTTCAAAGGATAAATGTCATAGGATTGCAGTATTTTGTTTAGAAAAGCACATCTAAAAATGTTGTAAGAGCAAAATATGACCCTACAGACTTAAGTCAAGGTAGGTGTCATTTACACTGGGGACATGTCCCCACCACTTTTTGAAATGGCTGATTTTGTCCCCACCACTTTTTGAAAGCATTTGATTAAAATGTTCTAAAAAATCAAACAATGCCTGTGCGACTTACACTGCAAAAATGACTTTCATACTTATTATTTTTGTCTTGTTTTCTAGAAATATCAATTTTTTTAAATGAAGATGCTTCTTCTTGATGAGCAAATTGACCGTATAAAATAAGTCTAGTTTTTAGACAAAAGAAATACAAGTTAAGTGAATTTGTTATTAAAACAAGCAAAAATATCTGCCAATTGGAAAAAAATCTTAAAATAAGATTTCTTTTTTCTTAAAAACTTAAAGCAAAATGTTCTCACCCCATTGGCAGATAATTGTGTTTGTTTTAACTAGACTTATTTTCTAACGTCACTTTGCCTATCAAGAAAATACATCTTGATTTAAGAATTTTTAGATATTTCTACTGAAAACAAGACAAAAAAGATTTTCAAGATATTTTTTTTTTTAGTATTTTTGTCTTGTTTTCAGTAAAAATATCTAAAAATTCTTAAATTAAGATAAATTAAGTCTAGTTTTTAGACTAAAAATATCAAATTTAAGTGATTCTGAGCATAAAAGCAGCAAAAAATCTTGAAAATTTTTCTTGAATTTAGTGTTTAAGAAAAATGTTCAAGATTTTTTTGCTTACCCCATTGGCAGATTTTTTCTTGTTTAATACACAAAATCACTTAAATTTTATATTTTTTGTCTACAAACTAGACTTAATTCATCTTAATTTAAGAATTGTTAGATATTTTTACTGAATTTTTCTTGAAAATCATTTTTTTGCAGTGTACAACATTGTTGAGGGTTTTATGCTGACTATTTTTGTGTTGTTGAACAGCCTACGCTATGCCCATTTTTGATGCGCTGTTATTCAATATTTTTCCCGTCCTGCTGTAATGTTTTTTCATCTGATCTTTTGTCCCCACCACTTTTCAACACAAACTGACGCCCCTGAGTCTGAGCAAACCTGCATTGTCCAATAAACCTCATATTTTTAAGGCATTTTGCTTCTAAGTGACAGTTCATCCAAAGTGAATCATCATTTAAACCGGTTTCTTTCTTCAAAACCTGAACGCAGATTTTTTATTGGTATTATTTGGGGTTTTTCTGGTTATTCCTCTGGACTACCTCGGTCACCATCCACTCTCAGCAACCAGAAATTCCTTCAAGCTTCAAAATGACCAAAAGTTTTAAACAACTCCACTTAAATGGTGTTTTCGCACCTAGGTCAGATCTCACGAAATCCAGATTTAGAAGGTGTCCAGCATCAGATCTTTTAAAAAGCCCTTGAAGCCAATTTTTTTTGCACATATAAGATTAGGGTCTGAACTAATAACCATTAATTTTAGAGGATTTAAAAAATATTTCCCTATAGAATTATTTAAATTTTTTAGATTATCATTATGAAAAATTATCATCACCGCAATATTACATTAAATATATGCATTTACAAAAATGACCTTTGTCATTTTTTGGTGAATTATCCCTTTAAAACTGCATAAACAACAGTTTAGACAAAGTGAAAGAGGCAACACAGTTTTTTTTAAAGGTGCCATAAGCCCTGTTCGGTCGGGATTAGTTTTACAGGGGGACCTCTGAGAAAATCATGCTTCTCGGAGGTCCACTGTGTTTTTAATCCCGTCCGAATCGTCCATGTCTGTGTTTTTCTCTCATGTTGAGATTGGCCTGTTTTCCAGCGGTCTTTTCCATGCGTGATGTTTACATATAAAGGAGGAAACAATACCATTTGAGGCTCACAATGTCATTACCATGGACATAACTCTTATTCATCTATGCCTAGGTAAATACAGTTTTTTATTCTATGGCACCTTTAACGTTTTCATAACATGAGTGTGAGGAAATAATGCAACTTAAATAACGCAATTACATTTTTGGGTGAACGGTCCCTTTAAGCAGTTAAACACCACACACACGAACAACAATGTTGTAGTTGTTAAATTATAAAAAAAACCTTTATTGCCATTTTCACTATAGATTATACACTGAAACTTGATAGCAACACTTCAACACTAAATCCAGGTCGGATAATACAAAACAATGCATCAATTACCAACATTCTGCTACGGAGTGCAACATGTTGGTTATATTATTAAACGAAAAACTAAAATAACAGCTTTTTAGTGATGCAACCTTTATTTACATAAAAAGATTCAGTACTTCATGCCATGCTCCTTAAAGTATTCATTCCTTCAGATTTATGAAAGCTTCAAAGATGGACTGAAGAGAGAAAAGCCAGAAAGAAAACAGCAAAAATGGCAAACGTATAGAAGATGACAGACTGAAAAGCGACATTTTAAACGTAGGGTCCTCTAAAATGTCAAGTTAAAAAGAAAACTGCTCAGCTACACATATTACAGCATTCTGCACAAAGAAACTGTACACGGAAAATCTATATGACACAAACGCCTGGTGTGGTTAGCCACTTTATGTACAAAAAACAATTGTGCACAATACTAACATACATACAGAGAAAATTAGCTTACTTAATATTATACAATGTAGACAGATTCAAGTTATTTTTGTCCTACTCGCATAACCGTAACCTATGCACGCGTTTACCCTGAAAACAATGGGGTTTGTGAAGTTTGGGGAGAGAAAGCCTGGAAATGTGGGCGTTGCTGTGGTAGCCTATTAAGGTGGAGCTTTCATCTACTGGCGGTTGCTCTTTATCCTCTCCAGCCTCTTTTTGAGGTCATCGAGGTTTGAAGCAGGGGAGGAGCGGGTGGGGCTGTGGGAGTGTGACTGCTCCTGCTGGAAGTGCTCGCGGGACTCCTTTAGCTGGGAGAGTTTGCTGTGGAGCATGTCTGTGGACGAGGCCACCGAAGGTCTCAGGGAGCTGAGGGGAGGTCGCTCTTCCTCTGGCTAAAGTAAGAAAATAACCACAACATAACATGAAATTTGTGCATCACTTTTTTTTAAATATGAAGAGGACGTAACGTTCAAGTCTCAATAGATTGAAATGTGGCCTATTAAAGGGATAGCTCACCCAAAAATGACAATTCTGTCATTATTTACTCACTCTCATGTTGTTACAAACCTGTATACATTTCTTTGTTCTGCTGAACACAAAGATATTTTGAAAAATGTTAAATTAAACAGATCTGGGGCACCATTCACTTCAATAGTATTATTTTTTCATACCATCAGTCAATGGTGCCCCAGTTGTACTTGGTTACAAACATACTTCAAAACGTCTTCCTTTGTATTAAGCAAAACAAAGAAATGTATACAACTGTGGAACAAAATGAGGGTGCGTAAACGACACTTCATTTTTCGGTGTACTAGCCCTTTAAAAATAATGTTTGCGCCCATCTATGACAGCTACCAAACCTGCAGCTAAACAAGATAAAAGAAACTAAAACTTCTAGTAAGAAAACAAACCCCTGAGTTCTCCAGGCCACGTCGTTGCCTTAAGATCTTTAGTCTCTCGTAATATGCGGCAGCATTCAAATCGTCTCCATTACTGCTGAGGGACACAGAGCTGGAGCTCGGCACATACGAGTCTGTGGTGTGCTGGGGGATTACTAAAAAACATAACAAAAAAAAAAAAATCAAGACTTGAAACTTTGAAAACAAGACACTCAGGTTGAAAAAAAAACATAAATGAGCTCCAGCTTTATAGAAGTTAACAAACTAAAAATAAATAACCTGTAAAGCAAGCAAACAGTTCGTGGCCTTTCAAATCTGTGGATGTTTTACCTGTGGACGTCTGGATTCTGCCTTTGCCCTCACGCTCCGACTCAATCATGCGAAGTCCTCGCTCTACGTAGCTCTGGAAGAACTGTGAGGTGTTCATCAGGAATGGTTCGAGGTCGGCGGCAGAATACTTCTGCTTGTACTCGTACAACTCTGTCAAACCCTGAGAAAGAACATGATCCGGTTGACAAACCCATGAAGATTATCAGGTGAAAAAGTCACGGAAGATGAGACTGTAGTCCTACCTCTTTAGTGTTCTCCTTGGAGCCGATCTTTTTAAAAATCTCGGATAGGATGTCACTCACTTTGGCCTTGATCACTTTATCATCCTATTTATTATATTGAGAAAATACAGTGAGATACCATCATACATACAGTTCTCTTGAATAGAAACAGGAACATTTATTGAACTACTTGATATCCCGATGACAAATTGAAGGCAAACCTCCAATAGGATATCAGGTAGGAATTCCAGATATTAAGTCTCATTCACGAAGCACACGCACAATTTGTTCATACAGACATTTTAACGTACAAATCATGATTCAACAAAATCTTTCATACTAAAATTTATTTTAAATGTATGCAAAACGTAAGAACAACTTAAACCACACGTGCTCAATAATCAGGAACAAGGAAAAAGGACCCTATAATATACGGCTTATATATTTTTTTCCTTGTTCATGATTAATGCGTACGTGTGGTCTAAGTGTGAGACCCACTCAGTAATAATGGTTCACTTTTTTGAATTTATATGCACACTTGAACTTTCTGGCTAATTCACAACACGTGCGTACACACATGGGTTTGTTCTTATACTTGTTCTTACGTTGGTGAATTTGGAGTGTTCTACATGAGCGACTGCGTGCACAAGGTTGGTAAATTGCATAATTTGCCAAACCAGCTCCATATAGAAAATTTTAGAGCAGTTTGTCATAGAAGCAAAAGAGCTCGAAAAGAAATCCATGAATATATTTATTATCAGTAAAGTTCAGTTTTGCATTTTTTATTTGGCAGGTTTTGCTGTGAAGCCAGTGCTGTCCATTGACCGGAGTAACATTAAAGTAGTATGGGTGAGCGGGGGAAACGAACATGGAGTTAGTTTGAGCAATCTGTGCTTTTGGTCTTTTTCTCTTACTGTCAGAAGATGATCTCCTGTGATTTTGTGAGAAGTTTTGATGAGTTTTGTTTAAGATATTAAACAAAGTGTTTTGGAGGCATAAAAGTAATTTTATTTGTCTTGAAACTAAATTTTCTAGCAGGCGTTACAACAAACAGGTTTGTTACAATGAACCCCACCTATGGGGTAAGTTGTAACGTTTGCACTCCTGTAATTGTATGATAACGGTAGGTCCCACAAACAAACTTCACGTGTTCATTTGTAGCAGAGATGTGTGTGTTGATTGAGTAAAAAATTATTAATCCAACTTAAATATTTTTGAATGATAGAGCCAAATTCAAAAAGCATTAGGTTGTGCCCTGCTCTCCCCTATTGGATACGTTAACAAATATGACATTTAATTAATATTATTACAGACACACACATCTGTATCTAAAATAAAACAACAGGAGATCAGGTGAGTTTGAGAACTTCTCATTAGATTTACATGACGTTTACATTAGGCATTAAGCAAACGCTTTTCATATAAAGATTTAAAAAGTGAGGAAGAAAAGCGTGAAGATTTGTAGGAGGTTATAATAATGTATAATAATAATAATAATAATAAAAATCATCATTTATAACATATAATAATATAAAATAAATATTATAATATAAAATATAATCATGTAAATTTTATATAATCAACATCATTATAAACAATTATAGCCTAGTATTTGATTATAGTGTACGCGATTATTGCTAGAGGTCGACCGATATGCTTTTTCTCTGGCCGATGCCGATTTTTAGAAATCAGGACAGCCGATATGTTTGACCGATTTTCTATATGTACATACAAATGTTCTCATCATTAGCAGATATTTTAAATGTAGAAATGTCACTATTTAAGTCAAAGTATTTAAAAAAAAAAATGACTGGTCTTTCCGAAGAGTTTTACAACCTCCTCTGCACCATGCATTTATCAGACACAGATATTACCTGACACTGCTGTCATCATCTTTGATCAGTTTTTTGCCATGGCTTTTATTGCTTTGTAGGATAAAATCCTTATTTGGTAGACCCGATAAATTATTTATTCATCATAAAGTTAACATAATAAATGTCTATGTTTTTTAGTTGAGACTGTTATTTAGGGCAAATCTTTCTAAACACATTTACATTCTCATGTCTGAGGCGCTATAAGTGACTGATTGTGCTGACAGTGACGTCTTGTGAATTTAGTGTTGGACAGATCTGTTGTTTCAACCGTTCATTCAAACGAATCCGTTTAAAGGAGTCAGTTCGCGAATCGGACGCGCTGTGTTCTAATCCAGGCTGAGCAGCGCAAAACTGTAAACAAAGTGTTACTGTAACAACACGAAATACATTTCCTCGGTGGATATTATTTGGTCTTCCAACCTTTCACCATCGAGTCAGTTTTGTTTTGAGTAATAAAAGCAGGGAGACAGTTTAAAGACAGAAAGCGTGCTCTCTCTGTAACGCAAACAAAACTCATCATCACTCATTAATCACATGAAATGAGCCTAATCTTTGCACGGACAGTGCACCGCAAGACATAAGCCCATCGCGCTGTTGTACTGGCTGATTAATTCGCGCGATCCCGCCATCGTTTACTAAAGCTGTTTGTGAACAAGGCATGGCTACACACACACACACACACACACACACGGGGGACGGGAGCGATCAAGAGGCAGCGTCACGAGTTCTACAACAACGCTTAGGTGCCTGCAGAGGCGCCTGCCTATTAATCGGCCTAATTTTGCAGCAAAATCGGCCAATTAATCGGTCGACCTCTAATTATTGCATACGAGTGGTTTTAGGTTTTCTTGAATGTTTGCATACATTTAGAATAAATGTTTTTGTTGAATCACGATTTGTTCATGAAAACATCCATACGCACATCTCACTCACAAATTTGTGCTTGGTGAATGAGACCCATAGAACTTTGGAATCTTGAACTTCTCCAGATACGTACCGATCTAAGGGCACCTTTCTCTGTGCTCTTGTCAGACTTGTTTCCAGAAAGATTTGCTGAATGTTTAACCACCCTCCTCAGATGTGCCTCCAGCTCAGACTCGTTACGGTTCTCGATCATGGACAAGTGATCCAATATCTACGGACAAAGATTGGGAAATCAATTTCAGAAAATAATGAGACCATCATGGAAAAATGTGAAAATATCTCAAAACTGGTTTGGTTACAAACATTGCTCAAAAAATCTTCCATTGTGTTCATCAGAACAAAATTTAAGACAAGTTTGTAACAACATGAGGATGAGTAAATGACAGAAGTCATATTTTGGGTGAACTATCCCTTTAAACAAATTCAATCTCAAGTGTACCTTGGCACCAGTGAGTCTGCAGAGCGTATGCAACAATGTCTTTAGAGTCCGGTGAGGAACGTCGCTCTTGAGCTGTTTGAGCTTTTCTTTAGGAAAGACCTTCATGAAGTTGTGCACGTCGAGCAGGATACGATCCAGATTGATGCTGTTGATGGTCTGAGGCAGGAAACGGATCATTCTCCATAGACACTGGTGATGCACAGGCAAAAATTTATGTTTATATTCACCCCAATTCTGAAATGACATCAGTGTGATGGGACCACAAAAATTGATCCTTAATGTGCATAAAATGTACCTTCATGACAAGTTCAGAAAACATAGAGGACCCAGCGGTGTTGGTAAGACTGTCCTGCAGAAGCACCAGCAAAGCACTGAAAAATTAAAATTAAACATCAGAATGACCTTTAACCTCATTGTACATAACTCCAGTGTATGATATATTTGGCGAATGAAAGCAAAGGAGGCCCATTGGAGTTATTCTGCCAACCTCAGGATGTTAGTCTGGTCTGATTTCTCCAGCACTCGAACCATGAGCAGGTTGACTGAGCGAATGAGCTGCTGTCCATCCTCTATGTCCTCCACCCGGGAGTCCAACATCAGTGTGATCAGACCGTGCATCAGGTCCTTCAGGACGCCCATGGAGGCCTCTCGCGCCAAACTCTCCATCGAGAACAACTGAAAACAGACACGTAATGACTCGGCACGCTGAACACTAGCCTGTTTGTTTTGCAGATGCATATTCATGGAAGTTTTACAAAAGATGTTTGTTTCTGAAGATACAATACCAGATGTGTTTGACCAATAAACATCCTATGCAGAAACTTGTAAATGTAGGATTAATACAAACTTTAAAAGATCATTCGGAGTGACACTCACAGACAACATGTTGCCCAAGATGCAGCTGTAGAGTTTGAAGATGTCCTTCTTGTCCAGGCGATCGTCCGCCATGTGCGTGTTGTAAATGAGCCGCAGCTGCATAAAAGTGGCGATGAGGAACTGGTCGATGTGTCCAGACATGGCTTCCGCTTTGTCCGCCTGCCTCAATACCTCATCAATCTGCAAGAGGGCATTGAAGCAAATAAAAAAATTGATCTGTTGCTTTCACACCTTTAGACCTTAGAGCTAATGTGTTCAAATGAAGGACTAAGTCATGTCCCAACCAGCTATGACTTGCAAGAAAACCCAATGTTGGTTATACAATTAGTCTACCCATAGTAAAACCCAGCAGGATGCCAACCTGTGCCAAGGCCTGGATACTGGTGTTAATGTCTCCACTGGCCACTTGAGAGATGACGAAATTGATGGTTGACGCGGTGCTATTATGAATGTCGTCAAAGTGAGGAGAGACTGAACGCATCCTGTAAACAAAATCACTGCATTAAAACTTTATTTAATTTGAAACACTTTAGCACCATTACAGGGACTAACAAAGAGAGGCGTTTATCGTAATAAACTTACTTGCGCTCGGGAATCATGACTGGCTCCAGAACTTCATCCAGTTTGTGCTGCACCAGGTCGGGAATGTCGCTGGCGCACGTGTGGTTGTTCTCGAACACGTCCAGGTCCAGCTGAAACTCTTTCGGGATGGATGGAGCCGACTGCTCCATGTGAGCGTTCTGTGCCCGAGCTTGACTGTTAAAAATTATAGAGGACGGGGTCAATTTTACATAAACATATGAACATTAACGTCTTAAAATCTTTGTTTACTTTTTAATACAGTCTGGAAATTGAGTTAGTATTTGTAACCACTTCATATTTTATTCAGATGCACCCAGTGGCAACAAAATTCGAGACCAAATAACAAATATGGATGATTATGTAACTCCAGATACATTAAGTGACTAGTAATTTTTTTCTGTTTTTATCAAATGGTTATTTTTTATTATTTTAATAATTTAGTACTCATCGTCACAAGATGTTACAGGCCATAACAATATTTTCTGAAAATGTGTCCTGCATAGCTGAAAATCATGATTTCCTGTTGTCCAAATCTGTCAGTGTTTACTGTTATTGTAAAACTCTGTTACCAGGGTAGTGTAGCAATGATGACAGTCATGTATGCGTGTATGAGAGGTCGTTTGGCAGTAACAATAGGCTTTATGCCCAGCTGCACTTCTTCCTGAACTTCAGCCAGCTCCTTGTTTCCTGTCTGCCATTATTGGACAAACTGATTAATCCAGGTGTGCTTGACCTCAGTAGTCACAACAACAATAATCAGGCACACCTGGATTAATCAGTTTGTTTATGACTACTGAGGTCAGGCACACCTGGATTAATCAGTTTGTCCAATAATGGCAGACAGGAAACAAGGAGCTGGCTGAAGTTCAGGAAGTAGTGCAGCTGGGCATAAAGCCTATTGACTCCAGAAAACATGAAATCATGATTTTCAGCTATATACAGAAAATATTATATTATATTGTTATGGAACGTAACATCTTGGTCCATGACGAGTACCAAATTATTAAAATAAATAAAAATAACCATTTGAAAAAAGCTGAAAATGACAACAAATGTACCAGAAACCATATAATCGCCCATATCACCAACCCTACTTGCAAAGTATGTTAAGGATTACTGTGAATATTCTGCTAGTTTCAGTGCCTTTAAGGAAAAGGACCAAATACAATCTAAATAAACTACAAGCGTGATATCTCTCCATCTATACGTATTATTAACAAGGTTTTTATTGTACTGTCTAGAGTTTCAGGATGGAAGGTGCCATGCGAGCAGAGGCTACAGCGGTACGGCAGTACTTACATCCTGTAAGTTCGATACATTATTCTGTCCATGGAGGGCAGCAAAAAAAGAGAATTATAAAAGGAGAAGAGAAACGCTCAGAATTAAGAAATAACATGCAATGACAAAAGAGGATAGGATGAGAAAGAACAATGAGAAGACCATGTGCTTCTAGAGTCATTGCGAAAGATACTTTTTGACATCCTTGAAGGTTCTAGATGCTTACATTTGTCAAAAAAACACATCATAGAGCCATTACAAAGCAAGTAAACGCATACCTGAGTTTGTTGGGCACCTCCTCTTGAGTGGGCTTCCGGAGAAAGGTCGCGTTGGGATTGGTGGGATTTTCTTTCGGGGCTCGCTCCTGTTTGGCTGGAGCGGCGGGGGTCTTCTTAGCAGAGCGTTTGATTCGCTCTTCGAGCATACTCATCTCTTTCTCTGATAGCTTGAGGTGAAATAAAACTGATTTTTAGCTTGGGACAAACATCAGGTTAGTTTAAATTTTTACCAAACAAAAACAAAATGTTAGCAAAACGCTAAGATTGACTCAAAGCTAAATGTAAAAAAATTTAAATATCCAACATGCATGTTAAAGTCCACATGGGAAAAAGCCAAGTTGATAAACTTAAAGCGATACTACAGCCAAAAATCGAAATAACCGCATGATTTACTCACCCTTAAGCAATCTGAGACACATCAATCATCTGCCCGCTGACTTACCATAGTATTTTTTTTCTACTATGAAAAGTCAATGGACCCATCTTTAAAGTGGTCGACTCCTTTAATAAAAATCTTCTGCGGTGGGTAACCGATTCAATTTTGTTTTTCAAATTCAGTTTTATTGTAATGAGCGCTCATTCCCATGAATACATTGCACAGTGACTCCCGTGAATACAAGATGCCATTGTTACCAGAAGTTAATTATTATAGTTAATAAGATTAAAATATGGATTTTTCAAAAAAGAAAATACATAGATTACAAACAATACCTTTATTAAACCCTTGGAGCCATGTAGATTACTTCTTTGAAGGATGGATGCCTTTTTTGGATTTTAAAGTCAGTTGTTGTTCCCTGATCCCCATTTTCTACCATTATAAAGCTTGAAAGAGCAACGACATTTACTGAAATAACTCAAAATGTGTTCATATGAAATTTGATGGACACATGCATGTCGGATTGCTTGTGGGCGAGTAAATCATGGTGTCATTTTTAATATTTGGCATAGTATCCCTTTAAAACGCTAAAGACTTATATTTGTGACTTACATTCCCGATAAGTTTGAAAACTTGATCCCCACAGGTGTTGTAAGCAGCCAAAACGGTATTAAGTGCAGCATTGCGGACTGTAGTATCACGATCGCCGATGTGAACTGCAATTTCTTTGAGGGCCTTGGCTGGAGTCGGCTGACACACATTCATGCCGAAGTTTTCTATCAGGCACCCGAGCTCCTCGAGGCATTCTGAAGAATACATCAAAAGATGAGAAACTCAGAAGCAACTGTTGTAATTATTATAGACGATTTCAGCAGCAAGAACATAAACAAACGGCTTTCATTTTCTGGTTGACTTCCACATAAAAGGTATGCGTTTCAGAGATCAGTTTAGCCACTAGCCATACGATAAATAAATACAGACCAGAAGTTCAGTTCAGGCACGTAACGTGACAACGCATGTGCGTCCGACAAAAAAAGTCAAAAAAGTTTGTGGTTTTAAAGGCGGGGTGCATGATCCCTGAAAGCCAATGTCGACATTTGAAATCACCTAAACAAACACGCCCCCAACCCCAATAGAATCTGGGACTTCTTTTGATAGGCCAGCCCCATACATACGCAACCCACACAATGATGTCGGTTAGTAGAAACACCCCTTACTGCTGATTGGCTACAAGTGTGTTTTGGTACTCTACCCAACTCCCTTTTCAAAAGCGTTTTTCAAAAATCATGCACCCCGCCTTTAAGTTCTCAGGCATATCAGTTACCTGATCTCTGCTTGGAGTTCTTTGATTTGGTCCCGTCCATAAGGAAGGGGAAGATTTTACTGGCTGGATAAACTTGACAAAACATCCCCAAAATCCCACGGACATCTTTGCGCACCACATCTTTTGACTCTCCAACCTACCCAGAGGCAAAAACAAATAAGGGTCATGTCAGACTGCATTTTCGTACTAAATTAAAAGCAAGTAAACATCAAACAACAAAGGTGAGTCACTAAACATCCTTGTTTCAAAAGGCTGCAGAGTTAAGACTCACCTTAAGGATCAGATAGGGAATAAAAGACGAGGCCTCGTAGTCGCTAAGCTGGTAGTTCTTCCTGCTTAGCATGGTAAAGAGCAACTTCAGAAACTCCAGAGCCTTCATCAAAACACTGGTGTTGGTATCAAAGAAGCGCAGGGTGAACCACTTCAACACCAGGTCCAGACAGCCAATCACAGCTTCACATTCTGGTTCCATGTGCTAAGAAATCATTCACAAAAAGCCTCAAATCAGACACTTCAGAAATGTTTCAAGATAAATCACGACCATCTCCCTGAAATGCGTCTGAAGCCTGGTGTACACTGTGCGATTTTAAACAGTCCTTTAGGAGTGTTGCATGCCAAACTGTGCGATCAAGATCGTAGTTAAGTCCATGTCACACTGCATGATCTCAGTTTCCATCAATGTCAGACTGTACGAGTTTAAAGACTTAAAAATGGCTGGGAGAACACAAGACAATGCTAGCAAACCGAAACGACATCTAGCGTTCATTTTAACCGTGACTTGTTGAATATAAAAAAAGACGACAAAACGAAGGAGACGAATATCTGACATTTGTAATTCCAGGGCGTACGTCCATCTGGTACTTTTTGACATTTGTCTGCATTGGTTTGTTGTCGCACTAATTGTGTGATCGGGTTCTATGCTTTTATTGGTTCTTGATCTGCTAGTTGTCGTAGGGAGATTTCACACAGCAGGATCTTTAATCGACAACGACAACATGTCAAACTAGCGATCAAAGACAGCAGATTTTAGCCTAAGATTCCAGGAATCTTTCAGGATTTCAAAATTTGTCCCAGACAGCTAAATCCTGGCTGAAATTTCACATTGTGCACCGGGCTTTACGCAAACATAAGAAACAAAATGACATTAAACTATACCTAATACAACAAGTCCGACATTACTCACCTCAATCATGGCTCCGATAGCTTTAACATGACGTTGAAAGTCAAAGTGAAAGAGTTCGTCCTGAAGCCACTTGGCCAGACTCGTTGACATTTGAGTTTTCAGCTGCTCTACGTACTCGTCCCGAGGAGTGATAAAGTTCCACTTCAGAATCTAAAGAGTCATTTAATAATCGGTAACCAAACCCGGCAATGATTGGTGGTACTAAACAACTGACAAACTGTATCAAAAAGTTTCAAGCAGGGTTAGATAACGATTAATCGCGATTAATCTATTGCAGAATAAATGTTTTTGTTTACATCATATGTGTGTGTGTACTGTGTATAATAACTTTGTATAAATAAATACGCACACATGCATGTATACATTTAAGAAAAATATAAAAATGTGTACACACACACAAATGTATAATTTAAACAAAAACCTTTATTATGCAGTAGATTAATCGCAATTAATTGTTATGCAAGCATGTGGTTTTTGCCATTAGGCGGACTGGGAGATGCTTACCTTCAAAGCTCTCTCTTCCTTCATCCTCTGCTCTTTGCCGTTGGGAACGAGGATGAAGATGGGTCCAGATTTATCCTCCTCTTCCTTTGCCCCAGCCTTGACTGGAGGCTTCTTACCCACAACGCCCTGAGAGTTGGCAGCAAAACAGTCAAAATGTAAAGACTGAACTGATGTCTCTGCTACAAATAAGTCAACAGCAGCTTTATAGTAACATTATTTGCCAAGTTAAAAGATTTTCATGAATATTAAACAGCTTGTTACTTAACCTGCCACACTGCCTAATTAATATTCATGAGCCAAGGTGTATAGTATTTAAAATTTGATTAAATTGAGCCTAGTAGTGCTCCTAAAGATATACCAGTAAGCACACCTAAAGTTTCAAGACACAACCAGATTAAGTCAAGTCTACAGGTATATTTCATATCCACAGACATCTTTAATTTGGTCACCGTGATCCTACGCTGAATAACGTACATGCAGTGCTTCCACATTAATCACCTCACACCGGTCCCACTGGTGCTCTTTGTGCAGAGATTGTCATATACCTGCTGGCTGCTAGGTGTCCCTTTCGAGAGCCTGTTTTGTTTACTTGCGTTATCTTTATTATCACCCTTCACCTTGAGCTCCATACTCTCTCTCTAGTCAATGCAACAAATAAATGCTTGAGAAAAATCACTTGACAGCCCAAAGAAATCTCTTGAATGAATGAATGACAACATTGTCTTCCCATGAAATGACCCTTGTTGTTTATGGTAGGACCCTTAAATTGCAAGGCACAGACAGGTTTACATCTAATTATAAGTAACTCCCTTTAACATTTAGGCATGAACTTTGAAGTGTGCCACACCTTTTTAGCTGCAGGACCTGCTGGTTTGGCTTTCTTTGTGTCTGGTTTAGGTTCAGGATCACTGAAGTCTTCACTTGGAGTCTGGTTCCTGGCCGGAGCTGTACAATAAAGGAGGCATGATTCATTTAAACTGGGCTGTTAACACCTAAAGACCATATTACAAATCTGAGGTTTAAAGCTATGATCGCTTTGACTGCTGTAAGGACACCTATATGCTAGTGTACCTAAACAATGACACAAAAAACCCTATTAGAAGGCATTTGACAACACAGGCCATTTAGATTTTAGTCCAATCACATGCTTTCTTCAGTGAGAATGCATTTCAGCCAACCAACCAATCAGGGTTAATGTCAATGAGTCTAATCGGAGAGATCTAAAGTAAAAGTGTGTCCAACTTGTGGCACCACAAGAACAGACAAGCAAATAAGAGCATCTCGAAAGCGCACTGCGATCTCAAATGTGTCTCATTTGCTGCCAGCAGTGGTGTCACATGACCCGTGGTTAAATAAAAAGAACGAACCTGAGGCGGGTTTGGAAGCAGGGGCACTGGAGGCAGGTTTAGTAGCTGCAGCTTTGGCAGGAGCTGCAGGTTTGGCTGGCATCAAGGCCCTGGCCTTTTCCAGCATGCCGACCACCTGGTCCTTTGAGGCCGGCTGCAGAAAACAAGAAAGTGACGTCACACGGCTGCTTCTGATCAAACGAATTATTACCAATTTGTCTATTACTTTAAGGAAAAGAGGGTTCCACCCTAAAACCCTTTTACATACAAGCTCAGATCTATGACCAAACACCCAGACCTCTACTTGCCTTGAGTTTACCGGTAGCTTTGCACATCTTCTCGTAGCCCAGGTGCATCATAAAGGTGGGGAGGGCGTCCTGAGCTTTCTTTCGCACGTCACCGCTGCGGTCCTCTAGGCAGGCGTACAGGTGAGGAACACATAACATGAGGTCTGCGGGCACGGTGCGCATAGTGGGCAACTTCTCAGCCAGCCAGCCCAGCAGCTACAAGGAACAGACATATCGGTATAGATATTAAGTTAATTAAGGTGCTTGTTTACATTCTTCCAGGCAATCTGACAAGCATGACGAATTCAATCTACAAACAACCTTGAAGGACTAAAATGTAGTTGTTTCAGCATTTCATGGCATCTGTACATTGCACAACCTTGGTATCTTTTATAAACACGATCAAAACTGTACATTCTCCTATCTCATGTTTCAAAAGGAAAACTGGGATCCGTTTAAAAGTATGATTATTTCGGCATTTTCAAATGACAGGTGCTATACCTCCTGTCTGAGGAAAGGGTTTTCCTTCTTCAGCTCCTCTGATAGGTCCTCTCCTTCAAGCCACTCCTTCATCCCAGTCTGCTCCACCCAAGCATTCAGCGTCGCCATGGCAGTCGCACGGACGTTGGCCTGAAAAGAAGTCAAATTTTTTTATTTGCCTGAAAAGCTCATGTGATGCTATACAAGTAAAGTGTAACAAAAGTGAAATCATGGGTAAATGCCGTGTGCATCTCATACTTTGCTATCTCCGAGTACGGTGATGACTGGAATTCCCAGGTTCCTGATGTGCTGTTTAAGAGATGGACCCATTGCAGTTGCAATCTGCTGCAAAATGTTCAAGGTCTGCTGGACCTAGAGACACAAACACATTTAGACATTATGGTTTGGACTGACACTTGTGACCACTTTGGTCCAAATCACACACTTTATTCTGGCATTGCAAAATAGTGCACCACACTAAATAAAACATGCTTCCTGGATGTAGCAGTGTAACAGGAAGTTAACAAAAACGAAAAACAAATAAAATGTGGTCAGATATCTGACAAGAGATTGTTTGAATACGTTGTCAGCTTTACCAGTAGTTTGTTCGAGTCATTAAGGCGACCCTTCAGTGCAATGGGCAGCTCGCCGATGCTAGCCTGGATGAATTTAGCCTCAGAAATGACAGCGGCAACCTCATCTAGGCCTTCTTTCCTGATCTTCCAGTTCTTGTCTCCGATTTTCGACACCATGTCTGATGTGATTTTATCACTGTAAACGAAAAGTCACAAAATATGAACTCTGCACTTCAACTGATGACCCTCATTAACTCTTTCCTTGCCGTTGACAAGTCATATCATCAATAAGAGTACGGTAAACGCTTTCCTGCCAAAGAAGTTTTTACGACAAATACTCATTCTGAATCTGATCTCTTATACAAGTCCTTTACAAAAATGGAATTATCTCAGCTTTATCATCAAAATTTGGTATTTTTAAAGGCAGGGTGCACGATGTCTGAAAGCCAATATTGACATTTGAAATCACTTAAACACACCCCTACCCAAATAGAGTCTAGACGTTCTTTTGATAGACCCGCCCCACACATACGCAACCCAGACAATAGGTGTGTTCGACTTCATGCGGCGCTGCGCAGACGGATCGGTGGCTGACTTGAAGCAGTGCATTCCGGTTAGTATTTTTGTCCGACTTCAGCTGGCGCTGCATGTACGTGACTGTATCATGTGGTTTTTAAGTAGCGTTTCGAGAGTAGCCGGCTAGCTCAGTTGTGATGACGACACAGCTTTACGTGATTGGTCGCCTCACTGATGACAAGTATCACGTGCGTCTCAAGTTTAATCCAACCTTTAGTTCCACTAATAAACATTTTAAATTCATGTTTTAAAACAGGGAAAACACGTTATTATGTATAAATATGTTATATTGTGTCGAGTAATAAAATAAAAATGAAAATAACAAACCCTATTGGTATTTTAATCATATAGGCTTGTTTCCCGTTATTTTCGGGTATAAAGTATAAGCAGCAATTAAAATATACTATATAAAATGTTTCTGGTTGCAACTTTTTATTTAAAGGTTTGTTTTTATCAAATTCAGCATCTAATTCACTTCATTCGCGATTATAACAAGGAAACACGGCGCACACGTCACTACGGCAAGCAGCAGGTGTCCGGCTTGACGGCTCCGTCTTCAGTTCCTCCCTCAACTGCAAGCGGCAAACCTCGCCGATCGGTCTGCGCAGCGCCGGATGATCTCGAACACACCTAGTGATGTCGGTTGGTGGACACGCCCCTTACTGCTGAATGGCTACAAGTGTGTTTTGGTACTCTGCCCGACTGCCTTTTCCAAAGTCATGCACCCCGCCTTTAAAAGAAACCTACCCATGTTTGAGATGTGACAAAAAGATAGGATGAAACTTTTTTTCTTTCATTTGATATGTTTTATGTTTAAACTTGTAAAATTCATTAAAAAAGTATGCTGGTGCTGGCTGGCAACTTATTTTTAAAAAAAATGCGGGCGGGGAAAGAGTTAAAGACGATCCTTAATTTTGGTGGCATCCAAAAAGTGACTATTTAAAACAAGGAACCATTTAATAACCTGATATCCGTTCTGGGTAGCAGATCCATGATGTCTGCAGCTCCACCACCATCAACTTCCTCTTCATCAGCATCCTCACCATCCTCCTCAGCTCCTGCTTTTTTGGCTCCACGGGTAGGAGCAGGAGGAGATTGACCCTGCATCTATGAATAAAAGGTGAACGGTCATACATACATATTTTAAAATATACAGATACTACAACACACACAAATGAAACTATAAACAAATTCACCAATGGGCAGATTGGGGAAGGGCAGATTAAAACAAATCAATGGGTGTGGCTTAGTAAATATTTACACAAAGCAGGTTTTAATGAGAGTTAAAACCACTGATGGTTAAAGAAAATATTTGAACTCTATTGTATTGCGGAGTATCATAAGGGAGTGTTTTACCTTTTCAAACTCAGCATTTATTTGTGTCAACAGGGCTGGTTTTTCATCTTCAAAGAACATGCGGAGCGGAGCTCCCATATACAGGAACATGACTCCTAACAGAGTAATCGCTGAAGTCCTCACAGCCTAAAAATAACATGAAAGCTTATTACACACACCATTACAAGTGAGGTCTGACAAATAAGTAACCATCCATCCAAGACATTGTCCTCTAGAAAGAGGGGTAAAATAAAAAAATCATTGCAACTACAGCAATACTAGCAGAACTGCTTACCGGATTTGTGGCACCCAGAGCAGTTTTAACATTGTTGATGAATGCTTTCACATTTATTCTGAAATACGAGGAACAAGTTTTAAGAGTTACACGATACAAAAAATAAACAGACCAAAAACTAAAAAAGCACAGGTGTGAATTGCTCACCCTGCAAATCCAAACTCCTTCATGGCATTGGCCAACCAGTTAAGAGTCTCGGCTTGGTTTTTAGGATTCTTCTGTGCAAAAGCCAGAGAGACCACCTGCCAAATAAAAAAACGAAATGAATATAAAACCGACTTCACAACCAATGGAGAAGTTCTAGGTCTAATACCTCAACTAAAAATCTGATTTTTGTGCATATCCAAGTTTCCAAAAGTCAACTAGACGTTTTAAAATCAGTTTGCTCCTGGGCTTAAAACTTAATGGGTCCCAAAGACATTACTAGGGCTAGAGGCCTAACAAATCCTCTCTTTAGGACTTCACAGAGAACCAACCTGTTCTGCGGTCCAGGGTAGAGAACAAGCCTCGCCGATTGCAGTCAGACCTTCTTTGGCCTTGCCTCCACACTTGACATCTCCAATCTTATCAACCAGACCATCCAGAACCACCAAAGCGGACGTCTTCGAGAACGAGCCCTTTTGCGCGATCAGACCCACAATGTGCAACTTCATTTGCATTACCTGGAAAGGGAGAAATATCAGAATCTAGCACCTGACACAAACTAAATATTTGAGATCTGTAGGCGATGACTACCTGGAAGTTGGTCTCTTTCCATCCTGGTTTCTTAGCCAGCATTTTGACCAGAGCCTGGCATGGCATTTCAGATTTATCCATCTGCTCCACGGCCTGAGGAGAAAATGGTCAAATTCGTTGTAGATCAAGTTTCACTCAGCTTAAATTAAATTATGACAAAGAGCTGAAAACAACATCGAGAGATGACGTAATACCGTCCATTAACTTACTCTCTGAAACTCTTCCATGCTAGCGAGTCTTTCTTTCCAGTTGGCGCTGTCCAGAAGTTGCATACAGGAGGCTGGGAGCACGGCAGCTGCCCTCTCCTCGCATACTTCAGGCTAATGTGAAACAATGAATATTATTGGACACAATCAAGATAGTTTAGCGTTCTTATACATGCACTAAATATGCCAATGTGAAAAGGCTTACAGATAGCTCAGTCTCTATGATTTCCTTTGTGTCTGGAGCTTTCTTAGACTTTCCACTGGGGGCAGAAGCAGGTTTGCCTTTCTTGGGTGGTCCAGCAGCCTGGTAAATTCAACAAAACATAAATGAGTCAAGCTTTAACTGCTGTGCGTCCCTTAAAAAAAGACGACAGCTGGGAGACGACTTTACCTTTGCTGGAGGAGCTTTCTTTGGAGGGCCGGACGGTTTGGCAGGGGCTTCAACCGGTGGAGGAGCTTTTGCAGCTGGTTTTTCTTTTTTCTCTCCTGCTCCACTCCCACCACCTTTCTTTCCTCCAAGAAGTTCCACTTTATCTGCACACTCTTTTATCTGTTTATGCACGAAACAAAGTCAATAACCTGATCATAGAGTCAAACGTACACTCAATGCACATAATTCACCTTTCAATTGCTAAGCTCACCACAGTGTATGTATGTATACATGCAAAATAAATTGTTTCTACCTTATCCAATTTAAGTTTGTCAACATCCGCCAGGAACGGGTTGACTGCTTTCTCCCCG
Source organism: Paramisgurnus dabryanus (assembly GCF_030506205.2). NCBI lineage: Eukaryota > Metazoa > Chordata > Actinopteri > Cypriniformes > Cobitidae > Paramisgurnus > Paramisgurnus dabryanus. The sequence continues at coordinate 15,286,589 of NC_133359.1, read as the reverse complement.
ATCACCTTCATGGCTGTCCCCAAAGCCTCAAAAGCAGCATCTCTGACCTCTGGTGCAGAATCGTTCACTTGCTACACAAAGACGACAACTTTTTAATACACTGAGAAGTCTCAAAAGAAAGTCAGTTTCTTCAGATAAATCCTGAAAGCCGTACCTTGAGGAATGCTGCACAGAAAGGCTTCAAAACGCTTTTTGGCAACGTACTCGGGGTGCAGTGACGGAAACTTCTGGCGAGGAAAAGCGAAGCCTGTTGCTTGATAGATGGATTCTTATTGTCCATCACTCCTAAAACATCTTCACTTATATTCTGCAGGGTTGTCTACAAAACACACCATAACAACTTCTTAACCTCAATCATACATAATCAAAACACCAAGTCTTTAGTCCATACATATGGCTCATATAAATCCACAGAATTAACCGGCCAATCATCTAGTTTTGATTTCTTTAAAATAATACCTTTCCACAAACATCATGCTTTGAGGTTTCATTCATGTCGGTAGTTACATGCAAGTTTAAGATAGACTATTGATTGCATTCAACAGTAAACTCACAGTTAGGAAGACTGCATCAATGGCCTCCTGTAAGGCCTGGACAACCTGAGGTTTCTTCTCCTTAAACTTCTCCAAGATGGTTGGCACCACCTGAAAGATTCGGGGCTTTAGAGGCAAGCCAAGCTGAGCCCATAAAAAGGCAAATTGTGATCAAACATGGACTTGGTTTTGCGTGGCAAGCACTTACATGACCCGCATATGTTCCAAACTTCTTCCTCAGTCCTGCTGCCAGTCCAGCCAGACATTTAGCTGCCATGGTCACCAACATAACATTGGCATCTTTCCCAATTACCTATAAGTAATAAAGAAATACATTTTCTATGGTTTTGTTTAAAAACAAACTAATTATTCATTTTTTTTACTTTGAACATGCCCGTTACCTTTTTAAGAGCTCGAACCAGGTCCCCATAGTCTCCACTTTCTAGTTTGGGGTTTTTAGTCAAGGCTTCCACGGCCTCCAATGCTTCCTTCCTCTCCTGCCATTTCTTAGCTTCCTGAAAGGTCACAAAAAACACAAACAAAATGACAAACTGACAATAAAAGAAACACAGATACGGTTTGTGTTGTTCTAACTTACAATCTTTTCGTAGAAGTCTTTAGGCAGCTTTGAAAGGATATCGACCGCTTCCAAGAGCTCATAAGGATCCACCTGAACTTCGGTCTCCTCCTCAACATCTCCTGTATGATCACAAAACACTCTCTTCAAGATTTATTTTGACATCCCAGAAAGCCAAAGTCCAATAGCTATGACGCTCCAACAATTTTGATGCATCAGACTTTAATTTGTTCTTTAGTAAAAAGCAAAACAATTAGTTTGATGGATTCATATAAGCAACACTTTATATCTCATCTAATTGTTAATGGGAATAAACTGGACTAAGTTATATTTACTCTATATTATATTTAACAAACAGCATCTTTTAGCATTTTTAAAGGGGACATCATGAAAATCTGACTTTCCATGTTTAAGTGCCCGAGTGCTTCTATCAACTTAGAAAATGTGAAAAAGATCAACACAGTAGTTTCAGTTTTGGTAAACCATTCTCAGCAAGCATTTGAAATAATAGGTCATTGAAATTTGGCTCCCCTGTGATGTCAGAAGGGGGAAACACCACCCCTTAATCTGCACTATCCAACCACAACACTGCCATTTAGTGCAGAGATCAGCTCATTTGCATTTTAAAGGACACACCCAAAACGGCACATTTTTGCTCACACCTAAAAAGTGGCAATTTTAACATGATATAATAAATTATCTATATGATATTTCGAGCTAAAACATCACACATGTACTCTGGGGACACCAAAGATTTATTTGACATCTTAAAGTCTTGTGAATGTCCCGTTTAAATGGGCCCAATTTTCAGATTCTTCCTGGATTGAACCCCATCCCAAATAACACACACAATATTAGTTTTGCACAAATATTAGTGCATATATTTACACAAGCAACACGATTTATAGCATTAAAGGCCTAGTTCTCCCAAAAATGAAAATTTTGTCATTTACTCACCCTCATGTCATTCTTAAACTGTGTGAGTTTCTTTACTTTTTTGAATAAAAAAAGATTTGTTTTTCCTACTATAAACAATTCTATGGGTATTGTCAACTGTGTGCTTACCAACATATAAAAATACAATTTGTTACCTCCTCTTTGCTCTCTTATTGAACTTTTCTATAAACGGAGCATTCTTAAAAAAAAAAAAAAAAAAAACACACACAAATGCAGGTTAAGAACAACATGAGAGTGAGACAATTTTCATTTTTGGGTGAACTATACCTTTAAAAATGACATTCAACTACATTACACGGTGAATGAATAAACTAAAGGATATGAGCCAAGTCAACATTTCCTTCTTTCAATACTCTTGAGATGTAGAACAAAGTCTCCTAGCATTATGTTGACACCCAAAATATTACTATGGCAACTGGTGTAGACATAATGGATATTGAATACACGGTCTGACTCTGAACAAACAGATCTGATTTCATTACTTCCATACAGAGTCAGTTCTAAAGATCAGATATAAAAAGCACATCAAAAATGAGTTTCCTCTATTACCTCAGTTACACAAGCATCCTGTGGCTTGTCTCTCAAACACTACTTAAAGCCCCACTGTGGGGAAAATCAAGTTTTTATTGTTGTTTATATGTCTATGTGGTAGTTTTAATATGCTTTTTTACACACATCAGGTGTTGACGTGGAGATAAGCATTTTTTTTCGGTGAGCCTTAGGGGCGGTTCACATTTTGTGGATGCACCTGGAAAAAACTAGCACATCACACCGCATCGCTTTAATTATCCATAGGCTTATGGTAATTGTCAAAATAGTTTTTCCCACTTGTCATCCTGGCATACTGTTGCCTATCCTTTTTTTCACAGTTAAAATCAAATAAAATGAAAAAAAATACACTGCTGTGGACGTTGTTTACTTCATTTATGTGTTTTACATTGTTAATGGAATAAGGATGCGAGTAGGATTCGATATTCGGTTCTGGATTCAGTGCATCCCAAGCTTTAACACAAGCCACCTGTAAATTCATCGCTCAACATATAATTGGAGACGGTCTCGTTCCTGCGTCACGTCGCCACAAAGATTTTAACAATCACATCAACACAGTTAAACGCGAGGATCAGCAGTTCGAGTCAAAGATATTGTGTTTGGATGCCGCATAGACTCGATGCTGCAAACGCGCAGTTCACATATGCATTGTGTGAAACCGAACTTAGCAGTTGTGTGTCTGAAACTGGCGAATGTAGCATCTATTTACATATATACATCTATGGTCCAAGGTGGTGCGAAAGAATAATTTGCATATTCAAAGATCCTCATAATAAATAAGGCATAGGAGTAGAGTTAAAATTAAGCTGTTTAAAACCATGAAGAAATTACTGTGACAGGTAAAACTTTTAGATATACCATTATGATGCTCAAAGATGATCTTTAACTAATTAAATTGTGGACTACAGTGAGACTTTATGTCCTGCAATTTAATATTTGTGCAAATGCCTAGCGGTGCCCTGTTCTCACCATCTGCTTCGTCTCCTCCAGCAGCTTGATGCTGTTCAAACTTGGCCTTTAGATCCTGCTGAGAACGCAGGAACCTGGTCTGCTTAGGAGCTGTGGTTGGCACTTTCACCCATTCTTCCTCCAAGTCTTTTAACTGGATGAAACGGATCAAATACATTAAATATCATGGGCCATATTGTAAGACGGTCACCACAAACTCATGCCAAATGAACAAAAAGCATAAATAGTTTAGCACCTCACCTGTACAGAGTTAATGTTCTGGAGGGGAGGTCGCAGAGCATCCCGGATCCACCTGTATATTTCCACAGCGAGTAATTTGGCCTCATCTCGAACTGCCTTTTCTCGAGACTCAAACTGTTTTGGCAATATTTTCACTACAGGCTTTAGGGTTATAATTTTTGATCCAAATTCACTGCGGATGAGAAAAACAAAACCTGTTAAAGTGCTTCAAAGAGCAAGCCAGTGCATTATCAAGCAGCAATCTGACTTCTGCGTTTCGTACAACACTATGGTTAACACGGCTCTGAAAATGCAAATGTATACAAAACACAGCCAACTCACCAAAGTGCTTTCCTTAGCGTTTCAATGCAAGCAACAACAATTTTGGGGTTTTTGTTATCCAGTCCTTTTATCAACTCATCTTGGACGACTTCCGCCTTCTCAATCTCTATGTACATGAGGCAGATGTCGCTCCCAAGTTCTTTTGCTCGAGCTTTGGGCTGATTGAAGACTTTACTGACCACTCCAGAAACCACTTCCCCTGTTGTTCTGCGAGACAAGATTCACTGCCATTAGAATCCATTAAGAGGCTACGGATAATGGGCCAACAGAACAACACTGAAAGGGTTATGTTGTGTTTCAACATGCTTGTCTGCCCAGTTAAAGGTGCCATAGAATAAAAACTGTATTTACCTATAGGCATAGGTGAATAATAAGGTCTCGGTACATGGTAATGACATATCATGAGCCTAAAACACATTTGTTTTATAATTTAATGTAAGCCTCATGCACGCAAAAGACTGCTGGAAAACAGGTCAATCTCAACATAACACGGACTGTGATGTCATGGTCAAGATGTACGCCCCAACATTAAATTACAAAGTTGTTGAAATGTTAACTAATGTGAGCTACTGACATGAGCCGGACCATACTTTGGCCGTTGGAGAGGATGAGTGAAGTATTTTGTGGGTTGGTGCAAATTTTCCCCCAAAAACAACTCTAACCTCATGCAATGTTGCCTATTGTTTAAGCATTCATTTGTGCATTCATATTTCTCAAGCAAATTTAAAACAAATCAATACTTCAATGACTAACTGAATCTTATTCGGCTATATTTAGACCGACACACAGAGACTACTCAATAATAGAAAGCAGTCCTGAGACCAGTAGACAAGCGAAATGACCTTTAACTAATGCACTTGTTTAATCCGTTATGGGAATTGCTGCAGTACAATTAGTTGGGGCTTATGTGAATCGAAATATGCACCAACTTGTCTTCAACCCATTCAGAAAACTAAATTACTTTTGGTTTATTATATCCAACTCATTCCAATTTGTTCAACAAGACACCCAACTTTGCCCCATGGTGACCTATTCATCCTAAAATAAATCTCCATAAACAAGAATAACATTTCTGCTGTGTTTAGTTGTAAACACATAGTTCTTACAAAATATTTTCATATAAAACTGGTTACAGGAACGTAAATGTAAGAGTCTAAAATAAAGTAAAAGGGTGTGCAAGCATTTGTTATTTTTGAAACTGGACAGCACCCCAACACCATTTACTGTTATTGTCTATGCTAATCTTTACTCCATCAATATCTACATGTGTAATCCACCAGATGAAAGAGTTACATGAGTTTGCATGACTGCATATAAGTTACTTACTTGCCAGCCACATGTGCGTTCTCAATAAATGCAAGTGCTGCCTCTAAACCTTTAAGTTGGGCTACGGCATTGGAATCTGTTACGAATTTTTTGATAAGTCCCAGGTATTTGCCCCATTCAGGGCTCTTCTCATCATCTATCCTCTGGAAAAGCTTCAGTGCTTCCTCGTATCCATTTAATCTGGCTTTCCAAATCTTAAAGCAGACCAAAACAAAATGAATCAAAATGAAGGAGGCTGTGACAACAAAATTATCCACTACTATATACAAACACATTTAATATTATTAACAAAACTAATATACATATATTTAGGTGTATTGGTACTAGTACATTGTGATATTTTATAAAGAGAAATGCATCTTTGATTTCGCTACTGTAATTGCATATTTTTCATAAAGGCAAGCAGCAATGAGTTTTAAATGCATTTTCTCAGGCTGAAAGCAGCACTCATGGTCATTTACTTGCTGATCTAGAGACAGTTTGGTTAAACCACCAAATGGTGTCATTTCTTTAAGGTAGGTAGGGGATTTTTAAGGGAACATAATATAAAAATAAAACTGGTTCTGGATCACTCACCTTGTGTTCACATTTCTGGTCGATGGGTAACTTCATCCATTCGCTGTCATCCCCCATGGCTGTTTTTTATCTATTCAACTAAACAGAAAAGGGAAACTTTGGTTGTTCGCATGCCTTAACTTCATCATTTGAATAGTAAAGGTCACACATGTGCAAAGCTTGTACAAAATACACCACTACAAACAAACAAACAAACAAAACAAACAAACACTGTTACTAAGCTACACAAAAATTGTAATTTAAACCAAAGCATCACATTTTGTAATATACTGGGTGGTTGTTTGACATCAGCTGATATGAAATTACTTTAAAATTGAATCTTGAACATGTTTAATTCAATGACACAAGCAGCAAGCATCCCAATTAGCTTTATGATGAACAAACTCTTAATGGATGAATAGATGAGAAACTCGTCAGACTTGAAGCTTGTCAAATGGGAAACAACGTGTTTAATGAAGATATCACGTGTATTTCAACAACAACAACCACCACCACCTTAACTTTACCAATAACTGGAACTATACAACATGTGATCATCCAGATCTACAGCCATAACAGAGTAGAGCAAAATCCACTAATGCATCTCCCTCCAGTTTCATATTACAAATCGATCCAACACGCACAATAAACCCTTAAACACAAAGGCTTAAATGCTTTAAAGGCGAAAATGTTTAAAAAAGCACAACCCAAAGGCCCAAGTAGAAACTAGAAAGATAATAAATGCACAAGTACCGCCAATTAACCCGCCCAAACCACACACAAAAGGCAAACAAATATCGTTGGACGCAAAATTAGAGATCAGAATGAATATAAAACATAAAAAGCGTCAAATAAAAGCGTAAAAGGACATAAAAATGCGTTATAGTGGTTAGCAGGGCATCACATGGGAAATATTATCGGGGTGCAGCAGAGCCGTTAGTGACCCGCAGCTACTGTCTCTCAGCTTGACGCGTTTAGCAGGATAAATCGTTCAAATATGAATTTATACAAAACACAACACCACAAATGTAATCCTCAAGGCTTCCTTATACCATCCTAATGTGTAATTCGTTTGGTTTTAGTGTGTAAATGTGTCTAAATTTAAATTTACCGGTTAGCTGTTAGCACATTCGCGGGCCTGACTGACTGGGAGCTCTACTGCAACAGCTTGAACCATCATAAGATTCAAACAAATATCGCCATTTTATACCTTATTCCAACAAACCCATAATGTCAAACAAATGCTCTAAACATTTTTTAAATATGCGACACGGTATGAAATTATAAAATGTAGTACCCGACTCACATTGTTGTGCACTGATATTAAAGCAGTCTGGTATTATCCAGTCCGTCACAGCCAACCGGAGGCCTTTAAATAAAACGCAGTAACGTCTAACGAAGCCGAAAAGGCTAAAGATGACTAGAATTTAAAAATCTCTGATCGCTCCTAAACACAAACATATAGAGGTGTATCGGTTACCTGCTTTTAGTGAGGGGAGATAGGACGATCTTCATCAGCTGGGACCGATATTGGTCATTACTCTTCAGGCTTTGAAACGCCTCTGAGGGCGGGGAGAGAGAGAGGCGGATTCAGGAGACGCCTAGCATTCATGCAAACTACTAATATATTTATGTAACTAAGTTTATTTTGATGGTGTTGTGTTTAATTAGTTTATAACTATAAATTCGCAGATTATCTGAAGTACTGCCTCTGTTATAAATTGCTTATTGTCCATGCTTTGTTAATAGGAATGCATTTTATTGTACTGTCTTTGTGTTCATATAATATACTTTATTCCTTTTCATTTATTGTGCATACAAATATTTTTAGATGTAAATTGTAAATCTAAATATTAAAACCCCTCTGGTTTATGTAGAATTCCGTATAAATGAATGCCTGTAAGTGGTTTTAGGACTGATGTGAAATGAATGTGCACCAAAAATGTTTGCAAAAATATTCATGATATGCATATAAATATTTAAATGGCAGGGCCACGGTAGCATCAACAAAGATGACGAAACACACCCATGCATTTTTCAAAAATGATGACGAGACTCCACCCAGCGCTTACGTTAGTGAAGTGTCACGTGATGTTCAGCCGCGTCATCCATTGGTTGCTTTATATTCCCCATTGAACCTAACAGATTTTTTTTAGAATGTACCTATTTTGTGTTCCATTTGTAGTACAAAAGACAAAGCAGTTTAACATTTGTTTTAAATCATTGTTTTTATGATTGCAGAAACTTTTGAAAATGTTCATTCAAATTATGTAAATGCTGTTTACACCACAATGTTGCTTTGTTACAAGGTAAATTTGTTTGCCAATACCCGTGTTATAAATTTCAAGCCTAACTTTCTAAAACTAACCACGATTTATCTACAGTAACCATAGTTTAACTATAGTATTTTTAGTAAAACCAAACATAACACAAATCTCCCACTGTCTTACCATAGTAACTACCAATAGTTTAACCATAAAATTTGTAGTAAAATTATAGTGGTAATCAATCAGCTACAAAACATGGCTATTACACCATAATAAAACAAATATTTTCCTATGGGTGTATCCAAAATATATACTTTAGGACAATGCTTCTGATTCCTTTATAATCAGGAATTTTAATATTATCTAAAGTATTTTTTCGACGATGTCCGCATGTTCCCATTGTTGTATGTTGTGACAGTTTTTGCCTAAAAAACGAATTTTATCCTTACAAGCACTCTTTTCCGGGATCTGCTGTCACGTGACTTGTTGTAGCACTGCAGGAAAACAGCAGCTGTTTTCGAATTTATGCGGTGCTGTGCAGACCGAGCGGCCTATGACACCGAGTATCGCGAGATCAATTGAAAAGTAACAGCTTTCGAATCACTCTCGCGATACCTGACGTCATAGACGTAATCTTACTGCGCATAGCGGCATAAAGTTGAACACGCCTTGCGTCTCCTTGACAATGACCAATAAAGCCGCTCCATTCCGAATGTGTTACCCGCAGAGTCATGCTCTGCACCTGCACACACCAACATCTAAGAAAATAACATCATATGAAAATGAATACGGATCGTTTCAGCCTCACAGTTGACGAGTATTTAGGTATGTGACATCGTTTGTTGTTTGGTCTTTTGTTGCTGTTGCAGATATCACCGTCATGCGTATCCAAGAATATGCCTGCCTTTAGAATGATTGACAGATGGGTTTAAAAAGTATAAACATGCCATTGTTTTTTTTTCAGCTGACACGAATGTCCTGTTGTATCTCAATGATGCAGTCACACAACTACTTGAACATAAAGAGGAATATACCCAATTTGGTGTGGTCAGATATTTTGCAGAATAGTAAGTTTTCTATTATAAACCTACAGTATACATTATAGAGTTTGATATATGATTGCAATAAGAATGTGAAACCATAATAATAATACCATGATAGATAAATACCATGGTATTTAAAGTACTAGTCTCTATGGTAAATAATTACAGAATATGATCTTGCCATGGCACTTTTTTTGTACGGTAAATGGCTTTTCTTTCCTCTTTGAAAGTCTGTTCGATCCATGTGTGGTTGTTTTGCAACTTTTCATAATATTTTATAATCCTGTAGTTTTACCAGTGTGAAGAATGGAAATCATGTGCTCTTCAGGGAGTTTAATTACATCAAGGCAACGCCTCATAATAGAGTGTCCTTCATTCACATCTTCTGGAAATGCTTCAGACAGATTGGAAAAAATGGAGGTAGGAAGAGGGGTATGTGATGACAATATCAGTTTCTTACACATGTTTTTATATAGTAAACAAATGCACGTTCTGTTTAATTGCAGATTTATTGTCAATGTCCGAGTACAGTTCACTCTTACAGCTGTTATGCCCAGACTTTCCAGTTGAGATGATACAAAACACAGCCAGGTAATTGTAGCTTTGTTTAAGGAATCTGTACACATCACCACCTATCATGCTATAATATTTTTCTTTTTATGATAATCTTTCACAGGATTGTCCTGATGGATGATGCCATGGACTGTCTAATGTCATTTTCAGATTTTATCTATTCATTCCAAATCCAGTTCTATTATGAAGGTAATTTTCTAGTTTTAATTCTTTACTTTACATTTAAATACATTTTTAACTATATTGCACAAGATAAACATGAAACAATTCTATTGTGCGATGTAAAGGTCTTGTCTACACAGACACAGTTGTGTCCTTGAGACTTTTACAGCAGTGTGAGATCATCACATGGGTATGAAAGGGTTTCCATGGTTACTGTTGTCTCCCCTTTCGTATTCACCGGTCACTTTCACAGAGTTTGTGGAGAGCGTATCCATGATATACCAAGACCTGCTTTCTGGGAAGAATCCAAACACTGTTATAGTTCCAACTTCTACATCAGTGGAGCAATTATCCAGCACAACCAATGAGAAGCCAGATCCTCAGGAAGGTGTAGACTCATCCATTTTATGTGAATGCATAGAAGCACTTTGCGAGAGGTTCAAACACAAGTAAGTACAATTGTGATTTTACTTTTATAAATTATAAAGCTCAATTATGACTAAATTAACTTTACTGTATAAAAATATGATGATTACCATTTAAATGACACATTTTATCCAAAGTGAAAAAATCAGTAAGTAAATCAAACCCGAATTTACAATTTTTTTCTATGTATTAGTGATGTAATAGTTAAAGTGTTTGAGGCCTAGGACAGTAAACACATTCTCTACTGAAATGTGATATTGATATCTTTTCCCAGACATCCCTCGACAGCTGCTATTAAGGAAATACTAGAGAGCAGTCAGCAGGTGTCTTTCTATGGCTTTCTGATGGCCTTGGCCAAACATGAGGGAATAAACCAAGAAATCGGTGAGTCTAACATAATACAAACGCATCCCATATTCAGTGTTAAAGCTCATGTAATGCATCAACAAATGTATTAATAAATACACATCCTTCTTCTGTCATATCTACACCAGATGCTCTTCCAAATAAATCGGACCTGCTGATTGATCCAGAGATGGACCAGGAGTTGGAGAGACTGTAAGAGGGACACAATTGATTAAAGTTATATTTGCGTGACAACTTTATTTCTACATTATATTCACCCAATACCGTGTTATCGTGTTTCAGCATAGCTCAAGTGGCCATCAGCCCCACATCTAACAGCAGCAGCAGTGCCGTAGGACAGAAGGACTCGTCCAAAAAAGCCTCGCCCCGCAAATCCCTGCATCAACGCAAGAGGATTGAAATGGAGAGCGATGGTTCAACGGAGGAGACAGACTCCTCGGAGAATTAACACATTTGGATTGTTATTACTTCTTTTATGATACAACGTTAGTTCTGGTTCACCAATTTGAATAGGAAACTGGGGCTGATATCTTGTATGCATTGGGATGTATTTATTGTTTGCATCACTTCACACGGTATCACTATACTTTTCCTATTGTAGTTTCAAATAAAATTAAACAAAATAACTGCTCTAAAATGTCAGTTACTCCATAATGATGACTTGTATAGTATACAGAACTGGTACATAAAATCATAAATTTGCCTAAAAAAATCCTTTGTAAATACATTTAGATTGCTTAATGGTGCATTTTGATAATAATATATAATTTTTGGTGGAGTTTGAGGATTATATTTTTAAAAGGTCTTGAAGAACTTTAAAGAGCACCTATCGTCCGATTCACGGTTTTACATTTCCTTTGGTGTGTAAGTTATAAGTACATGTTTACGATATGTAAAAGGTACATACCCAGAAGTAAAGGATGATGCGAGTTATCGTTTCCAACGTAAATCTCTTTTCTTGGACTACAACAAACACATGGATTATATCATACCGACATTATCATAATTCCTCCCCACTTCGGCCTATAAATTAGCTTCTGTTAGCATTGCATTGTGCGAAAATTTTTCAATCATGGTAAGGAGCATCACATTTCCAGCTGACGTCAGAGGTATTCAAACCAATTACAACGTACAGTTTAGCTGGCCAATCAGGGACACAGCGCTTTTCAGATCGATGAATTTTTATTATCAGTGGGTTTCAGGAAGACAGAGATATCTGGAGCTACAAAAATGCATGGTATGTGGAAAATAATGAGTTTTTTAAACACGCAACTACATTGTTATTTTTTTAGCAATGAAATAGGTGCCCTTTAAAGTCCCACTGTGGTGAAAATCAAGTGGTTGTCTTAATGCTTTAAGACAAACCATGTGCAAATTCATCATTCAACACCATTGTTTAATATTTTATCCATAATATTTGAGTTTTCCAAAGACATCTCCTTCTCGCAGTTTGAAATCGCCTTGATTTGCTACGTCGCAAACATGTTACAATCACGTTTCAACTCATGTGCATTGTGTAATAGTCTAACCTGCCAACAAACAGTTATTGCTGCAAACGTGCAGTTCACATATGCATACGCATCTATTTATGTGTAGAAAAGGATGGTAGAGGCGGGGATTAATTTGCATATGCATAGATCTGCATATACTAAATGAGAGAATTACATTTAAGTATGTAAAAGCATGTAGAAATTACTGTCAAAGGAAAAACTTTTACAAATGCTATTATGATGTTCAAAGATGAGTTTTAAATTATAAAATTATCAGCTAAAGTGAAACTTTAAATATGAAAATTACAAAAATTACAGTATTGTGCACCATGCCACCATTAGATTTGTTTTGCAATGGTGGGTGACCATATATAATTATATCGTTTTAGGTTACAACCAGTAAATACAGAAATAAAAAAAGAATGAGTTTTGATTTATTTTGTGTACATATTTCATGTATTTTCTGTTTGTATCTTAATAGATATGGATGGTTATTAAAACTTTGCTGGTGGTGGCCTTAGACTTTTGTACAGTAGGCTACTGTATATAAATGCAAACATCACTTGTCATTTTAGTTGCTCTCTTCGCAAATATACACAAGGACAATACATTTACAAATAGGATTTAATTTCATGGGTCCCACAGAACAGTTATGATCATTCAAAAAAAGTACAGTGATAAATTAAAAAGAAATAGGCACAACTTGTGATTTTGCAAGGTCAGTTTTTTGCAGACACAAATGGTACAAATAACTTGATATTACCTTTCAAAATGGCCGTCTCTACTGAAACATCTTTACAAACAGTAAAATGCTGTTTTACAGAATACCATTACTGTAGGTCTGTCCATTCAGTTGACAAGATTTTGCTCATATTGCATTAAGTTACTTCGAAGCGCATGCTGTGAGGTTGTACCATTTTGAAAGGATTAGTGGAGACGGATCTACTGTGGGTCTTGAATCTGAAACATTCATTTCTTGAAACATCAGAGGACAAAACAAAACGACAAAACAAACTTTTCATAACCAAGCCACCATGTTCTTCAGCACCATTTATATGTCTGTCATTGTGACAGTAGCTCTGCAGTACTGTTGTATATCATTCTCCTTATATATGTTTTTTTTAGGTGCCAAAATAATATATTTTAAGATTTATTTCTATTTTGCTATAATTATAAATAAGATATCTGATATAATATGTTGAAAAGTAAATAAAATTATTTGGTTTTCACAGCTACATACTTCAGGGGTACTTCGATTGAACCAAACTCAATAGGCCCAGACTACGCTCTGTTTAACAGAGCAAAATTATTTGTACACATAAATGTTGAATACATAAAACAAAACGCATTCACAGAAGAAAGCATGGATGCCATATTATATTTGTGATGCCTAAATAGATGTATAGTGTGCATCTGACCAAGATAAATTGTGTAAATGACATTATTTTAAGTGTAACAGAATGGGGCTTTTCACACCTAAAACTGTTAAACATGGGCGATTTTCGTAATGTACCCAGGACAAGTAATTCCTACTGTATACCTTTGGCACCTCAGTTCTCAGGGGCAGTGCTTTATAACCCAGGTTAAATGTGGTACTACTAACCAAGAGATGTTACCCTTAACAGGGAGACCTTTCACACCAGACTGGGTACTTTGCGCCTGATTTCATGATAAACCAACTGTCCTGGAAAGTATGTCCAGTATAGCTTTGGTTTCGGATAAATCCTTGATTTTGGATCCAGTCTAGCTGTAAAATCTCCTTACATTGTGTTGATTTTAAATGCTTTAAACATTGTGCTTTGAACAATTTCAAAACCAAGCTTTGCACAAATTAACCAATAACATCTTTTACAGATCACATTGAACGTATTTGTAAGGCTTTACACCAGTCAGTAATACTCAAGTAATAAGAGGCGAACGTAGTTGCATTGTAGCCAATATCTGTTTCGTAAACACACTGGGTGTTTTTTCTGATTTTAGCATTTGTCTTAAATAGACATCAAAATTATATCATTAACATGACACGTTACAAAGAGGCTTGAAACCACCATCATGCGACACCTCATATAGTATGTGATAATGCGGAAAGACGAAGAGCTGGAAAGTCATTCGAGAAAAATATCTTCTGTCGGACAGGAATATTCCATGTGTTGTTTGCTGAATTGTTGAAAGGCTTTCCTGTTTGAAAAAAAATGCAGGCATTAAGTCATATATGCGTAAGTCATATTTCATCTTTTGACTGATCAAGAATTAACAATATTTACACATAAATACACTATTCTACATGGCAGAATTCTATCCCAATTCAAAGGCTGGATCTTTCTAAGACACTTCCTTCAAAAATGAGGACTTGGTCTTCGAAGGACGCAACCTCTAAAGTTCACGAAGAGAACCGAAATAAGACGATCTAGCCTATGGAGGATCCAAGGTTGCACCACCTGCTGTTCCCTTCCACCGCCCCCTGTCAGCTGGACACAGCAGAGGCGTTTCTGCTTTATTCAAATAAATATGGAACCAGAAAAAATATTTTATTTTAGAAAATATGACACAGATTAAACCAAAGATATTTAATATTAACCAGATGCATCACTGCTGTTGTTATGAATGGGGGAGATTGCAACAGTCAATATGGCCACTCTAGTCCCGCCTTTTAGTAAAAATGATTACAGAAATAATATTCATACAAAACATTAATACAAAATAATCCTCCTAAGACCCGAGCTTTGGTTTGGCTTGCATTTCAGATTTCTTCCAGCTATTTGGGGTTAGGAAGAGCCAATAAATATAATAACCAAATATTTTTCTTTGAACATGAAGCAGTGTAACTGTCCACGTTTGTGTACAACAGCTTCCAGTTACACAGAATTAAGAATCTTGGTGCAAACAACAAAAAACACCAGGTCTTAGGAGGTTATAATACTAAAACACTGACAATAACCTGTTCTGCAAAATACACACTTTAATTTAACAAAATAATTCAATGTTTATTTTAAAAAAAAAATGGAAAAAGAATGACACATTTTGAGCAGTCTTCGCATTGGGACAGCCTTACTAGCTTTCAGTGGCGCTGCTGTGATGCAATCAGTCTTGGAATGCAGCCTTCGGAGGACAAAGCCTTCGAATTGAGACACATCTATTAACATAATTCAGCCCTTTGACCAATCAGCAAAAATATTCTATTGTTCTTGATTAATCAGCAGAAAGATTGTGGCTTTTTGACTAATAAGCTAAAAGATTCTGAATTTTGGAGCAATAAGCAGAAAGATTCTCCCTTTTGACCAATCAGCAGAAAGATTTTGACTTTTTGACCAGTAAGCTAAACGATTTTGAGTTTTGGAGCAATAAGCAAAAAAATCTGACTTTTTGACCAATCAGCAGAAAGATTCAGAATTTTGGAGCAATCAGCAGAAAGATTCCTACTTTTTGACAAATCAGCAAAAAAGTTCTGAATTTTTGACCAGTAAGCTAAAAGATTTAAAATTTTTGAGCATAAGCAAAAAAAATCTGACTTTTTGACCAATCAGCAGAAAGATTCTGACTTTTTGAAGAATCAGCCAAGATTCTGACTTCTTGACCAATAAGCTAAAAGATTCTGAATTTTGGAGCAATAAGCAGAAAGATTTGGACTTTTTCACCAATCAGCAAAAAGATTCTGACTTTTGGACCATTCAGCAAAAAGATTCTGACTTTTGGACCAATAAGCAGAAAGATTCGGACTTTTTGACCAATCAGCCAAAAGATTCTAAATTTTGGACCAATAAGCAGAAAGATTCCTACTTTTTGACCAATCAGCAAAAAGATTCTGACTTTTTGACCAATCAGCTAAAAGATTCAGAATTTTGGACCAATAAGCAGAAAGATTCTTACTTTTTGACCAATCAGCAAAAAGATTCTGACTTTTTGACCAATCGGCAAAAGGATTCTGACTTTTAGACCTGACTTTTAGATCAAAAGTTAGAATTCTTGCTTTTAGACCAGATTTTGACTTTTTGACCAATCAGCTAAACGATTCTGAATTTTGGACCAATAAGCAGAAAGATTCTGACTTTTTGACCAATCAGCCAAAAGATTCTAAATTTTGGACCAATAAGCAGAAAGATTCCTACTTTTTGACCAATCAGCAAAAAGATTCTGACTTTTTGACCAATCAGCTAAAAGATTCTGAATTTTGGACCAATAAGCAGAAAGATTCTTACTTTTTGACCAATCAGCAAAAAGATTCTGACTTTTTGACCAATCGGCAAAAGGATTCTGACTTTTAGACCTGACTTTTAGATCAAAAGTTAGAATTCTTGCTTTTAGACCAGATTTTGACTTTTTGACCAATCAGCTAAACGATTCTGAATTTTGGACCAATAAGCAGAAAGATTCTGACTTTTTGACCAATCAGCCAAAAGATTCTACATTTTGGACCAATAAGCAGAAAGATTCCTACTTTTTGACCAATCAGCAAAAAGATTCTGACTTTTTGACCAATCAGCTTAAAGATTCTGAATTTTGGACCAATAAGCAGAAAGATTCTTACTTTTTGACCAATCAGCAAAAAGATTCTGACTTTTTGACCAATCGGCAAAAGGATTCTGACTTTTAGACCTGACTTTTAGATCAAAAGTTAGAATTCTTGCTTTTAGACCAGATTTTGACTTTTTGACCAATCAGCTAAACGATTCTGAATTTTGGACCAATAAGCAGAAAGATTCTGACTTTTTGACCAATCAGCCAAAAGATTCTAAATTTTGGACCAATAAGCAGAAAGATTCCTACTTTTTGACCAATCAGCAAAAAGATTCTGAATTTTTGACCAATCAGCTTAAAGATTCTGAATTTTTGACCAATAAGCAGAAAGATTCTTACTTTTTGACCAATCAGCAAAAAGTTTCTGACTTTTTGACCAATCGGCAAAAGGATTCTGACTTTTAGACCTGACTTTTAGATCAAAAGTTAGAATTCTTGCTTTTAGACCAGATTTTGACTTTTTGACCAATCAGCTAAACGATTCTGAATTTTGGACCAATAAGCAGAAAGATTCTGACTTTTTGACCAATCAGCCAAAAGATTCTGACTTTTTACCCAATCAGCTAAAAGATTCAGAATTTTGGACCAATAAGCAGAAAGATTCTTACTTTTTGACCAATCAGCAAAAAGATTCTGACTTTTTGACCAATCGGCAAAAGGATTCTGACTTTTAGACCTGACTTTTAGATCAAAAGTTAGAATTCTTGCTTTTAGACCAGATTTTGACTTTTTGACCAATCAGCTAAAAGATTCTGAATTTTGGACCAATCAGCAGAAAGATTCTGACTTTTTGACCAATCAGCCAAAAGATTCTAAATTTTGGACCAATAAGCAGAAAGATTCCTACTTTTTGACCAATCAGCAAAAAGATTCTGACTTTTTGACCAATCAGCTAAAAGATTCTGAATTTTGGACCAATAAGCAGAAAGATTCTTACTTTTTGACCAATCAGCAAAAAGATTCTGACTTTTTGACCAATCGGCAAAAGGATTCTGACTTTTAGACCTGACTTTTAGATCAAAAGTTAGAATTCTTGCTTTTAGACCAGATTTTGACTTTTTGACCAATCAGCTAAACGATTCTGAATTTTGGACCAATAAGCAGAAAGATTCTGACTTTTTGACCAATCAGCCAAAAGATTCTAAATTTTGGACCAATAAGCAGAAAGATTCCTACTTTTTGACCAATCAGCAAAAAGATTCTGACTTTTTGACCAATCAGCTTAAAGATTCTGAATTTTGGACCAATAAGCAGAAAGATTCTTACTTTTTGACCAATCAGCAAAAAGATTCTGACTTTTTGACCAATCGGCAAAAGGATTCTGACTTTTAGACCTGACTTTTAGATCAAAAGTTAGAATTCTTGTGCTTTTAGACCAGATTTTGACTTTTTGACCAATCAGCTAAACGATTCTGAATTTTGGACCAATAAGCAGAAAGATTCTGACTTTTTGACCAATCAGCCAAAAGATTCTAAATTTTGGACCAATAAGCAGAAAGATTCCTACTTTTTGACCAATCAGCAAAAAGATTCTGACTTTTTGACCAATCAGCTAAAAGATTCAGAATTTTGGACCAATAAGCAGAAAGATTCTTACTTTTTGACCAATCAGCAAAAAGATTCTGACTTTTTGACCAATCGGCAAAAGGATTCTGACTTTTAGACCTGACTTTTAGATCAAAAGTTAGAATTCTTGCTTTTAGACCAGATCTTGACTTTTTGACCAATCAGCTAAACGATTCTGAATTTTGGACCAATAAGCAGAAAGATTCTGACTTTTTGACCAATCAGCCAAAAAATTCTAAATTTTGGACCAATAAGCAGAAAGATTCCTACTTTTTGACCAATCAGCAAAAAGATTCTGACTTTTTGACCAATCAGCTTAAAGATTCTGAATTTTTGACCAATAAGCAGAAAGATTCTTACTTTTTGACCAATCAGCAAAAAGATTCTGACTTTTTGACCAATCGGCAAAAGGATTCTGACTTTTAGACCTGACTTTTAGATCAAAAGTTAGAATTCTTGCTTTTAGAACAGATTTTGACTTTTTGACCAATCAGCTAAACGATTCTGAATTTTGGACCAATAAGCAGAAAGATTCTGACTTTTTGACCAATCAGCAAAAAGATTCTGACTTTTGGACCAATAAGCAGAAAGATTCTGACTTTTTGACCAATCAGCAAAAAGATTCTGACTTTTGGACCAATAAGCAGAAAGATTCTGACTTTTTGACCAATTAGCAAAAGGATTCTGACTTTTGGATCAAAAGTTAGAATTCTGACTTTTACACTAGATTCTGGCTTTTTGACCAATCAGCTAAAAGATTCTGACTTTTGGACCAATAAGTCGAATGATTCTGACTTTTTGACCAATTAGCAAAAGGATTCTGACTTTTGGATCAAAAGTTATAATTCTGACTTTTACACTAGATTCTGGCTTTTTGCCCAATCAGCTAAACGATTCCGATTTTTAGACCAATAAATATGATCACAAAGCACGTGTGGGTGAATCAGTGGGTTGTTGTCGTTTTTATGGAGGACAAATTGCAAATTTGTAAATTTTTTGTCAACCATGGATAAAATTAGCTAATGTAATTTGTTCGTTCTCGAATCCTTAACGCTCACTGCTCAAACCTTTCAAAATACGATGCGACCCCCCACAAAACTTGCTGTGGCCCCCTTGTGGGCCAGGAGGGACCCATGCAGTAATGCACAACTTACCCTACAGATGTGGCCAGCTTTGTGGTGGTATCTTCTGAAAAGAAAACATGACAGGCAAACCTCTGGCATGCTGGATGTTTTGTTATTAGTCCAAAATACCTAAAGGACAGAAATGGGGCAGATTTACATTTATTTTATAATCCTGCCATTTCATTTCCCATTTCATTTCTTTCTGCCCAGTAGAGGGCATGCTAAAACACATTCGTTTGTGTTTCTGTTCATACTCACTTGTTGTTTTTCGGATGACATCCACAAAATGAGATGTTTTTTAACTGAAAATAGTGGAAACACTTTTCACCCTGTGATAAAAAAAGATAAGGTTTAATCAAG
Source organism: Paramisgurnus dabryanus (assembly GCF_030506205.2). Lineage (NCBI taxonomy): Eukaryota > Metazoa > Chordata > Actinopteri > Cypriniformes > Cobitidae > Paramisgurnus > Paramisgurnus dabryanus. The sequence goes on along the minus strand of NC_133359.1, from coordinate 15,266,670 downwards.
AGCACTAAGTCACAGGACCAACATGTAAGCCGCAAGCACTTGATGCCAATGCAGTGTGACGTTGTCACAATCTGTGCACAGGCGATTAGAGGACCAGAAACCATTACATCATGGTTACGGATTACCATTCAGACGATTCATTGCATAACAGCCGTAACAAAAATGTTGCTTCACTGAACACATAAGAGTAGAAACGCTAAGGATCAATTGGGTATAAACTCAAAATTCACAATTTTTTAAACAAGATATAAGATAAAGTCTCAGGTGTGCCAAAAATGTGTATGTAATTTCAGCTCTCAATACCCCACAAATCAATTTCTATAGTATGTCCAAAATACCCCTATTTGGGTGGGAGCAAAAAAGCACTATATTCATGTCTGCACCTTTAAATGCAAATGAGCTATATCTTCTCACTCCCTTACCAACAGACCGTGAGTGCTTTTGGTTAAAAAAAGATACAATTCCTGTGAATACAGTCTGGAACAATCGTATCTTTAGCCACATTTGCGCTACAATGTGCTAAAAAGGACATTTAGAAAAGCTTTTGGGTAAAACAAACCAGTCAGTCACTGGCCGTGGGCGGGGCTTTGTCAGTGTGATGTCACATTAACAAGAGCATGAACATTAGCAAAACAGCATGTCTAATGAGACTGCTTTGGTTTGATGGGGATTAAAAAAGAAAGAGAGGGTGGATTTCTTTCATTGTAGGGTTATTGTGTTAAAGGCAGGGTGGATGATTTTTTAAAAACACTTTGGAAAAGGGAGGCGGGCTGAGTACCTAAACACACTTGTACCCATCAGCAGTAAGGGGCGTGTCTACTAACCAACATCATTGCCTGGGTTGCGTATGTGTGGGGCGGGTCTATCAAAAGAAGGTCCAGATTTTATTGTTCAAGTGATTTCAAATGTCGACATTGGCTTTCAGAGATCATGCACCCCGCCTTTAATACACATTTATGTCTAAACACCTTGTAAAAGTGGATATTGCATAATATGTGCCATTTAAAATAAAAATCACATTAGTTAAAATACCAAGTTCTAAAGGTACTTATACAGGAATAACCCATGCACATGGTGGTAATGTTTCGGAAATTTATTCTGAAATATACAAACCCTTCCAGAAGTCCGACAGTCATCCTGAACAATGATTTTAACTCCTCTTGTATTGATTTCCAGAATGCAAGGAGAGGGGGGGCTAAACTGCATTGTTCTTCTGTTTGATGCAATCTGTTTACATAATCGGATTACATATGAACACATGTCAGCGTAATTACTATGCAAATATATGTAAATTAAGGCCAGTATTCGCAAATACATAAAGGGCTTGCATACCTTGTGCATAGCGGCACAAAGCACATCATTCCCTTTGTGAAACGGCACTTGAACAGAACCGAGGAACTTCACCCAGAATTTATCCAACCATTCACCTTTAACCTCTGAATAAAGAACGGGAGACAAACTTCCTCAAGATAAACAAAAACTCAAATGTTTCAAAAGTGCAATATGTAATTTTTTGGGTTGAACATAATCACAAATCAGATACTGAGCAAATACATAAAAAATCAGTGCTCATGACATAAATTTAAATTTAAATACTTGGCAGGCACTTTCATCCAAAGTGCCCTACAAGGTCTACATATTTTTATCAGCATGTGTTGGTTCGAACCCATGACCTTTTGGGCAATGCTCCACCACTGATCCAAGGTAAGAAACTATCCTTACCATAGCCGTAAGATAGCCGATTTACAAGAGCAAGCAAAAATAAGTTCAACATCTGATTTTAACCCATTTAAGATAAGTACGTAAAGTGACCTGCAGTTTTATGTTCCAAACAGAGATGGCGATATAGAGGCAAAAGTTACGAATTGCCTAAAGTAAAGGAAGACTTTACCTTTCGTGTCTTCATCTTTCGTGACCTTGACGGCGTAAAATGCAGGGAAGACGCCTTTGGATCCAGTGCGCATGTTGTAGGCCTCACACCATAGATCTTCCGCCTGAAACTCTATCAGTAAGGGGTCGTCCGTCTCCAACTCCAACTCATCATCATGGCGAGGAATAAACCTTTAAATTTAAAACTTAAATTTAAAACATCTTTAACAAGAGGTTCCTTGTAGGTTCTTAAGACTAGAAAAAGTAAAAAAGGGATGGTTCTTGTAAGAAGCTTTGACTGAATGGTTCTTCAGGAACCCAAAATTAGATGTCTTACCTAAAGACTGCCCTGTGGCTTTGTTCTCTTTCCTCTCCATTAATAACACACGAAAAGTGTCCAAACTCAGCACCTAAGAATGAAAACATAATTTAACTAACTAGATCACTAGACATTTTATTAAAAACTGATAGTTAAATGTCATCATTTTGATCCTAGGTGGAAGAAACCGAGCTACGTTACGTCCAGCACTTACCAGAAAACCGCGACCGTCCATTCCCAAAGACATTCATGAACTTGCGGGACCGTGGCATGTCTGAGGTGGTGTCTGTGGTGGTGTCTGTCAAGCACGAAGTGTCTCTCCTCATGCTCCTCGCTCCCGATTCTTCATCTTCATCTACCTCCTGATCCTCCTCATCCTCATCGATGGCAGACTCGTAGACGGTATTGTCGCTGTCGCTTTCGTAACCTTTGTAGCAGTCTTTGATGCTCACTAGCTCAAGTTTAGCATGCTCGTCCACCACCAAAGTGTACTTTACGGAGTCGTACGTCAGTCCGGAGGCATCCGTGCTGACCGCCGAGGTCTTTGAAGTCCCTGTGTCCTCTTTTGCCGCTTTAGACTTGTGAGATTGAGTCCACTGGCTATTGTCACCCGGGTCACTGAGACTTACAGTCCTGCAAGGGGGAGTAGGTGGGTATACCTCATCCTCCTCACTAATAGATGGGTTTGCACAACCTGCTAATGGATAATAGTGAAGGGGAGGTAACTCCGTGTCCGAACTGATGGACATACGATTGCTGTCGCTGCTCTGGGACAGAAAAGGTCGCTCGTGGTCGCCGTTGACGGGCGTAAGGTGGATCTCCTCCGTGGCATTTCCTTCTGATATTTGATAGTCCTTGTTTTTGTCAACAGATGGGTCACACGGACCCCCATTCTCAACAGGATACTGCACTTGTTCCCGATAGCCGTTCACAGTGTGATAATGGGCTTTTTCCTTGCAAACGGTTCCAGAGTCAACGACGGCCTCTATCACCTGCCTAGATTTTTCCCTCTTAACCGCCTGCGTGTTGGGCGCCATTGTGGTGGGGTTCTTCAAAGACTCTTTGTCCTGTTGCTTGGCTCCAGCTCTCTTTGTGGTGGAGGCGGGGCCTCTTGGTTTGGCATCAGCCCTGGCCTGAACTTTGTCTCCATCGGTCAGGCCGACCTTCTCAGGTTTGGGCGCCACATCCCCTGTTACACACACATTTTTAGAAGATAAGGTAACTTAATGGAGAAAACACCAAAAGAGGATTATTGAAAAAATGTCAACTAATACTCTGGGAAATGCTTACGTTACATTTCACTCAGCATAGGAAGCCATGCAAAGTGGTTTTAACGAGTATAGTCAGGAAATGTCACGATCCTGTCGGCCATGTGTGTGTTTAGTCTCGTTTCTAGGGTCTTGACAGCCCCCGTATCCTTGTCTTGTGTATGTGTGGAGAGTCAAGTGGCCTGTCTCTAGTCTTGACCCCTCCCTCCTGTTCCCTTGTTAATTATTTATTAACAGTTAAAGGCTCTCTAAGCGAATCTGCGAGACGTTAGTTATTGTTGACGTTTGAAACTGTTTTCAAACAGACGGAGCGTAGCTAACTCCTCCCCCTCCCTTCCGTGCTTTCATGAACGCGCCCAACCCCAACCCCCACCCCCAAATCCTTTTTGTCGTTTATTGGCTGGAATACTTTGTTTTGTTTTGTGATGCTAGGTTTGGCCACTATGTTGATATTGCCGTTTGTGAAGCCTGGGCTGTCTACAGAGATCGCGTTTTTTTACAGTTTGATCAGCGGACAGGCAGCAAGCAGATAGTGAAGAGATGTTTCCGGTATGTAACAAAAAATGTTTTATGGTCTAAAACGCTTCAATTCGCTTAGAGCACCTTTAACGCCCTTCACCTGTGTGTCCTTGTTCCCTTATTTAGTTCTCCCCTATTTAATGTCCTTGTGTCTGCTGTTGTGCTGGATTATTGTGTGTCCTGTGTGACACCATCAGGAGTTCTTTGTCTTGTTTTGCCCCGTCTTGTTATGTGTTATTATTTGAATTCTTTCCTTGTTTACCCCCTCAAGGGTGTTTTTGTTACTTAATTAAAGTCTTTGTTAAGAGCTCTCTGCAATCTCTCCCGTTAATTCCTGACGGGAAATATAAGGATAATTTGTTTATTTGGTCAGTTTAGCGTTTTCTTAATGAACTTCTTTACTGTTGTAAAGTGTGGGGGTGAAAAGTTGATCATTTAATCTTCAAATTAATATAACTAAGGCATTTTTTAGAAGCCTAATCTTGGTCTTGTTTTAAAGAAGACAATTTAAGGTATTTCACTGAAGTGTCTGGATGTGAAAAGATTAAATAAAAAATTGTCATAGCAGTTTAAACGTATTTTAATAAATAAAAATAATGCAATAACATAATAGTTTTATAAATAAAATGATATAAATTTAAATGTTTCAGAAAAGAAATGATGTAACCATGATGCCATAAGTCTCAAGTAGTTGTGATCCAAATTTCAGGTTATATAATACAGAATTGCACGTTACAATAAAGTTGTATTTGTTAACATAAGTAAATGCATTAGCCAACATGAACTAACAATGAACAATATATTAAATGTAATTTACATTTACACGTATTTATTGAGCAGTCGCTTTTATCCAGAGCGACTTACAAATGAGAGAGCATTTGATACACTTAACCATACATTTGCTTATGCCAATTGTGCATTAACTAACGGTAACAGTTACAACTTTAAAATGTGTTAGTGAATGCTAATATTAACACGAACTACAATAAATAATGCTATAGAAGTACTGCGCATTGTTAGCTAATGCATTTACTAATGTAAACAAATACAACCCTAATGTAAAGTGCGACCACTATTACAGGCTTGCTAAAGACAATACTGAGACACGACAGACATCAGACAAACTCCTGTGCGTAAGCAGATTAAAACTAAAATCCCATTAACGTAATTCAAGCACGTAAACACGTTCGCATTTCGTAGAACTGAATACTACAAAAACAACCGCAGCTTGATCATTATTTATAAATCTTTTCTTTATGATCAAGTGTGTAAACATCAAACACAATTACAGAGATGACTAACAGCTGTTTGTTGGATTTATAAAAAGCATTTGTCAGTGTAGCTAAATGTTAATTTCTCTATATTGCATAAAAGCGAGTTTGAAATATGAGTTGTTATATACAGTCTCAGCATCTCAGACAGGATTATTTGTGTTGAGTGCGTGGTCATGACTCACCCTTAATGTGTGGTGATGAAGAATGAGTTTTTTTCTCTTTCCTCCGGTCTTTGTCACCGAATGAATTGTTATTTATTGTGTCCTGTGATTAAAGCAGAGAACAATAATAAAATACATTATAGTAAACACATTGTATTCTTGAAATATCTCTCTTAATATGTAAATAACAAAGTGTGCCTTTGTATAACCTTATGGTACATAAGGTGCATAGAAAATGTATGAATGTAGATCAAATTATTTATTTTAATAACAGATACTGTAGCACACAGTAAATATTATTAGGTTTCAAATAAAAAAATGTACAATAATGGCCAAAAGTGATGACATTTTTATATTTTATAAAAAAAATGCATTAAATAATGAGTATGTATGTTGCACTGGCGTGTCTGGAGTATAACCTAAAGCTCAACTTTGAGAAGAATTTAAGGACGCTTGGCCAAAAAATAAAAATAAAAAGTTTATAAAACAAACCCTGATCAATGGTTACACAATATAACCACAAAAGATGATCAACAAATCATAAAATTGTATGCTTTATTACCTATCAGCTATTTGTGTATCTGATCATGTGTATTCAAATAAAATACAGGTTGCCTAATATGCTGTATTTTTGGCAAATTATTTTGTCAAATTAATAGCTTAAAGGGATAGTTCACCCAAAAATATAAAAAATTCAGATAAAATATGCTAACTTACAAGAAAACATTCAGACGCACTTAGAGGGTTTTGCATCTGAGCTCTTCATATGAAGTTCTTACATAGAGTTATTATGTTTTTAAGGTTAGAACTTTAAAATAACATGTTTAAACATTTAAATAGACAAAGATTTGTTTTCTTTCCTCCATTTTGGATCAATTGTGAGATTTTGATAACATTCTTGGCAACCACCACACAGTGGGAACACAAACACACACATACGCATTTACGGGAAAAGCAATTTGATACCTTTTACTAGGCCTACTATATAGCCGACTCACGATCGACCACTCTGCTATGATGCACTGCTATGACACTCCTATATATTGCCATAGAAACGCACCCATTGATGATGCAGGAATTGGCATGCGTGTGCTAGTGTCACTGTATGCGTAAGTGTGGGGGTAGATGGGAATACACAGTGCTGTTTGTAATAGAGGCACAGACACAGATGGTGATATAATGCTTCTAAAAATGGTAGCAGAAAAAGAAACAGATGGAAGAAATTCGATCCCAACCGTTCCCCGTGATCTACAGTTGATTAATAATCCAGTTTGGAGAAAAGGAGGCTTTCTCGGTCTATTACTGTTGGCTTAATAAAATCAGACCGGTGATTGAAATGGCAGCCTAAACATGGTGGCACATATCTGATACTTTTCTTATCATCTTTCATCATTTCACACTGGTTTTCAAAAAGAGATTTGTTGTTTGTAAGTGTCAATTAAACGTAAAATAAACTCAAAATGGAAAGTTCACCCAAAGAATTAATACTTAGTTATTTATTCAACACTTTAGGGTCATTTTAGGGTTTTCTGGTTACTATGAGAGTGGATGGTGACTGAGGTGGACTTTCATAAAAAAGTCTGTTTTCTGAAGAACAAAGAAAGACATTTGGGGTTCAAACGACATGAGGGTGAGTAAATAATTACAAAATTTAATTTTTTGGATGAACTATCCCTTTAACATGCGTCTGCATTTGTTCAATTTTAAAAGTTCTAATAATAAAGTAGCCAACTATTTTTACAATTATTTTTTACTATTGTTATTATTTTGTGTCAACATGAAATTAAAGGGACAGTTCATCCAAAAATGACAATTTTGTCATCCTTAAATCACTGTGTAACAAACCTGTATAAATATATTTGTTCTGCTGAACATAAACGAGGATATTTAAAATTAAACAGGAAACAGAAGCACCATTGACTTCCATAGTAGGAACAAATACTACTAAGAAATTCAATGGTGCTTGGATACAAAATTTCTAAAAATATCTACCATTGTGTTCAGCAGAACAAAGTATTATAGGTTTGTAACAATATGAGGGTAAGTAAATAATGATTGATTTTTCATTTTTAGGTGAACTATCCCTTCAAATTTCTTAAAGCAACACTATGTAGTTTCCATGTAAAATGACTTTCTGCTCCCCCATGTGGTTGAAAAGCGCAACAGTGCCTGGTATCAGACACTCTTCTGCAGGCAGGGGGAGGGGCGGGGCTGTGTTTCCTACCCTCCACCACCACTTTCAGAGTGTGCTTGTAGCAGCTAGGAGGCTGCTCAGGTTGCAGCAACAGTACAATTTGTCCAGTTTAAAGTTGTTCTATCACTGAAATAATTTTAGAGACATTATTAAAAGGTAAAAAAACTACATAGTGTTGCTTTAATGCGCTGTCATCTGTGCATTTTATCCCATATAAAAAAGTCCTTTCCTTTTCACTGATGATGACATCACAAATCCTCCAACCACTTGAATTTTTATTTGGGTGGGAATCCAAAATTCCTAGTGGTTGGAATCCACTAGGAATCCAAAATGCTCCATTTTTTGATTCCTATCGTGCATAAAATTTGTACTTTCCATTCATTGCCTTGAGTTTTTAATATCCTCATATTATGGAATTTAAATCCTGTTGACTTGTTCGCCCTTTACTTAGACGTCAAAATATTTCCGCCTCAATATATAGAAATCTCTCAAGAATACTTTCCATTGTTTTGTTCTCTATCCCCGTTCACTTTTCGTGTAAAAGCTCTTTGCTAATTCCTCAAATGCTCTCTGATCCCACGGGATGCGCCAATACCGCAGACGTAGAGCAATCTGACAAGCCAAGATTACAAGATTAAAGAGAGAGAAGCACATTTACAGTCATCCACCACCATCTTCTATAGTCGACAAACACTTTGTTGACCTGAATGTGATGACGTTCAAATCAACCATCAGATTCAATGCACTTTATTAAAACACCTATTATGTGACAAATAGTATGTGACCCTGTCTGTGAAATCCAAGCTAAAATCCCATAATCTAATAATGAGATTAGGAGCATTAAAGTTTGATTTATATCACATTGATTTCAATCTTTGACATGACCTTACATAGTTAATATTAAAGATATCAAGGTTATATTTTCACAGAATGTGCTTTATGTAATGTAAGAATGATTTTTAGTAAACAGTAAATCACAAAAAATTACTTTAGCTGGGATTACTTTAGACTGGATCACAAATATCTTGCTACAGGAGAACAAAATCATTTAAATTTGGAAAGATCTGAGGGTGCATAAGTACAAGAAATTCATTTTTGGACGAACTGTTCCTTTAAATAGTTTTTTTTTTTTACATAATTTAGTGCTCTGTATTGAAGTGACATCACATTATATTGTCGTTCTAAATCACACAAATCTATTTTTGTTGAGAATCTCAATAACTAGAAATGCCATTTTAAAGTGGACTGTAAAAAAATAGGACAGCAAGCAGCACAACAAAACATTATTTCAGGTCATCCCGAGTTCAGTAAAGTCTAAGTTGGAAGTCTTTTCAGGACACGACACAGTGATGGGCAATTACTTAAATCATTCAGTTCCCCCTCTAGTAGAACAGCGGCCTCATTACCCAGAATGCTTTGCAAACAGAGAGCTAGAAGGCCTGGATACCGATGATCTACTACAAACTCCCCATATAAAAATCACTGCAGAGATGAGTATTATCTGCAGACATCAACACACATATGTTTCATTTATGAGGTCTGAGATGTCTTCAGATGTCGTGGTGTAATGATTTGTTTGAGACATCTAATATTAAAGGTGCAGTGTGTAATTTTTAAAAGTATCTCTTGACTGAAATGCTAAATAATATACAAAACTATATTATTAGGGGTGTATAAAGACCTTTCATAATGAACCGTTATGTGTTTATTACCTTAAGAACGAGACCTTTTTATCTACATACACCGAGGGTCTCCTTACATAGAAGTCGCCATTTTGTGCCGCCATTTTCCTACAGAAACCCTTAACGGACAAATTGTTTTACCAAGTTGTCTCCGACGATGACATGTTTGTCCGGTGGCAGCCACCATAGCTTCTCTATGTGTTTCAAAAGCGAGGGGTGAGCAGTGGACTAAGCCGTTGGTTGCAATTCGCAACCTCACCACTAGATGCCGCTAAAATTTACACACTGCAGCTTTAAGGATGTCCACATTTTGAGGGAACTAAAACAGTAAATTTGTAAACCCAGCCAAAATTATATTTTATGATTAAAGGGATAGTTTACCCAAAAAATTGTCATCTTCGTGTTGTTGTAAATATGAATTTCTTTTTTCTGATGAACACAAAAGAAGATAGTTTGATAAATGATGGTAAGCACACAGCTGATTGTAACCATTGACTTCCATAGTAGGAAAACAAATATTATGGAAGTATTGTGAAAAAAGATGAAGAAGATATTTTGATAAATGATGGTAAGCACACAGTCGATGGTACCCATTAAATTCCATTTCATTTGTTTTCCTACTATGGAAGTCAATGGTTACAATCAGCTGTGTGCTTACCATCATTTATCAAAATATCTTCTTCTGTGTTCATCAGAAAAATAAATTCATACAGATTTGTAACAACATGAGAATGAGAAAATTATGACATCATTTTCATTTTTGTGTGAACTATCCCTTTAACTGTTTTCTACATAAAATCATCCTACATAATGTAAATATGCATTCTGTGAAAATATAATCTTGATATCTTTAAGGTCATGACAAAGATTAAAATCAAACTTTGATGCTCCTAATCTCATAATCAAATTATTAAATATGCATTTTTAACATTGACCATGTTAACTGCATTATTACTATAGTATTACATATGTGTACCCCACTGTATAACACACAGATCAACAAGTTCAATCAAATGAACCTAGTCACCATATAACCTCCATCTGTCAACAAGAAATCCAACAAGAGCAAGGGTTAAACTCCCATTTTCTTGTTTCGTATTGTAGGGTCCGGTCCATTAAAGTGCCGCCCCCTGCTGTTTGACCCCATACAGGTCAACAATAACGATCCACTGTCTCTACCTCTTGTCAGATTGCATTACACATGGAGGGCGGCCAGCGGTGATTCATAGCAGGTGGGCCGAGCGAGCGTTCGCAAACGGGAAACGTCAGCGTAAGCATCAAAGAAAACCGAAACTACATGCCAAAGATTAGCATATGGATGAAGATACACCTTAAAAATGTCCATTTAAAGGAGCATGAAGTAAAGGCATCATCGGCTGAGATCTGATTGTGTGTCGGACGCATACCAAGAAGGTAGATTCCTGTTTGTGTGGAGTATGGAAATCATCACCTCATTTTACTACACAAGAATTTCATTTTGCATAAAGGTCACCACCTGCTTCGAATATACAATAACAATTCTCTAAAAGGCCACGGGCGCCAACAAACAAAACCGTCATCTCACCTGAGTCCTTGGCACTTGGGGAAAAAGATTCAAGGTGGTGGGTCTCTTGGGCCGATAGGTATCCATGGCAACAGGAGGGATGAAATCCTTCAGCTTCGGCTGGATGACAGGCAGCCCAGCTCCCTGTTCCTCTCTGTGGTTGTCATCCACGGCATCGACGAGCTCTAGCCGCCTGTCGTTCTCCTCTTCCTCCCCTTCTTCCTGGATTCCTCCCTCTGCATCAATTAGGTCCAAGTGGAGCATCTCCGTCTGCAGTTCCACCACCCCCCTCCTCCGGCCGCTCCTCGGCGCTCCATTGGCCGGCTGAGTCACGTGATCCTGGGAAGAGCAGGCAGCAGAGCTTTAGAGGCAAGAGAGAAGGAGCTGCAGTCAGAGGCAGCCAGCCAATCAGAGGAGACGGGTGACATCAGCCTGTGGCTGCTGTAAGGAAAGCTAATTCAATCGGAGAACAATGAGGCGTGTCACACGACATAGACAACATAAACACACCCAGAAATAACATTTCGACAACATTAAGGGAGTGATGGGCGTCCAGTAACAAATTAATAGCATATAGCAAAGGTGTTTGTGCAAAGAAGATGAAAAAGGATATAGATGGTAGTGATTTTTTTTTAGGATACAGGGATTCATTGGGATTAATCGGATGTGATTGGATTTGACTTCTCCCATTTGCTTTAACATCTAATGACAAAGCTGCAAATCGACACAGTCTCACCCACTCACACACATTCATTCAAATACTGCTTATACAGGATTGGTTTTCTACAGAAAAATGCTGATGGGGTTTTTGACCCAGAAAGCTATTTTTGCTGTGGGGTAAACAGAAGGCCAGAAAGATTTTTCATCATACGACCGAGTGTATCACACAATGCTGAGTAGATGTTTGGTTTCGGGGTGGAGAGGGAAAATTCAATGACTAGGGCACATACACACACCCACATACACGTCACTTGTTGTTATAGTAGGGAACTCCCTTAATCCTATTAAAAAAAAAATATATAAAGTAGAGAAAATCCTAATGTTCAAGTAAAGGAGTATTTTTGCTGAGATATTTTTACTCCTATACATTAGAGTTGCATCCGAAATCGTACTGAATTAGATGAAGTGCCTACAGCTTTATAATTTAAACAGGATGTGTGGGTGCAGAATGAATACATTTTGGACATATTGCATCCCTATGTTTTCATGGTCATGTGATCCATGTGTTCTTTGACCTATGACGTAATCTAAGTAACTGCTACCATAATTTACGTATGCATTGTTTAACCATCACAAGAAATACATTTCTTACCTAAATCACTAAAGAGTCAGAAAAATAGGTCAAAATATGTACCCCAAGTACCCTTTAAAAAAGATCCTAATATGGTGCAGATATACATTTGGTACAAATATGTACCTTTGAGGTACTAATTAGGGATGCATAAAGATTATTCGCGATTAATTTATAGCAGAATAAAAGTTTTCAGTGTGTGAACTGTGTAAAATAACTTTGCATAGATAAATGCACACACATGCATGTATATATTTAAGAAATGTTTACATGTGTGTATACATTTGTATATTTATGTATATTTTATAGTATATATAAATACTTAATATATAAATATAATATAAATATATTTTTTTCTAAAAATTATACATGCATGTGTGAATATTTATAAATAATTATTATAGGCCTACACAGTTCACACACATATATGATGTAAACAAAAACGTTTATTCTGCTATACTGTATATTAATCGCGATTAATCGTTATGCATCCCTAGTGCTAATATGAACTCTTTGGTACCTATATGTACCTCTGAGGTGCTACTATTTTACAATTAAATGTAATTTTATTTATATAGTGCTTTTCACAATTGTTTAATTGTTTTAAAGCATCTTTACATTAGTAAATGCAAGAGAAAACACAGAAAAATCGATAGACAACATAAGCAGCAGAGTACAGTGGCTAAGATTAAACCATACTAGCGAACGTAGTAATAATGTAACTCCTAGGAGAAAAAACATCCCGGCTTTTTACACTGAAAAAAGTATTAATTAAATTTTCTCAATTTTTTAAGGTAAGTGGTTGCAATCAATTTATTTCAGCTACATTTAAACAAAAGTGTTTTGTTTTGCATTTCTAATTTTTTTGGTTTAAATGTAGCTCAATTAAATTGATTGCGACCACTTCCCTTAAAAAAACAGTAAATCGAATTAAATTGAAGTAAAGTAAATTTTAGTAAAGTAAACTCTTTATCTTGACTAATTTGTTCTGAGAGTATATTCACTTTTTTGAATTTGCTCACGTTGGCTAATAGTAGTATTCATCACATGTACACTTAAAGATTTTGGTCATCCTGGTACTTTTCACGTAATGTTTTTGAATAGGCCTATTATGAATTTGAATATACTATTTGCCTCATATACTAATTTTTGCCTACTACTGCATATATTATGAAAGTAGCCAATTCGGACACAGTGTAGGTGTTCCCGACCTTATTGTCAGTTTGGAAAATGTAATCCCAAAGTTGAAGCATAACATCACATCCCAAACCTATTCAAAGAACAGAATACATTTTACCTAATTTTAAACACAATTCAACTTAATTTTATAGTAAGATCATGTAAATGTATTAAACATTACATTAATAAGACAGATAAATACCGGACAGAGCTTATACTAGTTCCAGAGTAAAAAGCTTGTGAGGGGCCTTAATTTGAAAACTTCTTGCCTTGACATATCTTAACATATATTGTTGCCATTATTTTGCTTCAAGATGCACACCAGTATTGTTTTTGTAAGATATGTTTGTAAAAACTACTTAAATGTCTTGGCCTAGTCCTGGATTAATCTAAACCCTGTCTGGGGAAACTGCTCCTAAATGAACCTGTGACATAACACTTTCTTTATGACTTCTGAACCCACAATCAGATCTGGATTTTAGCCATTTAAGATTAGCTACAGGGTCAGAACACATGTAATGACATGTGTACAGGGTGGCAGCCTGGCACACCTTCAAAACCTTCCACTACAGCCATTACACTACTACGTAACATTGTTTAGATTTAATAAAATTGTGCATGCATTTTTTTATAAACTGAAATTTGTATTAAACTAGATTCCTTTTTTAAAATAGGTTCAAGCTAAAACTTTACCCATGACCTACATAAAACTGAATTAAAATTGCAAAGAATGCTTGCAGAGTACAGTGACAGAACAATTCAAACATTTTAAAACATTTCAACAGTGGCGGCCGTTGACTTCTTTTTCCGAGGGCCCACGATGCGAAGTTCGTCACAACATGTATGTAGCCCGTCATGTGTGTGGTTTGTCATTTCAAAATATGTGTTCTGCGCGTCGAGTGAACCTATGTGAATCACGTTTCTTGTCAAAATAAGTGCCTGCTGCAGACGCATCTAAAGGGTTTATGATAAAAGAGACGCTCGCGTTTGCCAGATACTCATATAATCACATACGTAATCAGAGTTTACTGTTAAGGGAGTGTCTTGCGTGTATTTTGTGAACGTGAGCGTCTCTTTTATCATAAACGGTTTTGATGTGTGTGCAGCAGGCACTTATTTTGACAAAATACATGATGCACATGGTTCACATGACGCAACAAAAACATATTTTGAAAACACGAGTAACACACACGACACTCCGAACACATACCTTTTAATTTTGTGTGTAGCCCAGTAAATAAAGGCTATTTAATATTTTTCTCACTTGAGTGCCTTGGATTTTTGCGTATTTAGTATACTCCGAACACATATTTTGAATTTGCGCCCCTCGGATGAGCAGTCACGAGCCGCCACTGCATTTCGGTAGTTTATATAATGACCTTACTCCTAAATAAATGAATATATGTGACCCTGGGGCACAAAATCATCATAAGGGTCAATTATTTTGAATTTGATATTTTTACATAATTTGAAAGCTGAATAAATAAGATTTCCGGTTTGTTAGAATATGACAATATTTGGCAGATAACTACTTGAAAATCTGGAATTTATGGATGCAAAAAATCTAAATATTGAAAAGAAAATCACCTTTAAATATGCCCAAATGAAGTCCTTAGCAACACATATTACAAATGATAAATAAATATTTTGCTATATTTTCATGGACAAGATCTTAATATACAAATGATTTTTAGCAAAAAAATCCATAATTTTGACGACTTGTGACTGGCTTTGTGCTCCAGGGTAAAGTGAAATATAAATGTAAACACATATTTAAATATACATTTATAATGTACCTTAAAATAATTATTAATAATAATATTAATAATATATATAGATCATAATTTTTTTCCATAATAATATATCATTGATGTCAACATTTAAAAATTACATGACTCTTTTAGCTAAAAATAAAACAAAAATGTAAAAGTTTAAGTAAATATTTTACATACATTTATAAAAATAGAAATAACAAACAAACATTAGCACAAGCTAAATAAGATTTATTTAAATAAAAAAATTGCTATGCATGTATATTATGCATTCATAATCATTAAGAATTAAAAAGATATAGCTAATAGAGGATGTTAAACAAGACTGTATTCGGTAGACCAGTAGGTCACAGATTGAAACAGTGTGTTTAATAGACTTACTTTAAAGTCCAGATCAAGGTGGTCAAGCATGCTGCCATTCTCATCAGTGATTTCTGTCACTTCTGATAGGTCATCATCGTCATATTCATTCAGACTAATGTCACGAGTTAACCTGCAGAGCCAAACGCAGATATTAAAACGCCACCAGCATCATACAATCTTTGAGGAATGTACAGTCTGATAAAACCTTCTGGTTTAATTATAGGTGGTAATTAAATGTAATCAATTATAATATAAAGATTATATTAGCACAGTTCTGCTATTTTGGATTTTCTAAATTTCTACAAAAGGATATTTTTGTCCTTTCTATTTTCATGACATAGCCGATGATTTTGGGTGCAGTCAAACTAGTGGCTTAAGTTTAAAAAGATTTAAAAGCACTCAAATCTGCTGAATCCCCAGTAAGTCCTGCTTATAAACGTGCGATCATGCAGCCGCAAATAGGTTTTAACAAGGTAACAAGATAAACATGACAATTTAAAGTGATTAAAATCAAAACATTAAGGAATAGATGTAACTTTACGTTAAAGTTACTTTGTCTTTTGCCCAAGATTTTGTTCAGCACAAGAAGTTTGATCTTTTAGTTACTTTTACAATTTCGTAACATGGACGGCTAGCACTCAACATAATAAGTATATCTAATATTAGACCAAAAGCTACATCCGCACATATTAAATTACAAAAACCTCTCGGTCGCACCCATAGTCCTACGCATTTCCTTCTTGATGCATAAAAGTAACATTTTAGCTCATAGTATCCCACATTTACGTCATACAAGCTGATCCAAGGTCAGTTAAGTACGTCTCGAAAGGCCGAAATGGGGACACAGCTGTATTTGGCTACTGTACCATTTCTCCCACTGTTCTTCCATCCAGCTGTCCCCATCCTCTCTGGAGTCCATGGCCAGGCTGAGCACCATCTGCGGGGCAGGGCGGGGTGGCGTTGGACCCTTCTTGGGGGATCGATGAGGCTGGCAATTATGGCACTTTATCCTCAAGCACCAACCCGCCGTTCTGGTCCCTTGCAGAAATGTCCTCCAAAAGGTCCTCAGGGGGGGTTACATCAGCCACAGGAAGCCGTGGATGTCCTCACTTCCCATGGAAAATGTACTACTGTGCAACCCTGACACTCCTTGGACTGGCTGCTCCGCGTGCGTCCTTCAATGAAGCCATTAAAGTCAGTGGCGGATGACTGTGAGGGAGAGAGAGACAGAGAGAAAAAGATAGAGGGAGAGAGAGAGAGGCGTAGTCCCTCTAAAAGGGGTGCCTGGTGATTGATGGTCCAGATCAATGCAGCTCAAGTTGCCACCTCCACAGAGGAGCAGGCCAGCAGTAGTGCAGATGATGTCAGTTTGGATCGATGTCATTGATAACAAATAAAAAACATCTGCAAGGCCGCCTGTGATGAACACTGTATAATTACAATTCATTACTGTACAGTTTATCACTGCCACCACTTTGTGTGTTTTATTAACATTTTAAATTGCAAAGTCAAGTACTTTTGTGTTTCACATCTGAAGACAATGTCAAGATCTTATTTTACAATGTGATGTGGGCCAAACTCAAACAATGCATTGACTTCTAATAACATTGGTTTCATTGAAGGACTCAGCAGAAAGTGCGTACAGACAAACAGAAAATGGTCAAAGAGAGGGGGAGAGATGGATAAGAGACAGTTGGAGTCTTTCTATGGTCATTATGCTGTATAAGAGCAGACATTAGCTGACCTGGGCAAGAACTGAGAGCTCTTCCCTCATTAGTGCCGGTCCCACAGGACCTTATTCACATCAGCTCTGTTATTGTAGTAATGCAATAGAGATACTGCAGACAGTCTGAGATATACATCATAGCAATGCTGTAAGGTGCACAGTTCGCTCAGCTATAAACTGAAGCAACATTGTGTATGTTAAACATAACAAAAAACATTGCCACTATTTACTCATTAGGAATAGAGCTAGCTGCTTTATCAAACAGCTGATAACACAAATGTAACTTGAGGCCAATGTCAATGTTAAATGCAGATTACGAAATAATAATTCTGTTATTAATACAAATGTGACTTAAGGCCAATGTCAGTATTAAATACAGATTTCAAAATAATAATTCTGTTAATAATACAAATGTGATTTAAGGCCAATGTTAATGGAGATTACAAAATAATAATTCTGTTATTAATACACACTGTCAGAAAAAAAGGTACAAAACTGTACCTTTTTTTGTCACTGTGGCCAGTGTGGCGGTACCCCAAGGTACAGTTTTGTACCTTTACAGGTATTTAAACATAATACAATGTTGTACCTTTTCAGGTACATTACTGTTCCTTAAGGATCTATTTTGTACTTTTAAAGGTACAGTTAACTGTTTTGTACCCCTAAAATTTAACTGGTACAAAATTGTTCATTAAGGTATACAAATGGTTCTTAGGGTATAATATTGTACCCCATAAGGTACAACATTTTAATGTGTTGTATACCCATAAAGGTACAAAAAGGTCCCTTTTAGGGTACCACCCCAGCGACAGAAAAAGGAACAACTTTGTACCTTTTTTTCTGACAGTGCAAATGTGACTTGAGGCCAATGTCAGTGTTAAATGCCGATTACAAAATAATAATTCTGTTATTAATACAAATGTGACTTAATGCCAATGTCAATGTTAAATGCAGATTACAAAATAATAATTCTGTTATTAATACAAATGTGACTTAATGCCAATGTCAGTATTAAATACAGATTTCAAAATAATTCTGTTAATAATACAAATGTGATTTAAGGCCAATGTCAATGGAGATTACAAAATAATAATTTTGTTATTAATACACACTGTCAGAAAAAAAAGGTACAAAACTGTACCTTTTTTTGTCACTGTGGCGGTACCCCAAGGTACAGTTTTGTACCTTTACAGGTATTTAAACATAATACAATGTTGTACCTTTTCAGGTACATTACTGTTCCTTAAGGATCTATTTTGTACTTTTAAAGGTACAGTTAACTGTTTTGTACCCCTAAAATTTAACTAGTACAAAATTGTTCATTAAGGTATACAAATGGTTCTTAGGGTATAATATTGTACCCCATAAGGTACAACATTTTAATGTGTTGTATACCCATAAAGGAACAAAAAGGTCCCTTTTAGGGTACCACCCCAGCGACAGAAAAAGGAACAACTTTGTACCTTTTTTCTGACAGTGCAAATGTGACTTGAGGCCGCTGTCAGTGTTAAATGCCGATTACAAAATAATAATTCTGTTATTAATACAAATGTGACTTAATGTCAATGTTAAATACAGATTTCAAAATAATAATTTTGTTATTAATGCAAATGTGACTTTAGGCCAATGTCAATGTTAAATGCAGATTACAAAATAATAATTCTGTTATTAATACAAATGTGACTTAATGCCAATGTCAATGTTAAATACAGATTTCAAAATAATAATTTTGTTATTAATGCAAATGTGACTTTAGGCCAATGTCAATGTTAAATGCAGATTACAAAATAATAATTGTTGGGACACAAGCTCAACTAGAAGAGTCCCATGATTTAAATCTATAAATATTTATACATAAACAGATTTATGACTATAAATGTACAAATGTCAATCTACTTCAAACACTTAAAGGGATAGTTCATCCATAAATGAACATTCTGTCATCATTTACTTACCCTCATGTTGAGTTTTTTTATTTATCAGGCTGAGTTTTTAAAATATTTTGATAAATTAGGCACTCAGGTGATGGTACCCGTTGACTTCCATAGTATTTGTTTTTCCTACTTTGGAACTCAATTGGTACCGTCAACTGTGTGGTTATCATAATTTATTAAAATATGTTCTTTGTGTTGAACAGAATAATGAAACTAATACAAGTTACGAACAACATAAAGGTGGGCAAATCATGATAGAATTTAAATTTTTGGGTGAACTTTCCTTTTAATGTAAATGAGCATGCATTGGCAAGTTATTACTAATAACTAAAATTAACTTAAAGTATTAAAATCATGTCTGTTAATTGGAATCCTATAGGCCTAAATTGTAGTTGAAAAACTTTTTCAGAAATGTTGCCTTAGCAAAAAAATGGAAATAAGTTTGAGGAACCAAAATTATTAAGCGAAACAAAATGAAAACTTAACTAAAACTGAAATAAATTTTACATTTAATTTAGCAATATTTTAGCAATATAGTTTGAATAGAAATTATTAAAAAGCTCAAAAAATTTCAAAGTTACTAAAACTTTTACAAAAGTTAACCAGAAAACATAAACTCAAGTAAATTCAAAATATGAATAAAACTAATATTGAAACCACTGTTGGGGAAAGTTACTTTTAAAAGTAATGCATTACAATATTAAGTTACTCCAAAAAAAGTAACTAATGGAGTTACTTAGTTACTTTTCATGGAAGGTAATGCTTATGTTACTTTTAGTTACTAGTTTTGACTACATTTAGTTAAATTTTGTAATTTTTTTATCAAATTAATTCACCAAAACAAAAAAACTTTTTATTAACAAATATTAATGTGTACATTTAAAAAGTAATGCGTTACATTACATTCTCCAGTGATGACTAGAGTCAAGCAGCAGGTGGTTGATAGGATGTTGCTACACTGTAAAAAGTGAATGTTGGATTAACTCAAGTTACCTCATTTGGTAACACTTAAAATTATAGCTTTATCATCTTACATTTTCACTTAAAATAATACAATTTTAGTTTTAAGGTGTTACCAACTGAAGTAATTTTTTTTGGGTTAATTCAACTTTCACTTTTTACAGTGTAGGGGGTTAAGGCTTAGATGCCAGATGGTAGAGCCCAAGACAGGTCAACATTTACATTAATGCGTTTATGTTTTAAAATGCATTACCTTTGCCACGTTTACCCCTTTCATTCAGACTACACCAGCGTTTTCAACCCTCATAAATGGAGTCGTTCGTAAACGCTGCATATTTTTTTGAAGTGAAAGTTATTTAATTCAATTCAATTAAGGTTTTCAAAGAAGGTTTTCCCCAAAATAGTAAACATTATAAACTATTATAAACGCTATTTCAGATTGTTTTTAACATGTATTCTAATAAAGAACATGTCTGTTTTATATTTATGTTTGAGTATTGTTGTGTTCGAAAAAAACATAAACAACATTGCAACAATATTTGATTTAAATAGCTTATTATGAAAGACAGACGGTATTTTTAAACATCATAATATAGGGCGTGTTGTAATAGATTAAAGACCAATATGACGGAAGAAATGAAGTGGGTGTCAGAGATAATTTTCGACTACTTTCGTCTGATCACTCACTGAAAAAGTAAAAACAAGCTTCTCAGATGAGGGTATCACACATGTCCATAGGTTTTCTGTATTAGAAAGTGACCAATGTTGCTTACTGTACCTCAGCAAGCACATCTACAAAGCACAGAAAAACAGTAGAAAACAAACCCAAAAATGTTTCAAATAGGTTCAAGAAATTTATTTTCATATATTGTATTCTACAGCAAAATATTGTAGATGCAATATACCGCAGAAACATTTCGTTTGTCGCTGACAGATGCATGCGGTGAAAAGGCTTCAATAAATTAGTCACTACGAACAGAACAGCTTATACAATCCCATCCGTCTTTTAAAGAAAATAAACTCTATTATACAATACAAAAACGAAAAAGGGACAAAAATAAATAAAGCTGTTCCACATCGCTACAGATAAATCATTTGTTAAAATTATTGCGAATTAACATGTAGTGGAATGTAGAATTTTTCGACGACTTTATAAAAAGTTCTTTATTTGGTAAATAAATCGCGCTTAATATGATTACATTTGAAAAACGTAATAGCAGCCAGAGCCAACGAAATGTTTGCGCTATGTTTACAAAGAATACATTTACAGGGACTAACTACTAAACCAGAAACCATAGGAATTAAATTCTTCATTGCGTGTGAGAACTAGTTGGTTGTGGTTTGCAAGCAATTATAATCATGACTACCAATTCACGTGGTAAGACCACGTCAGGCCATATTACACTCAATATTTCACCACGTATTTATGATGTTTTTATACCAATATGCTATAGAAATATTGATATACCAATGCATAACATTTGGCTAGATTTCATGAATACTGTCAGTAAAATGCTCAGTAACCTAAATGGTC
This sequence comes from Paramisgurnus dabryanus, assembly GCF_030506205.2. Classification (NCBI taxonomy): domain Eukaryota; kingdom Metazoa; phylum Chordata; class Actinopteri; order Cypriniformes; family Cobitidae; genus Paramisgurnus; species Paramisgurnus dabryanus. The sequence goes on along the minus strand of NC_133359.1, from coordinate 15,245,082 downwards.
AATAGCAAGTGCAATATCTGTTAGTTTTGGTACTCATGCATGGTAGTGTTATCAGTGTTATTTACTGACTCTCATCTAACTTTCTTCCATGAACTACCAAAACATGATAAGTAGGCTACCGATTGTTTTTCCATACAGTTACAATGAATGCTGATTAAATAACTCTTAAATAAGTGTGTTCCTCACACAAAGCTATGACATGAAGTCATATGGACCATTGTGATGATACTTTTACATCCATTTATTATACTTTTACTTTCTTCTTGAGAGCTCCAGTACCTATTTATTGTAACTGTATAGAAATAAGCAACCAGTAGACATTTCTCCTTGTGTGCTTTCCAGAGTCATACATGTGGAAAACATGGGAAGAGTGTGAATGTCAATTTTTATATCTGGGGGAACCATTTCTTTACAATCTGATTCAGATCTTTTTCTTGTTACAATCAGGGTTAATTTTGAAAAAAAAAAATATTCCAACTATCCGATAAGAAAAGCTGAAGCCCGTTCTCCATATATGATAAATTGCAGCAGAAGTGCAGCTTTAGTTACATTATTTTCTTATGGTGCAGTTTCTGTTCTATTGCAGAAGGTGGCGCCATTTTTCCATGTTTCTGGATGATACAGGGAGGGAGATTCCTCCGATTCCTTCTGGTATTTCATTGGCAAAGCAGTCCCAACCTGAAAAGAGTAAACAGATCATTTATAAACATGATACAATACCATCAGCATGCTGATTTTCCTCTCTTTTGAAGTAGCCTAATCATTGACTTTGGTATAAGGGTCAGTGAAAAAACAAGACGGCAAGATGAGAAATTCAAATTTTTTACTTGTTTTAAAAGTATGCATCAGGTTTGTTTCAATGCACAGTGCATTTATGTTAATTTTATGCAATAAAAATACATTAGAAACATTTTTATGAAAGTTAAGACTGAATGGACCTGAAAATGTCAAATGGTGTAACCGGCAATTGCGCCAAAGAATGAGAAATATTAAATATTTTATCCACCTTGATGGCATGTAAGTGTAAACTTAAAAAAAAAAAAAATTTCTAAATGTACATTTTAATGCGTTTTTGTAATTTTTGTCCTGACATATGCTGAAAACAGCTCTGTTTTCTATATAACCTTTGACAAATGATGTAAAAATGTATGTAAAAAAATCTTTTTTTTTCATTACACTAAATTAGATGATCGAATTTTATTCCACATTTTTATATGAATATATTTATATTTTAATCAAAAAAACCTAGTTACACCAATTGAAACAGACCGGTTACACCACATTGACATTTTTGTAATTATCCCCCAAATATTCTTTCAAAATAAAATAAAACTAGAAATTTTAGACTTGGTCCTCATGTATGCAAAAAATCAGCAAATTTATTTTGAAATTAGAACCCTTTAACATTTAAGGATGGTTTCACATTTGGTGCGATTGCCTGGTCCGAACCAGAGTTCGATTGCTCCCCCCTCCCCATGCCATTATTTTTGCATCCGAACCGCGGTACGCTTGCATCATCAAGCTGCAGCCGGCGCTTTCTCATGTTGCTTGGCAACCGCTGTAAACGAGAAGACGACAAGCGTGAGTGACGAACTGCAAGCAGAGAGACGATTTCTGAATGCCACCGCAAAAATTGACGTCGGCGGACAGACCATTGTCATCGAAACGACTTTAGTATGTTTGGGACAGACAGATGAAAGTGCGTTTCTGTATTATTTCTTTGAAAACAAAACCAAAGGTTTAAAAAAATAAGAACAAAACTCAAGCAAGCATTCTATGCATTTTATTGTCAAGGTAAGTGCACGCACACAAACACACACGTCTGTTTTGGTGGGACATTCCATATAATACGTAATTAACAGCGGTTCACTTCCGCGATTTGGTACGATTGCGCTCACATTAGCAGCGAACCGATCTGGAGTTCACATGAACCGGACCCCAGACCACCCTTTTTAAGCGGACTCGAGTACGTTTCGCGGGTGCGTACCCGAGTTCGGAAGACAGCGTTCACATCATCCAAATGTACCGAACTCTGATGTCAATCGAACCCGGGTGCGCACCAAAAGTGCTAATGTGAAAACGCCCTAATTTATCCATACGGACACAAAAAAATGTATGTCACGCCATTGACCCATAAATGCTTTCAGGCCTGGTGGTGACTTTATAAAGCTCAGATAACCTCTGAATTAATACAGCAATGAGGAGAGGTTGTATAAACCAACTTCTACAAAGCTTATTTTAATGAATCATACTAATGACCATGAACATTTCACAAATTGAACAAACAAACAAAAAAAAACATTGCGCCAAACATGATATGTTTCACAATATAGCACAGCCTCTCATAGCTTATTGCGTTTCACGAAATCTACTGTTCGCTGTGGTCACTGTGCTGTACCTGTGGTCACTGGATTTCCTCTGTCGTCTGCTCAACTCCTTTGGTTTGGCTGGTGTGCTTGACTTTTGACTTCTGTTTGCCCGGGAGCTCAGAGGGTCGAACCCTTTTCCTCTGTGCGTGGGTGGCGGAGGCCATCGCTGTGGGGCTCGAGGTGTCGGAATAAGGTGGGGACGATGGTGCTGGAGCAGGCTGGTGTGAGGAGGGGGTTGATGCTTGACCTGTAAAAAAAAAACAAAAGCTAATTAGCATTGAAGTTTGATATTAATCATTGATTTCACACAGATTTCCATACTAATATTTAAGATATCAAGGTAAGTTTTTACACAATGGGTCTCATTCACTAAGCATGCGTACGCACAAATTTGTTCGTAAAATGTACGTAGACATTTTAACTAACAAATCATGATTCAACAAAAACTTTAAATTTATTTTAAATGTACCATATGCAAAAACTTAAGAAGAACTTAGACAACAAATACGCAAACAAGGAAAAGATATATAAAATATATAAAACACATACTTATTATAAAGTTCTTTTTCCTTGTTTGTGATTATTGTGTACTTGTGGCCTAAGTTGTTCTTACGTTATTGCAAACATGGGGGAGATGACGACAGCCTTCACGTGGCCTCCTCCGTAAGTAGCAAGAAATGGTGCAAGACCAGCTTGCGAAACTAATGTCGCCAACCAGTCATCATCATCATCATCATCTAGCTGGCAGGCCGAGGTGCAAGAGACCAAAGGGACATGGTGCGTCCAGGTCAGGACGAGTGACCATCCCGACCATCGAGTACCAGGGTCTGTCGGTGTTCCAACTTAATGTAGAGGGCCTTACCACCGCCAAAATGGAAGTCATCTACCATCTCGTTGACTCCCACAAAGTAGCAGCCGTCCTTCTCCAGGAGACACACCGCGACAGTGATAACATCCTCAAACTGCCTGGTTTCCAGCTTGCTGGGTCAACCTACAGCAAACAGCATGGACTTGCAACCTTCGTAAGGAACAACCTTAGTTGGACAGCCACTGGCCAATCTCCACCAGGCTCGAGTATCGAATGGCTGTCCACTAAGGTGCAAACCACAACGGTTGTCAATGTTTACAAGCCCCCACCATCAATGCTGACCATGGCATCACTTCCACCGGCACCTGCACCCGCCATCTATGCAGGGGACTTTAACTGCCAACACATAGACTGGGGTTACAGTCATACTACACCGAATGGAGAGACATTAAGCCAATGGGCCTCCAGTGCCAATGCGTTGCTGCTGTTTGACCCCAAAGAACCTCCAAGCTTCTTTTCAGCACGCTGGAACACCTACACCAACCCGGACTTGGCTTTCGCTGTGTGGCACACGGCTCAAAAGCCAGAGAGACGTGTCCTTGATAGGTTCCCCCGCTCACACCACCGACCGTCCATCATAAAGGTCCCATCCCTGGTGCAGCCAGTTGCTGGGAAACCCGTCAGGAGATGGAACTTTCGTAAGGCAAACTGGCAGTTATTCACAGAGGAGACAGAAAAGGCATCATCCTGTCTCCCAGAACCAGACAATGCCGATGTGGACGCTGGGTATGCAGCCTACTGTAGAGTACTCCTTGGGGCAGCAAGAAAAACCATCCCCCGTGGCTTTAACACAAACTACATCCCGGGCTGGGATGGAGAATGTAGCCACCTCCTGCATGTCCATCAGCAGGCGAGCTCCAGGGAGGAAGTTGAAGAATCTGCAACGGTACTTCTTCAGAAGCTAGATGCCACCCGAAGGTCAAGGTGGACAGAAGTAGTTCAGTCAATTGACTTCACCCACTCCAGCCGTAAGGCGTGGCGGACAATAAATCAGCTGACAGGTAGAACACCATCGACCTCCCGGTGCCCAATAACAGCAAATGCCATTGCATCCCAGCTCCTTAAGAACAGCTGTTTTCCTGATGCCGATAAGAACTTTGCCCGCACAACCTCACACCAGGTGACTTCCCTGTGTAGAGCAGCTAGTGTGGACGCCAACTTGTCAGGGGAATTCACAATAGCTGAACTCCAGACTGCCTTGAGTAAGACCAAACAAGGGAAAGCACCAGGCCATGATTACATCCACCCTGAGTTTGTGATCCACCAGAGTGCAAGAACATCTGTATGGCTCTGCTCATTCTACTCGACATGCCTTCGGAGGTCCAAGCTCCCGAGGATATGGCGCCGCGCTGCTGTCATAGCCCTTCCAAAACCAAACAAGCCTGCTGAAGACCCCAAATCCTACCGACCCATCTCACTGCTCTGCGTTCCATTCAAAATCATGGAGAGACTGATCTATACTCGTATCGAGCCAATAGTGGACCCTCAACTCCCACGGGAACAAGCCGGCTTCCGGCGCGGTCGGTCAACGGTTGACCAGGTGACACTGCTCACCCAAGACATTGAGGACAGCTTTCAAGAAAAACAGAAGGCTGGAGTAGTGTTGCTTGATCTCACAGCTGCTTATGATACTGTCTGGCACCGCGGACTCCACCTAAAGCTATTAAAGATCATTCCCGACCGGCACATGGTGAAGTTCATCATTGAGATGGTGACGAACCGCAGCTTCACCTTAAAGACCAGTGACGGTCAATGCAGCAGGCTTAGAAGGCTGAGGAATGGTGTTCCGCAGGGTTCTGTCCTCGCACCGATGTTATTCAATATCTACATCCACGACTTACCGGAAACAACATCCCGGAAATATGGTTACGCTGACGACCTGGCCATTATGACGAGACAACAAACATGGGAGCAGATGCAGGCCAGCCTAAACCAGGACATGGACACCTTGGCAGCCTACCTGCGTGAGTGGCGTTTACAGCTCAGCATCGGCAAGACAGTTGCAGCAGCTTACCATTTGAACAACAGTGAGGCCAGACGGGAACTGGACATATTCGTGAATAACAAGCGCCTTGAGTTCCAGCAAGCCCCACGGTACCTTGGCGTACGTCTGGATAGATCTTTAACATTCAAACAACACCTTGAAGAAGTGACGGCCAAAGTGTCATCAAGGGTCGCAATAATTCGACGCCTCGCTGGTACTAGCTGGGGTGCAACTGCCAAGGTGCTTCGAATATCAACAGTAGCTCTCGTTTTCTCCACAGCTGAATACTGTGCTCCAGCCTGGTGCAGAAGCCCACACGTCAGGAAAGTCGACACTGCCATAAACACTGCCCTTCGGATCATAACTGGTTGTCTGAAATCCACCCCTGTTTACCATCTGCCAATACTAGCGGGAATTGCCCCGGCCGGCCTCCGACGAGAGGCTGCTACCCTCGCTCTTGCAAGGAAAGCCCAAAGATACAACTGGCATATCCTGCACAATACCACCATAACAGCATTGCCACCTCATAGACTGAAGTCCCGCCACCCGTACAACAAGGCGGCACAAGATCTGCTCAGGTCTATCCCTGAGGACCTGTCCACAGAGGCATGGCTCGCGGCAGCCTGGAAGCAGGAGTGGGAGTCAACAGGGCCCTCACGAATCCACCGTTATATCTTTGACCCTGGAGGCGGTCTTGAAGGAGAGGATCTGCCACGCCGGCAATGGACCCTGCTAAACCGCCTGCGAACTGGGGTTGGACGTTACAAAGCATCGATGAGGAAGTGGGGCCTGGAGGACAGTGCAGTGTGTGAGTGCGGGGAGCCAGAGCAGACCGCTGAGCACATAATCACCATCTGTCCATTGTATAAACCACCCTCGGAGGCCGGCCTCTTCGATGTGGGACCTGAGATGAGAACATGGCTGAGTTCTACTGAGCTGGACATTTGATGAGGACACACGAAAGAAAGAAGAAGCAAACATTTAGAGAAAATTTTAGTATAAAAGTTTTTGTTGATTCATGATTTGTTAGTTAAAATGTCCGAACGAATACTTCACGAACAAATACATGCGTACGCATGCTTAGTAAATGAGACCCAATGTTCTTTATTATGTAGGATATATCAAATCACAAAAATGACTTAAGCTGGATTTTTACAGACGTCACATGTATAAACACATCACAATTAAAGATAAAACTAATTGATGCTAATGGATATTTTCCTTCAATGAAACAGGCGACTAGATCTTGAGTTTAGTCAATATTGTTCTTTGATTAATTTTAAATGAAATAATAGACTGCGTAAAGTCATTTAGTGTGTTTATTTATACTGCGAGCCGAGGCATCTTGACACAATTCCATTTTGAGTCCCATCTGTCTTCAATCTCTCGTAACAAACCAACGATTTACAATGATGCCGATTTAGGCAGGAATAAAACTACTGTTTGTCTGGCCGTATGTTGGGCAACAGTTGCAGAAACAAGATTGGTCTGTAATATTTTTACAACATTTACATTTTGCCTTTAATTCAAAATGACGTACTGTAAAATATCCTTGAAAGATAAACGTTTTATCAGTATGTGTGATCCTGGGTTCGAACCCACTAATGTTTGCGTAGCTAATGCAATGCTCTACTACTGGGCTACATTAGATTTGTACTAAATATTTTTGAGCAAATGTTTATAATGCAGAGACTATATTTAGCTGTGGCATTAAAGACAGAGAACTAAAGTGAAAGCTTTAATAGAAATCTATTAGTGTGATGTTTCTCACCCCCAGTGCTGCTGCTGGCCTGAGAGTCATCAGACATCGGAGGCTCCGCCTCTTCCTGGATTGTCGGGACAGAGGCGAGCAAACCTGCAAAGTGAGTGAGATACCGACAGAAAGTGAGAAAGAGATTGTTAATGTTTATAAATCAGTTAACAGCTATGCAACAAATGATTTAGACAAATATGAAAATTCAGATGTATAAGACTTTCTTCAGTTGAACACAAAAATAATTTTATATTAAGATTAATAATGATATTTAACATTATTGTAAATGTAAATTTCAATGTACTATTATATATGCAAGGTATCAATAGCTGACCAAGTTCAAAATATTTTTTCTCTCGCAAAACTATTGTTGCTTTGCTTCAGAAACCAAGTATTAACCCATTCAAGTCATTGGATTTACTTGAATAATGGATGTTTGTGTTTTTTGGAGCTGTCATGTTGACCCCCATATAAGAAGATAAGCATTTTGACATCAAATTATTTGTGTTTAACTGAAGAAAGGAAGTCATATACATCTGGAATGGCATGAAGGTGAATAAATTATGAAACAACTTTAATATAAACCAGTGATTTCCAACAAGGTTGCCCGCCAAAGCACATTCTATTAAATGCCTCAATTTGAATATTTATTTATTTATTATATATTCTTATATTAGCTTGGCTTCTTTTATGCATGTTTACATTTTAAACAATGACAATGACAAAACATATCAACAAGTAAAAAAATAAAACCAACAAGTAAAACGTTTTGAGTACTCTACTTTAAGAAAATAGCCCCCCAGATTGTTTTATTTATTGTAGTAGCCCCTTGCTCACAAAAAGGTTGGAGACTTCTGTTATAAACTATTCCTTTTTAACAAAATAAGCTAAATAACAATTATTGGGTCACTCACTAAGGCCTCTGTAGTGTGAGAGCTGCTGATAAACCTGCTTCATGCGTTCAATGTTGAGGCGGCTGCTCTCGGCGTGGTTGATCATGGGTTTGGGGTAGTCCACACCCACAACGCAGTTGGCCGCCTTCTGCACCGATTCGGGAGCGTTCCAAGGCTCGTAAATGTAGCGGTTGGGAAAGTCTTTCAACTTTGGGATGTACCTCCTGGCCCAAGACAGAAAAGCACAGAGTAAGTGTTTTTTCTATAGGTTCAGCGTGTGTCTTCCATTCCATGTTTTTTTTTAAACTCTGTAATTGTCCATGTCAATCCCAGTATGAGCAATTATAATAGCGATCAGCAAAACCAGCTCTACATATTTTCCTATATAAATAACTATGATGTTTCTAAACAACGAAAGATGAAACCAGGAAGGAGAAAGAATAAGAAATAAACTCTGACGTCTATTATGACTACTTTGTGCGCTGATGTCGCTTGAAATAACCAGATTTGAATTGAAAACAGCAGCTGGTTTCTTTTGATATGCACAGGGGAGGTTTACATAAGCCTTTATGCAACATGAATGGATGATTTTTCATGATATGTAACACCTGCCACTGATATAACATGTGCTGTGTCACTGTGTTCCAGGTGCGATTCGGGCTGGTTTGGGTACCTGATGTAGTCACCGCTGGGATCTGTTCTGCGACCAAAGCCCACGGGACAATAACAGTGAAAGAACTGCTGAAAGAACGCACTGCAGGACAACCACATCCAGCTGCCCGCGTTCACGCTCCAGTCTGCGTCCAGCAACAGCTCCTCGAATACCTGACACAGAGGAGGGAGAAGATGAATGAATGACACAAGAAAGACAGAAAAAAGAGAATTAACAAGAGAAAAAGGAGGAGGAAGTAAAGAAGGAAAAAACGCAACAATGGAAGCAGGTAAAGAATGTATGGAGAAAGGAAGGATGGAAAAAAGAAATAAAGGAAAAATGGAAGAAACAAGGAAAAGAAAGAGAATAAAATAAAGAAAGCAAGAAGTGAAAAATGAAAGGATGCAACAAAAGATGCAGGGAAAGAAGGAAGAAAAAATTAATAATTAAAAGGAACAAGGAAAAGAAGGAAATCAGCGAGGAAGAAAAAAATGAAACAATAAATGAAAGAAAGAAAGGCAACAATGAAAGAAAGAAAGAAAAGAAACAAAGAAAGAAATGAAAGAAACACAGAGACAGAACAAAAGAAAAAAGAAAGAAAGAAAGCAGAGACAGAAAGAAAGAGAAAAAAGAAAGAAAGAAAGAAAGAAATTAAACAATAAAAGCAGAACCAGAAAGAACGAAAGAAAGCAGAGGCAGAAAGAAAGAACGAAAGAAAGCAGAGGCAGAAAGAAAGAAAGAAAGAAAGAAAGAAAGAAAGAAAGGAGACAGAAAGAAATAAAGAAAGAAAAAATTAATTAAAAAAATTAAAGCAGAGACAGAAAGAACGAAAGAAAGAAAGAAAGCAGAGACAGAAAGAAATATAGAAAGAAAAAAGAAAAGAAAGAAATTTTAGAATTAAAGTAGAGACAGACAGAAAAAAAGAATGAAAGCAGAGAAAAAGAAAGAACGAAATTAAAGAAAGGTAACAATGGAATAAAGAAAATAAAGAAATAAAAAGTAAAGCAAATAGAAAGAAAGGAAAACAATGAAAGCAAGAAAAGGAAATAAATAATTAAAAGAATGAAAGCAGAGACAGGAAGAAAAAAAAATGAATAAAAGAAAGCAGAGGGAGAAAGAAAGCAAAGAAAGAAAGAAAGAAAAAAAGAAAGAAAGCAGAGACAGATAGAAAGAAAGAAAGAAAGAAAGAAAGAAAGCAGGGAACGAAAGCAGAGACAGATAGAAAGATAGAAAGAAAGAAAGCAGAGACAGAAAGAAAGAAAGAAAGAAAGAAACAAGCAGAGACAGAAAGAAAGAAAGAAAGCAAGCAGAGACAGAAAGAAAGAAAGAAAGAAAGAAAGAAAGAAAGAAAGAAAGAAAGCAGAGACAGAAAGAAAGAAAGAAAGAAAGAAACAAGCAGAGACAGAAAGAAAGAAAGAAAGCAAGAAAGCAGGGACAGAAAGAAAGAAAGAAAGCAGGGACAGAAAGAAAAAGAAAGAAAGAAAAAAAGACAGAAATGAAAGAATGAAAGCAGAGAAAGAAAAAAAGAAAGGCTGCAATGGAACAAAGAAAAGAAAAGAAAAGAAAAGAAAAGAAAAGAAAGAAAGAAAGAAATTAAAGAATGAATGAAATGAAAGCAGAAAAAGATATATAGATATATAGATATATAGATAGATAGTAGTGCTGCACAATTAATCGCATCGCAATCGCAATCGCAATGTCAGCCTGTGCAATTATATGACAGCAAAATGTTGCAATTATATTAAATAAATAAATGTGTGGACTTGTGAACACAAACTTTCTGATAACAGTTTGATGATTTTTCTTGCTGTTTAAAAAAAAGAAAGAAAAATGAACAAAAACGGCAATGCACGTGTGGCATGCACGTGTGTGGTGTGCTTCGTCACTTATACCAGAGCGAAGATGGATACAGAGGAGGTTTACAGTGATCTGGTAGCTAAAAAAAAACTCTATGTCTGTTGTATGGCGGTATTTTGGATTTAGGATTACTGACACTGAGCTGTTGCTACATCACGTGGCAATACGAAAACATTTCTAGTTTTACAAATACACATTTTAGCTAAACTGTGTGTGGATATTCTTTAAAACCCATCAAGTTGACTCATGATACCATTTAGTATAGTCGCAATCGCACATCGCAATTTTAGCATCAATAACCGCAATGGGAAAAATTACCCAAATCGTGCAGCCCTAATAGATAGATAGATAGATAGATAGATAGATAGATAGATAGATAGATAGATAGATAGATAGATAGATAGATAGATAGACGTAAAGAAATGAAATTAGAGAAAAAGAAAGAAACAAAGAGAAAGTCAAAAACAATGAAGAGTAAAGATAAAACGAAAAAAAAAAAACTAAGAAAAAATGAAAAAGACAGAGAGGGACAAAAAAATGAAAGAGAAACAGAAAAAATAAACGAAGGAAAGGAAGTAAGAAGAACAAAAGAAAAAAGAATGAGGGAGAGAAAGGATGAAGGAAGAAGAGAAAAGGTACAAAGAAAGTAAAGAAGAGAAAAAAAAAGTGTAGGAAAAGGAAGGAAGAAAGTAAAGAATAAATAATAAAGAAACAAATGACATAAGAGTGAAAGTTAAGACAAGGTGAAGATGGTAGGGATAGACAAGCACACGAAAATAAGAAAGAAAATCAAGAAAGAAAAAAGTAAAAGAGAGAAAGAAAGAAGAACAGCACACACTACACCACAAGCATTGTCCTCTTTATAAAGCGTATGACGTCATCTCATTCACCTTCATCCCACTCTCCCAGCTGATCCACAGATCTCCACGAGTCAGGAAGCAAGCCACAGCGTGCCGAGCCAGGTGATGAATCCAGCCCTCCTGTCTGAGCTGGGTCATGATGGCATCGATCCACGGGAACCCCGTCCGACCCTCGGCCCACTTCGCCAGCGCCTCAGGGTTGTGATCCCACGGGATCTGCACGCAGATGGGGTTTCCCTCCATACGGTCAAAGTTTGGGTTGTTGGTGGCCGCCGTGTAAAAAAACTCTCGCCATAGCAGCTGACCAAAGAGCGAAAGAGGGGGACTGGAGGGTCTCCGTAGCTGGAAGAGATCATGACAAATGACTTAATAAACATTAAGTCTACTTTAAATAAAACTCATGACTCTACACAAAGACACTCACCTTCATATAAAGTTCACGGAGATTATAGTAAAACATGCGACATGACAGACAGCCGAATCGTAGGTAAGGACTGAGGCCGGTCGGGCTGGCGAACAGTGACTGAGCGCTTATTCTAGGCCTCTCGAAATTTGCTACCCAAGCCTGCATCCAAACAAAATACATATTATACGCAAATAGACTTAAATACACATAAAACATAAAACAGACTTAATTCAAGCTGCTCCAAATCTAACCTTTCTGTCCAAGTGTTTATTGAGTCGCTCAAGGGCTTCAGTTTCACCTCCCTTCCACACATGTGGGCTGTCAGCTTGAGTCTTGAAACCTAATGATAAAACAATTCAACCTTTTGTTTACATTTTTACTGTATTATTCTGTATTCAAGACATTAAACACCTAATTGATAGCAAGACCTTGTTTGTAGATAATGCAAAGAAGGTCTCCAAAGTTAATCTTTAAAACTTTTAAAGGACAGTCGTACCCAGCTCCTCGAGGGACGGGACGCCGTATCGCTCATCGTGACTGTCGGAGATCTGCGTCCGGCACCTGGCCATCTGTTCTTGAGTGATGGTCGGGAGGGGCTTTCTGGGGAGTTCGAGTCTGTTTACGATGGCTTGAAATCTCTTGAAAGTGAGGGGAGGGCTGTGGTTGTTCATTTCTATGATCCTGAGAGAAAAACAAGAGCACGGCTAAGTTATCGTTGCCTTAAAATAGCTATTTAGGGAGTGTAGGTCAATAAAGAACAAATGCAAGAAAGCGGTTTCCTTAGGTTGACTTGTTCCCCCAAAAATGAGTTTATATTTGGTTTCAGAGAACGCAAAATGTATAGCCTGACGTCCCGGGGCTATTGTGCCTTGCAGTTGGGCTACCAAAATGCATCTCCACCCTAGGGTGCGTTTCCCAAAACCATCATTAGCCAACAAACATCGTAAGTTCCATCGTTACTAACATCGTTCAACGATTTGGTATTTCCCAAAACCATCGTTCAAACGAACATTCGCAAACTTGTGTCGTTGGAACGACAGCCCTTGACTTGTCGTTAGAAGCATCGTTCCTTGTTATTATCATATTTAGACTTACATTGATCATGCTTTTGAACAAAATAAGCAAAAAACATGTAGTACAGTCTATATCCATCATTCGAATAATATATTAAAATTTTATTTGACGTCTTTAAATTTGTAAACAGAATCAAAAGCACTGCATTTGAAAACTGCGCATGTGCTCAGCCTACAAGCTTTAAGACCCTGGGGGAATCCCTGGGAGGAGTGACGTAAGAGGGAACTTGTGCGTGAATTAAATATCTTGATAACTAAATCATGGTAACAAAATCAGTCTTCCGATGGAATATATGTTATTTCTAGCAATAATCTGACATTAAATCAATTTGTACAGATTAATTAGTACTCTACCTCCCACGTGACATCATCAACTATATTGTTAAACCAACATCGTTCAAACGACGAATGTGCGACAAAGTTACTATGCTTTCGGGAAACAGTCGTGACAAGGTAGTTCGTTTCTCCAACGATGCATCGTACTATGGTCGTTCAGCAACGAGTTATGTCGTTGTTTGGGAAACGCACCCATGGCCGTCAAGCTATCTTGACTTATAGACCGTTTCAGCAGTAACAACATAAACAAGCCGCTGTCGCGGTACGCACGTAACTTCCGGTAAACTCCGCTAATGTTAAATAACAACAAAGTTCTTTAAACATAGTTTATTTATATAACAAGCAAACAAAACAAAACATAGATTATATAGGAAACCAAACATTTGTTATTTTCGACGAGGCATTTGTTCAAGAGATTAGTTTAGCAACTAGTCAGACCATTAAAAAACGTAACAGGAAGTAAGGTTCGGATCCAGACGTGTATCACGTGCGTCCAATGAAACCGTCTATACGGCGCATTCACACGGGGCGTAAGCGTTAACGCTTCCCATTCACTTTTAATGGGTGACGTCAAGCGTTGGCGAACTGAATTGTGGATCCGTCGGCGCCGCGTCAGAAGTTGAACATTTCTCAACGCGTGCGTCAGCCAATCATATCGCCTTATGCAAATAACCTAGGCAGAGCCAGCCAATTACGTTTATGGAAGACCGGAGCTTGTGTTGCGGCCACAGTGATTGGCTGTTGGCCACGCTTCAGACAAGCCTTCCTTCCCCTGATTTAGGTGTACCTCTTAAAAGGGAACCACACTAGTGAAAGTTTTGTACCTTTATTTCTAAGAGTGCGATCTTAGACAAAATGTTAAACGCTCTCTCATTTGTAAGTCACTTTGGATAAAATGATGTTGAATTCTGTTCATTTAAATGCATCACCAAAAGTTTTATTCATGTTAACTGTAAATTGGTATTTTTAGTAAAATATTTTCTAACCAAAGCATTTAATGGAAAGCACAAACATGAAATATATTAAATATATCATAATGTAGTTTTTTTGTGGTATGGTCAATAAAAATATATGCAGGGTAAACACAAATCTTAAATAGCACAATATATTTTCTATTTTTATTATTTAAGTACAATCTAATTCCTACTACATGGACAAATAAAGCTTGCATAACTGTGTGAAACAGATTTTCCAGCACTTTTCCCAGGCAACCTTTATGTGGCGCTACATTGAAACCCAAAATGTATTCTCAAGAAAACAAAGTCACTAAAGCAGTCACTCAAGATCAAGTGGGACAGTTTGTCTGGCATTTCCAGAGAAACCCATTTCCCCAGATTCTTAAAACGAGCTTCGTATCCAGCACAAGGCTCTTTCAGGTGAGAAGTTTATATTCTCATTGACTTCCCTAAGACACTAACAACATCCTTGTCACATTACCAAACCCTTTCTTATTTATAGTTCTAATCTTATACAACTATCTATATCAGTCCGGGGTGGAGCTTCTGCCATTGGTTAGTTCTCTCAGCACGCAGTAGGATCAGAGGGCGCCCGCGTGTTTGCTGGGAGAAGCCTGGCGCACATGTTTGCAATGGTGACTTGCATGCTGAGCTATTTTACCCTCCCACCCTCGCATCACATGTTTCACAGTGTGACCGTCAGCACCTCCATCCCGTCACTTGATGGCAGCATCGAGTCTTTTCATTCGACCTCAGCCTAGAAAAGCTTTGGACGTCACACGCACACCCGCACATGTGTTTATACAAGAGTATGATATGAGCTCATGCTATTCCCCATGAATGAGACGCAGAGACTGGGCACATTACAAGCATTAATCTCATTTATGTAACTTAAGCAATTTGTTTTTACACATCACAAAAACAGTGAATACGGCACACCGATCTGAAACAGGCAGTCCTGTTTGGTAAGTTTCTGAGAGAGAAGGCAAACTGAATGCAAACTTGACTAAGTTAAAATTTCAGTTTACATACTAGTGCGCCATATTTTTTCTAGATAAAAAGAAAATATTCATTTTGAACACTTTTTTTTTACAATATTTTACCAATAAATCTTAATGCCTTTTCCAGTAATTTTTATTTTAATGGATATATACAATGACGACTAAAATCAAACTTCAATATGGGCTGTAAGCAAATTTTACTGGTTTGTCCAATTACTCTCTTATAACAGCCAGTCAACCACCACCACAAAAAAAAAAAAATTAAGAGTTAATTTTTGTTGGAATTTTGTAGTAAATCACAAATCTCCTCCCCTCCTCAACGATCTCTCTTTACTTCCGATCAAGAGGAATGGCTTGGGGGGGTCCACACACATCATAGTCTGTCTCTGGGACGTTCTGCTTTTTAAAGGGACACTCCACTTTTTAAAAAAAAAATATTCACAATTTTCCAGCTCCCCTCGAGTTAAACATTTGATTTTTACAGCTTTGCTGCAGTAACATGGCTGCAGCTGGCGTACTGATATTACGCACTGCCTGAAAATAGTTCCCTGCCATTGAAAGTAACCAAGGGGACTATTTTCGGGCAGTGCGTAATATCACTACGCCTGCTGCAGCCATGTTACGGCAGCAAAGTCCTTGATTATTACGCCAGAATGAGAGTATAGTCCTAGCCATATCTGAGTAGAAAATCACAACTTTTAATTAGGGATGCACCGATAGGATTTTTTTGGGCCGATGCCGATACCGATTTAAACAGACAACTTCTGGCCGATACCGATATTAAACACTTGTATACAATACTATACAGTTGGTCTATTAGCTAGTTTATTTCTGCATCAAATTATTTTAACTGAACATGGATTTGATCTAATTAACATTCAACTGACCAACATAATAAGAGAGGCACAAATTAAGCTAAAACAAATATAATAAGACAACATGACAACCTTCAACGGTGGTTTTTGCTATTCAGCATTTATTTTATTAACAACATTAACTCATTTTTACATATAATGGATTTCTGTATGCATTTAATTAATAAACAATCGGTATCGGCCTTTCTCGTGCTATTGCCGATATGCCGATGGTTTCAAATTCATCAAAAATCGGCTGATAAATATCGGCGGCCGATACATCGGTGCATCACTGCTTTTAATTTTATGTCTTTTATGTCTTAGTATACGATGTAACTACAGAAGTGTCAAGTTTCAAATAGGTTATTTTTTAGCATGATGCTAATGGTCTAATCAGATTCAATGGATTGTGCTAATCTATGCTAAAAGTGCTAGCACCAGACCCGGAGATCGGCTGAATGGATTCCAAAACTGTAAAAATCAAATGTTTAGGGGAGCTGGAAAATGAGCATATTTTCAAAAAAAGTGGAGTGTCCCTTTAAGCTGTCTGTATGTCGAAAGGCACAGTACTTGATGAGCACACTATCACCTACCTGTCGGGATTGTAGAGCGTGTGAATATTTCGTACCACGGTTTCCACTCCGTACTCGTGTGCCATTTTGATGATGGCTGCATCTCTTTCTTTCCCATAAGGCTCCGGGTCATACTCAAACGTAAGACGCGTGACATTCCACTCCTGAGAGACAAAGAGACAGAAGAAATTTAAAATGATTAAATTAACTAAACAATATAGTTACAATTCAAGTCTTATATTAGAGCTGGGCAATTTTACAGATTTTTTCAATAAATTCAAATTAACGTTCTGGAGCGTTTTTAATTTATCATCCGATTACACAGCAGCCGCTGGGGCAAAATTTCGCTTTCTTCCCATGTACACTGTGTGGGGTGGAGTAATAGCACCTGAAACCATGATCTAAACTGATCCATGATCCACTGTTTAAGATTCGGCCGAATCCGAAACCGAATACCGAATCCTACTCGCATCCTTATTCCATTAACACAGTAAAACACATTAATGTAGTAAACAATGTCCACAACAGTGTTTTTTTCATTTTATTTAATTTTATCTGTAAAAAAAAGGATAGGCAACATTATGCCAGGATGACAAGTGGGAAAAACTTTTTTGACAATTACCATAAGCCTATGCATAATGAAAGTGATACGGTGCGACACGCTCGTTTTTTCCAGGTGCGTCCGCGAAATGTGAACCGCCCCTGGCTCACCAGAAAAAACGCTTATCTCTACGTCAGCACCCGATGTGTGTAATCAACAGCCGTGTGACGTCGACCAGCGTAGCACAAGCCTAGGGTTCGGTGGAAAAAAAATCTAAGATTTGGCCGAACCCGAACCCCGTCAAAAAGCCCAGTATTCGTCCGAATCCTGGATTCCGTGCATCCCTAGTCTGCACAGAGTGTGCTCGTCTGAATAAAATACAACGGTCCGAACAAACAATACAGTAAACAATAACCTATACAAAACGTTTGCGATGTCTGCATTGGCAATGGGAACAGTGTGACTAAAAAATGTATAATTCACAAACGAATGACTTGAACAGATTCATGGTTAAAAAGAAGTCAATTATAGCATCATAACATACATTATTCAAATTATTGACTAAATTATTGATGAAAAATCTAATCAAACTTTAAACAAATCATAGGAGAATGTTATGAATAGTTTAAAGAGAAATAATAGTTGAATTGTTTCCTTTAACATGTGATGTGAGATTATGACTGTGTGTTTTTAAACTACAATCAATACACTATAAAACATTATAAATATCTCTGAACATAAAAATAATGTTTTTTGGAAAAGATGTTACTTCAGTGTGGTTATGTTTTAAGTTGACTGGTAAAAAATTGGTCAAATGTTCTGAAAAAAAATTTGATTTAATTTTGCCTGCTTAAAAATAGAATAGCAATGGAATAAAAAATAAATAAATCAGAACTTTGTATTCAACCAGCAGCATCTGCTTTCAACAGCGAGTACTTTCAGTGGCCAATTTTACGTTTGGTCACCAATAAGAGGCCTGAAAAGGTGAATCATTTTCAGTCATGTCAAAATCCTTTTACAAGTCGCTAAGGTAATTTTCACATGTAGTGTTCAGAAGATGCGTACTGTAGCTAATTCAGTATCTTTATGCAGGGGTTAAATTGGGATTTGTTATGTGGGGGGGCTCTGCGGGGAGGGGTACCTCAAGGGGTAACATGTTTAATACTGATGATAGCAAAGCCACTGGTGTGTTTCAATGACATTCTGGACCTCTATAGGATTTGATAAGTTTCAGCTTTAAAGCTGTGCCAGAGGTTGACCCAAAATATTTTAAAAAGAGCTTCTGAATTTTAAATGATGCAAATCTATGAGTTTGACATTTGTTGCACATGTCATTATGCACAATTGATCAAATTTTAAAGGAAGTTAAAAGAATTAACATCCTTGAATAATTCTAGGCATAAGATAGGCTACCCCAAAAGACTCAATTAACAAGAAGAGGTACAACACACAGTACTGTATCAGCAACATGTCTTAGAAATTAGCCATAGAGATTCCCTATGCTGGTCAGCAGCTAAAACAATCATATAGTTAGGTTTGATTTGTGTAATCAAAATACATTATTTTATTAAACTATACAATAGTTACATCCAGTGTTATCCAGTTAACATAATGTATTTAGATGAGTGGCATATACATACTTTAATCCTTTACACGTTTCTAGTCTTCTATGAAGTTTTCTCGACGTGGGCACCATTCTTACCTCTCTGTCTCTCTCTCTCTGTCTCTCTCGTCAAATGATCCTGCGTGAGAGCGCGTTCTTGAAGTTCTGAGTGTTTTCGCTTGAGCTGCATAACTTGCGCGAAGACGCATTTAAAGGGAAAAGCGCGTGTTTTCGCGGCAACTGCGGCGCCCAATTCGCGTCATTTTCATCGCCCCGTGCGAGGACGCGCCTGGTTGCGTCTTTGCATTGACTTTGTATGTAATCTGCTCGCGCAAATCGTTGAACTTGCGTTGGTGAGTATGCATCATAATGAATGAAAACACATTATTCCCTTCGCGTCAGTGCACACGCACCAGCGCAGCGGGTACACTGGCAAGAGCAGAGCGAGACCTTCAGCCTATGTGCCGGGGCTTAGCCCCGGACGGCCCCGGCCCAATTTAAACCCTGTCTTTATGGTTATACAAGTGCACTTTGAAGTGCTGACGTTCTGGTGCTCTCACCCCCTGCTCTGATAAAAGACCAAGCTTGCATAGATGACGCTATTAACCTGCCAAAGCAACCATAGAAACTCTTTTGCAACCTGTAAATGCTGTGGATCAGCGGGAAAACTATTTCAGAAGTATGGCAGAATGAAGTGTGCACTTTTATAACAAAACCAACCCTCACCCTTAATAGGTAGCAGTTTAGTTTAATACTTTAAACTAGAGCGTCTAATGTAGGACATGTAATGAAAGGTGTGTTTAAGTGATGAATACTATTGGAAACACCTAAGTGTCCAAGATAATTCCTGTGTCCAAAATTGATACTTCCATATTGTATGCAACAAGTATGGCAGAAATATCTAAATGTCCTCCTGCCTTAGCAGAGATTTCCAAGTATGCATAGCATGAACACTTTTCTATCCCACAAGGCCATGGAAGCTTAGGAGTCCCCAGACAACACTGGAAATTAACCTTCCCAGAACAATGTGTCCTTTAGAAATGTGTCTTCACGAAAAGCATAAAGTAATGTTATAAAGATGCGTAACTGAAGGGACGGGTTCTAGTTAACCAATTAGACAGCACTTGCGGTCCACGTAGAACAGATGGATTGTTAAAGTTCTGGCGAGGTGCGCGTCAGGCTAAGCAGAGCGCATAATCTATGCACGACTATAAATTACACTTAACATGTGACAACATGCACACCAAGTATGTAACCTCGATATAGACGATAGTCCGAAATCATTACCTGTTGACAATTTTCTACCAGTTTATCCTACCTTAACAAGGGTTTCCCGCAGAAAATTTGTTAGTTAAGGTGGTAGGGTTGGGTGAGTGGGCATGGCAAAGGGCGTTGTGAAGCGCGTACACGCTATTCTCCGAGATGTTTTATCATTGGCTAGTTATCCTCCAGACAGTGACGGTCCGGACCAGATCTTTCTCATTTCGGCCGTGTGGCGCGCGTCCCGCTCGCGGTGTAAAGCTCATACGCGCTATTCTCAGAGACGCACTTGACAGCCTTTTGTGCAGCGAAATTATTTTACATTTTTTGGACGACCTAGTTAAGGGGGTTAGGTGGCCCACCTGAACTGAAATGTGCTGCGGGAAACCCTGCTTAACGCCCACTCCTAAGGGGATGTTATTTAAATCTTACAGAAATGCATTACCATTGAAAGTTTGTGATTCTGCATAACTTTTCTACCGAAAGCCAGTAAGCATCTCAAGGGTAATAAAGTGCACTTAATGACCAAGGCAAAAAAATCCGAGCTGACAAACACAACAAAGCTGAGAAGGTTCATTAACGTCCTCCATGCAGGCTGTCTCAGATATTTACGTTAAATCATTATATAGCACAAAAAAACAAGATGACGCTTCAAAGTGAGGTGAACAACTTTGACTGTGATTTGCACCCAACACTGTCACAGTAACACTGCAGTACTGTCAATATATCCTGTGCACGCAAAAGAATCACTTTTTGATGACTGCATTACCTGGAAGATGCTCACCACATCACTCCTACTGCGGTCTCTACACTTTACACAGCAGATCAAACGCATGCAACACACGTCCTTGCAAAGCATAGTTTATTTGACTCGTTCGTGTACATACACAGACGTTCAGCGCAGTGCATATATTGGGCTACATACTACATTCTCTTGTAAGCGCATGCGTGACCTACGAATACTACAATGTATGCGTGGTAACAAAAATCCTGTGGTGCGCGCACTGTACGTGCCGTGGATCCTTGCGTATGTGTCAAAACTATACTATTAGCCTAACTCATGACATTTTGCCCATCCTCTACAAAGATTTATCATAATAACAAGTTTTAACCAAAGTACAATAGTTTATTTGAAGAATCACTGCATTTCATATTCAGGTATGTTATGCCCATAGACCTGGTCTACAACTGATCTAGTCTGTCATTCTTTTAGGTTACCAGACATAAGGGTTTAGATATTAGAAGCTATTATTAGATGTGATGAATGTCATTGTGTATCATACTGACCTTGAAGAGTCTGGGGAAGACATCTGTAGGCTGCCCCCGTACTACAAAAAGCCTTGAGTTCAGTTTTCTCAAACTTGTGTCCAAATCTTCTAAGGATTCCAGTAAAAACCTGTCAGTGAAAGTCGATTATTAATTGGCGAATGTGAAAAATTATAGGATACACTTTTGAGTTTGTTATTAGTCTCCTTTTTTTTCAATAATAGCATGAGTTAGATGTTTTATTTATTTTGGATATCACACCACAACCACATCCTTCAATGTACCTGTACCTCCAGTATTTTAAAGCACCACCGATCCACAGTGTCGAAATTTTTGGGAAAATCAATTTTACAGTTGATTTAGTTGTTTCTGCATATTATAATGGGTTAAGAATAATTTTCTTTTAGAGACAAAGAACAGTCTTCATCTTTGATTGACATAATTACTACATCTTATCTTTCATATACTATTAGTCATCATCATATTATTTAACTGAAGTTATCCATTTATGCTTTTAATATATTTTGATTATCTGTACTTTACCAAATAATATTTTAAATACATATATTGTAATTACGCCTATATGATAGGTCAGCATGCACCATTAGAAATTAAAATAAATTAATATAGATTTTTGCATAATTTTGCCGAAAATAAATAAATTCATACGTAAGATATTATGGTAATGTTCTATAATAATAGCAATGTCCTAATGCATTTATTTGCCTGTATCTTTTTCCAGATTTTATTCGCAAAACACATCTAGCATGTCATGTTAGATAAAACACGTGACTCGAGATCTATCATGTAAACTCTTGTCTAGTGCTTTCTTAAATCTTGCGAGTTTCAGTCACAGAGACACATTTTCGAGAAAATGACGCAATAACGTAATAATGATATTGGTAGTTTAAGTTATATAAAATGTAAGTCAGCAAGTGGGCGTGAGCAAATCGACTGGGCGCGATTAGCCTGCGCTAGCTACCTTCACGCAATTATCTATCACGAATACATTGGTGATTAATATTTTTTTCGGGTTTTGGTTCAAATTATTTAATGGTTTGCTTAAGAGGTAGGCAGAAGTGTCTAGTAAAGTTTGTTTACATGCTGTGAACAGCAGGTGGGCCCTTTGAATGACTGCGGCACTGTTAATATACATAACTTTATTTTTTATTTAAAAAAAAAAACACGGGTATTCAATCTAAACATATTGTGTACGGTTAAATTAGACAATAAATGTGATCAGTATTACATATCAGATCACCAGCTAGAAGACACACGAGCTGTTTGACTTCGTGCGAGCTGCGCAGACTGATTTATCATACATCATATTAGCGCGAGAGCGATTCGGAAGAAGAACGTTTGTAACACTCTCGCGATACTTGATGTCATAAAACGAAAGGTCTGCGCAACGACGCATCACACACACCTATTAGATTTACCTATATGCGATGGCCAAAACAACAATACGACGACTGCAAAAAAGCTACGCCACTATATCTTCTCTTTATATGTGCACCACAACCAGCTGTCCCGCGCCCATCTATATGTCCAGAAGTCACGCCACAAACCTCCATCTGTTGACTCCAACGTTGGCCGAACCTGCGAACCACGGGTCCAAAATATAAACACAGCGTACAGTATCCGCGCCATTGAGAGCTTCCTGCAAAGCCGGATTATCGTGAAGTCGCAGCCCCTTGCGAAACCAATGCACAGAATTCACCACCATAGTTGCGATTTAGTCCATCCTAGATATCCAACGGAAGTTGATGGTCGCCCAAAAATTCCAGTTTCCAATCGTCCAGTGGTCACATTACGCCTCTCTCTGAAGTTTCAGATTGAGAGCAGTCAGTACACGCGACGATTTCCCGCCTCCTCTCCTGTTCATTGGTCAGGAGTACGACACGTGTACAGATTATTATAATGAAGATCCAGCCCTGTCACGTTTCTCTTGTGTGTTGATCGTCTCGTTCGTGGGAAATAAGCTTCAAATCATGACATGATCGGTTCATTCAACTAGAAAAACACTGCTGGAGAGGGATGTCACGCTTGACATTTTAATATGAAAGCACCCCGACTACACGGCAGAAAGGGGATTGCATGCACATAATAAACTATATATCATATAGTTATGGATACCTGTAGTGTTAATGTTTTGAAATCTAAATCAAAGCACTTGCACCAGTGTAGTTTCCAATTCTCACTATTAACTGGTTGTTTATTAGCGAGATAGTGGCTGTTTATCAGTACTTAAAAAGGGTTTTCTAGGTTGATTAAAGCAGTGCGGACCCAATTATAGCACTTAAACATGGAAAAAGTCAGATTTTCATGATATGTCCCCTTTAAACATTTAGGTCTACTAAACACGGTCCATGAATTTTACTACAGTTTATTATAAAGTATACTTCAGTTGCTTCTGGCATTAGTGGTTTTACAGCGTGATTAATATTGTATTGTAGCCGTCAGTGAGCGTCACGCTTTCGATGTGGATTGTGGGATTGGTGGGGCCCAAAGCTGTGGTATTTTGCAGATTTATTTTGTTGCTGAGTGTTGTGTGATTTGTACACAAAAGTGTGCATACATGGATATGTGATTTATGTCTTCAAAAAATCTTCAACATTTAATATTATTTTATACTTCACATAAAGAGTTTGAGAACACTACACTCATTTGATTTGAATGGGACTTTTGCGCCCCCTCTGGGCAGTTCTGCGTATCGCTAAAATAATTTCAGACATGAAACAAATTATACAGTTCATTCACTGTGCAAATCCGTCTTGTCCCAGTAGTGACCTATTCAAGCCCACCCAGTATTTAAGCATTTCTATGTTTTTAGTAATTAATTTCGAAAATAAGTATAGCTGGTGTAATAAAATATAAATACTGCCACAAAAATAACGCCAAAGCTTTCTGCTCTAGTGAACGTTAGCGCATTAATAATTGGCAATGTGTGGTCTGTACAACGGCTGTAACATTAGATTTTTTTTTAGTTTGGTTCAGTGCCATCGAATAAATGTTGAAGGATTGTAAAATTTTAATATCAATATTAAATGGCTAATGCACAATATTGACTGTTTTTTTAGCCACCTGACACATACACTTTAACAAAGAGTGATGTGCCTAACGAAAATGAATCATGTTTTTTTTCTGTTAAAAGTAGTAGCCATGTTTTTTGGTGTAACATGGTGTAATGGTTTTTGAAAACCATGGTTGTGGTAATCATGGTTTTACTACAGTAACCATGTTTTTTTGTTTTAACTGTAGTAAAACCATGTACAGTCTATGATGTAACCTTAACTGATACGTGAATATACAAACGTACTCCTTCATGTTTTTAGTCACACATTGTCCTCTAGAGGGCGCTTGAAGCTAAGTTATTAAAATTTCCCCAACTGTTTTTGAATGAGACTCTATATTAAACCACATAAGTATGTTTGAGTTTGTATAGCAGTAAATGTGTATTCAATCACATGGATATATAACTACATATTATTTTGAACCATTCTTTGGTATATTAAAGTAATATGGAGGCTGCTTATGTTGAATAATCCAAGGCAGTGATTCTCAAACTGGGGGCCACAAGATTTTTATGACATTTTATAAAATAAACGAATTTATGATACATTCTGTGTTATTAAACATCAAAATAAGGCTACTAACGGTAACCAACAGCACTATATTAATAATAATAATAATAATAATAATAATAATATGTTTATTTTTTATAGCACCTTTCAAGAACCCAAGGTCGCTTCACAATGTGAATATTGTATAATGTATTATGTTTTGTTTAATATAAAAGTTAAGTTTAGAATGTTTATGTCATTAATTATTTTTGGGGGGGCCACGAAGGCATGCACCGTACACAAAAGGGTTTTAGAACCACTGATCTAAGGTTATTGATGTAAGAAGAAGATGTGTCATTTGTGACATCCAGTTACATTGCATCTTAGTTTTAGATGAAACAATGCTCTTAGTTTCATCACAAAACCAAATGTTTGCCTAAAACACCAATCTTTAGCAAAGTCTTACTTAAAAACTGGACAGAGGGAATAAAACTGAGGCTCACTTCTTATTTGTTATATATTTTGTGAAAAATCAATCCAATCCAATTTCAGATATGCCATGTGTTTTGATCAATAATGCTAAGTTTAGATTGAAGTTGGGGAAATTCCAGTCGTTTGTTATAAATGGCCTGATAAAATTCTGGGCGTTAAAGGCTCTAAATTCAATCACTGACAAAGCAGGGGCAAAGCTGCTGACAAGCAAAACCTGCTCTGCAATAAGCCTCCAAAACTCCTTGTGTATACCGATATCAGAGAAACATCTCGTAAAGTAATCCGCTTTTATTGCCTAAAATCAGCCGAGGACAAATAAAACTGCCTGCTTTACAATTTTTTTAACCGAGCTGACCCTTAGGTAATAAAAAGAAATCCTCGCAAAATTCAATTGCATCGCATTTTTAAAATTGCATTGCACTCACTAAAAAGCAAATCATTTTATCTGTGTGTTCTTTTAGGATTTACTTCTGAAAAATATTTGCTTTATTGAAGCTTCTTGTTAATTTCTCACACACATTATAACGTTATATGATTACCAAGTTGTGGCTTAATGACCTTCTTTTTTCATTAACAGTAACGGTAAAGAAGACTTTCATTTCCTGCTATGGTCTTTTAATCTGCCATTTCGCATGATTAAGACAGTGTCATTTTATTACTTCACCAGATATTACAAGAGCTAAAAGGTATTTGATGGTTGTACTGTATCATTTTATAAGCTGTAAAGTGTTTAAAATATTTAATTTTAAAATTTAAGCATGCATATAACAAGCAAGTCCTTGCTTGGTAGCACAAATAACCTGTAATACAGACACAGAGACTGTTAAAACTATATAATGTTACATTTATGCATTTGGCAGATGCAAAGCAAACTTACAAGGTATTGATTTTTAAGTATTGTGTGTTCCAACCCCATGACCTTTAGCGCTGCTAATGCAATGCTCTAGCACTGAGCTACATTGTGTATAAGCTAATACAAACACATATTGTTGACCAGAACATGCAACACTGACCTCTAGCAAGGGTCATTATGTCGGCCTAAATTAGAAAGATAATGGATTCGATATGGACCTTATCGCATGGTATCATTCGAATCAAAGCATGGGCCCTTAGTAGTTTGAGAATGTTTTATGTAAAGTGTTATCCTTGAAACCAAAGCAGTGAAGTTTAAGGTTCTAAGGCTTGTTGTTCTGAGAGAACAGGTGGTGCCGATCCATGCCGTATTAGGTTCAATTCATGTCTTGCCAGGCAAACGCGTTGATGCCAGTTAACGCACGGGTGATTTATTGGATGTCTAACAGAGCCGGCACGGTGCGAGGAGACAGCAAAGCAGTCTCGTCGTCTTACTGGTTTTACTTTTAAAAGACAAAAAATAAATAAATGCGTGAGCTAAATAAATAAGGTCACTAATAATTGAAATCTTAAAGGGATAGTTCACCCAAAAATAAAAATTCTGTCTTTATTTACTCTTTACCCTTATGTTGTTACAAACCTGTACACATTTCTTTGTTCTGCTAAACGGAAAGGAATATATCTGTAATCAAACAAGAAGCAGGGGCACCATTGACTTCCATAGTAGGAAGAAAAGATAAAATGGAAGTCAGTGGTGCCCCAAAATGGTTTGGTTATAATAATTGCTCAAAATGTCTTTTTTTGTGTGTTTAGCAGAACAAAGAAATCTGTACAGGTTTGTAGGCGAGTAAATTATGACAAATTTTTGGTGAACTATCCCTTTGTGGATGTTGTAACTCTGTAGCTCTTGTACCATAATGTTGTAAGTAGTTGCAAGGGTGTTGCTATGGTATCCATCGCTTTTTTGCATGTTGCTATGGTGATCTCTAGGGTGTTGCTACTGTAGGTGGATACTTACTATTCTGGTTCCTTCATAGACTTTGCTGCCAGCTTTATCATTTGCCAAAAAATCCTCTGATCATCTATCAAATGAAAAGTAATAGTAGAAAAGTAATAGCACATCTCTACTCAACAGGCCACATGATTTAGGAATCATTTTACGTCTGTAATGTGAGATGAGAGCTACGTTTATTAAGATCAAATCCCTAAGGAACCGAAATGTGTAATGCAGTAAATTAAAACCCGAATAAACTAGGATAGCCATTATTCACCCAGTACAAAAATATGTCGATACCAGGTGCAGGTGCAGTCTGCGGTTAATCTTTCCGAGGTTTTTCCAAGACCGAAATACATCAGATTCTCCTCTCCTGAAAATGGCTCACCGAAGTAATCTTTCAAAAGCAACCTTTGTGTAAGGCATCAGGAGGGAGGCCAAATGTCACGTCCGTAAGATTGATGTTGCACAAAGTGTTTCGAATGCAATGACCATCTACGGATCGAGCATCTCTTTCTATCGGCTTAACTGCTGGTGAGACACAAGGATGGAGGTGATGCTGAATGATATCTGGCACCCGCACCGTGAGAGCTCTGTAATTATGACTTCATCAGTGGCGAATGATGAGCCGAGTGTATTTCTAGAGAGCTTTGAGTTTGAAGAACGGTATCAGATAATTCATCCTCAATATGAATACATGTTAGGAAATGTCACGGGGTACGTAGCTGAAATGATGTGATGAGTTGGGATGATGTTGTGGTATTCAATTGATGTTTAGATAATGGCCGCCCTTCATCAGGAATGTTTACATGGTATTTGTCCATATGTGATGCTAAGGATGGGTCTATTGTATGAATACCTGATGTGAAAATACGTCGTCTTATAGGTTATGTATGTAGGCCAGCTGAGCACCCGAACGTCGATACTTCCATATGACCTTTTCCGCTGAACGGATCCCGGTTTCCAAAGTTACACCACATATTCGTGTTGTTGCGTAACCTTTTCATGCAATACCTGTCAGGTTTGATCAGTATTATATTCATTCAGAGCCCCCACAATATTTCGCAACCTTACGAGAATCTTTCTTCCTGTTGCCAGCACTTTTCTAGTGAAGGAAAATACTGCAGATGAAATATGGTGGGAAGTCAAGCTTAGGTTTTTCAGTGCTTTAATACTTTAATGTTTTGGAGATAAGAGTTCACCGATATGAAAGTTTTTCCATTTCCTCTCAGACCGGTTAAATGGTGGTGCCAGCTGGTGGGCAGAAAATATATTTCTCTCTGTCAAAGTGGATTAAACTGCATTGCAGGCATGGATGACCCTTTGCACCTGCTTGCTTCCTCCTGAGATGTCTAGAGGTACCGGTTGATGGAGAGTGTAACAGCTACTGAAGTCACACGAGGATCTCGTGGGACTGCCGACGAGTCGGTGGATCTATCGAATGTCAGCGTTCAAAGGTGACGTTTGGGCTCTCTGCAAACTTATCGGCAAGTCTTTTCAAACAGTTTGTAACTCTGGGCTTCCATGTTTTATTCACCCTTACGAAAATTAACCAGGATTTTTTGTGGTAAAAGTATAGTTACCACGTTTTACTACAGCAACCATGTTTTTGTGTTTGAACTGTAGTAAAACCATGGTTAATTTGTTGCTACCACGGTTTTACTACAGTTTAAAAAAAACATGATTAATTTTTTGTTACCGCGGTTTTACTACAGTAACAATGTTGTATTTAACTGTAGTAAAACCATGGTTAATTTGTTGTTACCATGGTTTTACTACAGCAACCATGTTTTTTGTTTGAACTGTAGTAAAACCATGGTTAATTTGTGGTAACCACGATTTTACTGCAGTAACCATGTTTTTTAAATGTAGTAAAACTATGGTTAATTTGTTGTTACAACGGTTTTACTACAGTAACCATGGTTTTTTTTGTTTGAACTGTAGTAAAACCATGGTTAATTTGTTGTTACCACGGTTTTACTACAGCAACCATGTTTTTTTTTTTGTTTAAACTGTAGTAAAACCATGGTTAATTTGTGGTAACCACGATTTTACTGCAGTAACCATGTTTTTTAAATGTAGTAAAACTATGGTTAATTTGTTGTTACCACGGCTTTACTACAGTAACCATGGTTTTTTGTTTGAACTGTAGTAAAACCATGGTTAATTTGTTGTTACCACGGTTTTACTACAGCAACCATGTTTTTTAGTTTGAACTGTAGTAAAACCATAGTTAATTTGTGGTAACCACGGTTTTACTGCAGTAACCATGTTTTTTAACTGTAGTAAAACCATGGTTAATTTGTTGTTACCACGGTTTTACTACAGTAACCATGTTTTTTTGGTTTGAACTGTAGTAAAACTATGGTTAATTTGTTGTTACAACGGTTTTACTACAGTAACCATGGTTTTATGGTTTGAACTGTAGTAAAACCATGGTTAATTTGTTGTTACCACGGTTTTACTACAGCAACCATGTTTTTTTGTTTTAACTGTAGTAAAACCATGGTTAATTTGCGGAAACCACGATTTTACTGCAGTAACCATGTTTTTTAAATGTAGTAAAACTATGGTTAATTTGTTGTTACCACGGTTTTACTACAGTAACCATGTTTTTTTTTTGTTTGAACTTGTCATGACTGCTGGGTGATCGATGGCTGTGTGATCTGTTTGTGTGTGTGTTGTTTACCTGTGGTGCCGGTTCCTCGTGTATTCACCAACTCCGCCCCCTTGTTTCGGTAATTGTTCACCGGTGGTGTCTCGTTTACCTTTCCCTTTATATTGCACGTAGTCCTGTCCTTCGTTGCGCGCTCATTGTTTTATCACAGTCCTGCTGCCCTGCCTTGTCTTGTCAGTCGTTCTCTGTTTTCTCCTCTATCACCCCAGGTTTGGTTTCGGCGTTCGGAGACGCGTCTTCACCCGGACCGCTCGCTTGTGGAGCACTGGATTTAGTGACTTTGTTTGTCTCTCGCTACAGCTGGTTCGCTTCGTCTTTAGGCGGTATACCAGCTGTCTCCCTTTCTCTCCGGTTTGCATCATCACCCGCGGTGACCAGTGGTTTTCGAGTGGCCCTATTACATCAGGATTTCACAGTGGATTACCCGTCTGAGAACTTGGAGTGTCCATCTTCCTTCTCCGCTCGTCATCCACCTGCAGGGGGGCGTGTATCATCCTTCTGTGTGTGTGGTGATTGTGCAGGCGTTTTCGACGGAGTGCGTGGGTGGCTCTCTCTCTCCCTTCGGATCTGTACTGGACTATTGTGTGCCGTGTGTGGATCTACCAGTGACTTTGCTCTCCAGTTCTATTTATATACCTTTTTCTAAATAAATCATTAACTTGCACTTGACTCCTGAGTTCTTTTCCTGACAGATGAGCGCGCCAAAAATGGAGTCAGCAAGTTTTGAAAGCCTGGAGGTGCAGACCGCCCTTCACCAGCAGGGGGCGGCCATCGACCAACATTCGTCGTTATTGTCTGCTGCTGCCAGAGATTTCAGCATCCTGTCTGAGCAACTGAAAGAGCTCAGCAATCGTTTGGATAAAGTGACTCCTCACCATGAAGCCCCAACCTCATCCGGGGAAACCGCTTCATTTGAACGGGAGCCACACACGGCAACACCCTCCACCTACGATGGCGATCCTAACACCTGCAGATCTTTTCTTCAGCAGTGCTCTCTCGTTTTTGCTCTCCAACCCCGTCGATTTTCTTCATCCACTTCCAGAGTGGCCTATGTCCTGACGTTACTCACTGGAAGGGCGAGAGACTGGGGTATGGCCGCCTGGGGGGCTAAAGCTCCTTTTACATTTTCGTTCGAGGCTCTGGAGGAAGAAATGCTAAAGTTGTTTGACCGCTCACTCAAGGGAGACATGGCAGCGGCTGAGTTGGTGAGATTACGGCAACGTAATGACTCTGTTACTGATTTTGCTATACGTTTTAAGACGCTCGCTATTTGCTGCAACTGGAACGACGCGGCATTAAGAGCACAATTCCTCGAGGGTCTCACGCCAGGTATTCAAGACGAGATTGCACTGAGGGAGCCACCCACGTCACTGGAGGCTGCCATCGATCTGGCTCTGAGGGTCGAGTCTCCCCATCGGCAGAGAGATCTGCGTCGCTCATTCCGCCAGCTGACGTCAGAACCTGGGGAGATCGCTTCAGAGACGCCCTCCGAGGAGCCTATGCAGCTGGGCAAGTTCCGAATTTCTGCTGGAGAGAGAAGTCGTCGGCTGTCTAATGGCCTCTGTTTATATTGTGGCAAGCCGGGGCATCTGGCAGCTACATGTCCGGTAAAAAGCTCACGCCCGCCGATGAACCTGGGAGTCTCGGTGGGCGCATCGTCATTTAAACCTCCCGTTAATAGCACTACTCTACCTGTCATTATTAACTCTTTCCCGTCACAGGCGTTGCTGGATTCCGGTGCGGAGGCGTGTCTTTTGGATGCTGGGTTGGCCAAATCCTGGGGTATTCCACTCATCCCTCTCTCCTCTCCTTTGTCTGCCTGGACATTGAAGGGCCAGCATATGGCTGTGATCACGCACCGCACACCCCCTGTGAGTTTGTTTGTTTCTGGCAATCATCATGAGGAGATTGAATTTTATATCTTAGAGGATTCACAATCGCCAGTCATTTTAGGTCATGACTGGTTATCCAAACATAATCCTCACGTTGATTGGCAGAACAATGTTGTGTTATCTTGGAAGTCTTCGTGTTATGTTTCTTGTCTTGGTCCTGCTCCCTCTCTTGTCTCTTGTTCTGTCTCGCAGGTTCCGGCTATCGATCTCTCAGGGGTCCCGGCGGAGTACTCGGATCTGTATCAGGTTTTCAGTAAGTCCCGGGCTACTTCTCTGCCTCCTCATCGGTCGTATGATTGCGAGATCAAACTACTTCCCAACACTTCTCCGCCTAAGGGTCGTATATTTTCCCTAGCTAAACCAGAAAGAGAGGCTATGGATAAATACATTAATGGCGCTCTTAAAGCCGGTCTCATTCGCCGCTCCTCGTCTCCAGCTGGTGCTGGATTTTTCTTTGTAAAAAAGAAAGACGGGTCTCTTCGTCCGTGCATTGACTATCGAGGGCTGAATGACATTACTGTTAAGAATAAGTACCCCTTGCCATTAATGTCATCAGCATTCGAGTTATAACAGGGAGCGCGCGTATTTACCAAGCTAGATCTGCGCAACGCTTATCACTTGGTACGTATTAGAGAGGGCGATGAGTGGAAGACAGCCTTTAATACACCTTCTGGACACTGGGAATATTCCGTTCTGCCGTTCGGTCTTTGTAACGCTCCAGCTGTCTTCCAGACCATGGTCAATGAAGTGCTGGGTGACATGATTAACAGATTTGTCTTTGTGTATCTCGATGACATTCTCATCTTTTCTCCCTCCATGCAGATACACACTCAGCACGTTCGCATGGTTTTACAACGGCTATTAGAAAATCAGCTATTCGTTAAGGCGGAGAAGTGCGAGTTCCACAAGAAGTCGGTTTCGTTTCTGGGTTTTGTCATTGCCGAGGGAGAAATTCGTCCCGATCCCGCTAAGGTTAAGACGGTTGCCGATTGGCCAGTACCCGACACTCGGAAGGAGCTTCAGCGATTTCTGGGGTTCGCCAATTTCTATCGGCGTTTCATCAGAAATTTTGGTCAGATCGCTAAGCCTCTCACCGCTCTCACTTCACCTAATGTATGTTTCCGTTGGAGTAGAGAGGCTCAGGAGGCCTTTGATGTGTTAAAGTCCCGGTTCATCTCTGCGCCTGTCCTCTCTATTCCCGATCCGGCTAAACAATTTATAGTGGAAGTGGATGCATCTGATGTCGGGGTAGGCGCCGTTTTATCACAGCGATCGTCTATTGATGGGAAAGTACATCCGTGTGCTTTTTTCTCTCACCGGTTAAACCCAGCAGAACGTAATTACGACATAGGGAATCGGGAGCTGTTGGCGGTTAGACTCGCTTTGGGTGAATGGCGTCACTGGTTGGAGGGAACCTCGGACCCCTTTCTGGTCTGGACGGATCATAAGAATCTTGAATATATCCGTTCGGCCAGAAGACTAACATCTAGGCAGGCTCGTTGGGCACTCTTCTTTGATCGTTTCAACTTCACCCTCTCGTACCGGCCTGGCTCGAAAAATACCAAACCTGATGCTCTCTCCCGTCTGTTCGAAAAGTCCGATTCGGAGAGGACGGAGACCATTCTCCCGGAGGGGAGGGTGGTCGGCGCCCTCGTATGGGGAATCGAGCAGCGGGTGAGAGAGGCCGGCCGGGAGGGGGAAGTTCTGGAGGGGTGTCCAGCGGGTCGCCTATGGGTTCCTGAGCGGTTACGTTCCGATGTCATCCGGTGGGGTCACGAGTCCAAATTTGTCGGCCATCCAGGTATTCGGAGAACGTTGGCTGCCGTCCGTCAGCGTTTTTGGTGGCCTTCTATGTCCACTGACGTCAGACAGTTTGTATTAGCCTGTTCGGTTTGTGCTCGTAATAAAGCATCTAATTTACCACCCGCTGGTCTGCTTAAGTCTTTGCCCGTGCCCTCCCGCCCCTGGTCTCATATAGCCCTTGATTTTGTCACTGGCTTACCGGCATCTAATGGTAACACTGTTGTTCTAACTGTGGTGGATCGTTTTTCGAAGGCGGTTCATTTCATTCCCCTGCCCAAGCTACCTTCTGCAAAAGAGATGGCTCAGGTTTTGATTAATCACGTTTTTCGGTTACATGGTATTCCGACTGACGTAGTGTCAGATAGGGGTCCTCAGTTCATCTCTCGTTTTTGGCAGGAGTTTTGTAGACAAATTGGCGCCACGGCCAGTCTGTCTTCTGGTTATCACCCGCAGACCAATGGGCAATGCGAACGGGCTAATCAGGATCTCGGTAGAACGCTCCGCTGTCTGTCGTCACAATATCCGAATTCCTGGTGCGATCAGCTCCCGTGGGTTGAGTATTCTCATAATTCTCTTCCCGTTACGTCTACCAATTTGTCCCCGTTTGAACTTTCCATCGGTTATCAACCCCCCCTGTTTCCATCACAGGAGCCCGAGGCAGCGGTTCCGTCTGCGTTAGCTTTCGTACGCAGGTGCAGACGCACCTGGAGGAGAGCTAAGACCCTGTTATTATCTAATTCCAGACGAACCAAAGCTGCAGCTGATCGTCATCGGCGACCTCCACCCCGTTACGTTTGTGGTCAAAAGGTATGGCTTTCTACCAAGGATCTGTCTCTCCGTGAGCCTTCTCGTAAGCTGGCTCCGAGATTCATTGGGCCATACAGTATTTCTAAGGTCATTAATCCGGTGACGATAAAGCTTAAGTTACCTCTTTCTCTTGGTCGGGTTCACCCTGTTTTTCATGTATCCAAGGTTAAACCTGTGATGTTTGCTCGCTATAATCCTCCTGTCTCTGCCCCTAATCCCCCCCCCCTCGTCTAGTGGATGGTGCCCCTGTCTATACTGTTAAGAGGTTACTAGACTCCCGCCGCAGGGGTAGAGGATTTCAGTATTTAGTGGATTGGGAAGGATACGGTCCTGATGAGAGGAGCTGGGTTCCGGGTCGGGATTTGCTGGATCCTGGGCTGATCGAGGACCTCCGTCGGCGACAGGGTGAGTCTCCCGGTCCGTCTGGTGCCGGTCGTGGAGGGGGGGCTACTGTCATGACTGCTGGGTGATCGATGGCTGTGTGATCTGTTTGTGTGTGTGTTGTTTACCTGTGGTGCCGGTTCCTCGTGTATTCACCAACTCCGCCCCCTTGTTTCGGTAATTGTTCACCGGTGGTGTCTCGTTTACCTTTCCCTTTATATTGCACGTAGTCCTGTCCTTCGTTGCGCGCTCATTGTTTTATCACAGTCCTGCTGCCCTGCCTTGTCTTGTCAGTCGTTCTCTGTTTTCTCCTCTATCACCCCAGGTTTGGTTTCGGCGTTCGGAGACGCGTCTTCACCCGGACCGCTCGCTTGTGGAGCACTGGATTTAGTGACTTTGTTTGTCTCTCGCTACAGCTGGTTCGCTTCGTCTTTAGGCGGTATACCAGCTGTCTCCCTTTCTCTCCGGTTTGCATCATCACCCGCGGTGACCAGTGGTTTTCGAGTGGCCCTATTACATCAGGATTTCACAGTGGATTACCCGTCTGAGAACTTGGAGTGTCCATCTTCCTTCTCCGCTCGTCATCCACCTGCAGGGGGGCGTGTATCATCCTTCTGTGTGTGTGGTGATTGTGCAGGCGTTTTCGACGGAGTGCGTGGGTGGCTCTCTCTCTCCCTTCGGATCTGTACTGGACTATTGTGTGCCGTGTGTGGATCTACCAGTGACTTTGCTCTCCAGTTCTATTTATATACCTTTTTCTAAATAAATCATTAACTTGCACTTGACTCCTGAGTTCTTTTCCTGACAGAACTGTAGTAAAACCATGATTAATTGGTTGTTAACACGGTTTTACTACAGCAACCATGTTTTTTTGTTTGAACTGTAGTAAAACCATGGGTAATTTGTTGTAACCACGGTTTTACTACAGTAATCATGTTTTTTAACTGTAGTAAAAACATGGTTAATTTGTTGTAACCACGGTTTTACTACAGTAACCATGTTTTTTGTGTGTTTGAACTGTAGTAAAACTATGGTAATTTTTTGGTAACCAAGGTTTTACTGCAGTAACCATAGTCTTTTTGTTTGAACTGTAGTAAAACCATGGTTAATTTGTTGTAACCACGGTTTTACTACAGTAACCATGGTTTTTGGTGTTTGAACTGTAGTAAAACAACGGTTAATTTGTGGTAACCAAGGTTTTACTGCAGTAACTATAGTCTTTTTGTTTGAACTGTAGTAAAACCACGGCTAATTTGTTGTAACCACAGTTTTACTACAGTAACCATGGTTTTTTGTTTATACTGTAGAAAAACTTGGTTAATTTGTAGTAACCACGGTTTAACTACAGTAACCACGTTTTTTTGGTTTGAACTGTAATAAAACCAGAGTTCATTTGTTGTAACCATGGTTTTACTACAGTAAACATGTTTTTGTTTTGTTTTAACTATAGTAAAACCTTGGTTCCTTTTTGTAAGGGCAAGCTCATGTTTTACCATAAATGAATTTGGAAGTTTATGTCTTTGCTGATTCGGCTGACAGGAGGCTGGAGGTTCTCAAGGAGATGGCATTGTTAAGTGTCTACCTTTAATTTTTTAATTAGGAGTGGCTGTGATGTCAAATCTGCTGCGTTCTATAATAAACAAAAAGCAAGCCAAGGCCTCGACTGCTAAGAATGCACGGTTAGCGAAATTAGCACCTTCAGGTCACAGAAGACTGTTCCTTACAATTTGACAGTAATGAGAGGGTGTGCTTGTTAAAAATGACGCCACGAACGGCTGACTAATAAGTCAATGCGGCAAAACTTTAGTTTGAAGTTTAGCTTGACTTTCCCATTGCATCCATCAGCGCCTTCGTGAAAGCCATCAATCCTTAAAATTACCGTGAGCCTGGAGTAATTTGAATGCATTTGAATCGCTTATTGTTCTTAAAGCCGTATACTCAGACAAAAGTTTGCTCCGTGAAAGACGCCACACCTTTGCGAGTATCTGAACGTAATTGCTTTTAAAATGGAAAACGAATCCCTCCACACAACGGCTAAAGCCATTAAGGCATTAGAAGACTTTATTATTGGGGCTACTAACAGTTATGAATGGCTTCTCTTTGCGCTGCTTTAGCTAGCAGATCATTCATAGTGATTAGCTTCCAGACAAGGCAATTTGATGTGAGTGTTTGAATAGAATTAATGGGGGACACGTCTCAACTAGAAAGCTTTTTAATCAACAAGCTCCTCTTTCTTTGCGTTGCTAAATGGGCACTAGAAATGATCATTGTACGCCAGCCATGTCGGTGTCTGTACATTCTGAATATTCAGAGTTTGGACTGACATTTAAAGCTGCTTTTGTGGGAAACAAGGGATATTCATTTCTGTCTCGTATAGCCATACACTGTTTTACACTGAAGGGTCATTGTCCCAATCATCGTATCGGGTGACAACACAATGTAATAAAGTTGGCTTGAAAGGAGATGGGGTTTCTTCTGCACAATCTCTCCATTTGTTCAACTTAATCTTGAGCCCGTGAAGGAAAAACCCAACCGATCGGTAAAGTCAGGCTTGGGTCGTCTTGGTTTCTTGCGATTAGTCAGTTTTAGGTGAACGTTGAGGAACGTTCCCGCCCGTTTCTACGGGTGTTTGGCACACAGGGAGCTATCGGCTAACGCTGAGCACAATGTTTGGCGAACTGTGGAATGGGTCTCTCGGGGTTTGCTGACATCACTTGTGGTTCTGTGGTTACAGTATGTTACCGACTTAATGTTTGGCATCGTTTGTTGATGCATTTCATTAAGTGGGAAACAATGAGTAAGCAATTTTACAAAAGCAATCTAGATAATTGAAATATAATGGTATGGTTTTATGAGGCAAATGTGAATGATAATTAATTTCTTGATGTATTTTACTAAGGACCATATCGATGAAATTTAGTTGGTCAGAGGGCAAGCTGGTGTCTCAACCTGACCAGCTAGTGCCCAAAATTTAAAAAAGGCACTTGCAAGACTATCTTGCACTTCGTGTAGAAGACCCATTAGGTTCCTTAAAGAAGTATTCAGTCATTGGTTCTTCAAAGAAACATTTCTTTTATATCTTTTTATAATCTTAATCTCAATCTTTGAATGTTAAAAGTTTTTCATGAAACAATACAGCATCATGAAGTATATAACATCATGAAGCACCTTTAATTTTAAAGTCACAATAAAATTGAAATTAAAAAAATTTTTTATATTGTGATATTTGTTTACATTTTTTTGTGAGCTTCATTACTGAAAAAAAAGTATGTTCCCTCATAATCTTTTATCAAAAACACAAACCTCGAAATTACTTCGGTCACGAGGAATGGCGTGTAGGCGGGGCCCGGAATTAAAAAGTATCAATTAGCAAATAGCAACATGACCCAACTTCGAACGATCCAATCAATTCTCGATGGACGAATTCAAGTCCCGCCCTACCTTTTTCTCATTTCAGAAGCCGTTTCACTCAGATATACGCCATGATGGGGAAAATAAGACAATCGCTACTTCCGTTTTATTGGGCTGCAAAACGAATAATCGCAACTAAACGTTTACTGAATAGAAGCTTTTGTTTACATCATATATGTGTGTGTACTGTGTATAATAATTATATATATATTATTTATATATATATAAATTAGGGCTGCACGATTTGGGTAATTTTTCCCATTGCGGTTATTGATGCTAAAATTGCGATGTGCGATTGCGATTATACTAGATGGTATCATGAGTCAACTTGATGGGTTTTAAAGAAAATCCACACACAGTTAAGCTAAAATTTGTATTTGTAAAACTAGAAATGTTTTCGTATTACCACGTGATGTAGCAACAGCTCAGTGTCAGTAATCCTAAATCCAAAATACCGCCATACAACAGACATAGAGTTTTTTAGCTACCAGATCACTGTCAATCTCCTCTGCATCCATCTTCGCTCTGGTATAAGTGACGAAGCACACCACACACGTGCATGCCACACGTGCACTGCCGTTTTTGTTCATTTTTCTTTCTTTTTTTTAAACAGCAAGGAAAATCATAAAACTGTTATCAGAAAGTTTGTGTTAACAAGTCCACACATTTTATTATTTAATATAATTGCAACATTTTGCTGTCATATAATTGCACAGGCTGACATCGCGATTGCGATTGCGATGCGATTAATTGTGCAGCACTAATATAAATACACACACATGCATGCATAATTGTAAGAAAATAATATATTTATATATTAAAGGGGACATTTCACAAGACTTTTTAACAATGTAAAATAAATCTTTGGTTTCCACAGATAACATATGTGAAGTTTTAGCTCATAATATCATATAGATCATTTAATATGTTTTTAATAATAATATGTTAAAATTGCCACTTTGTAGGTGTGAGCAAATATGTGCCATTTTGGGTGTGTCTTATAAATGCAAATAAGCTGATCTCTGTACTGAATACCAATGCCGTGGTTGGATAGTGCAGATTAAGGGGCAGTATTACCCCCTTCTGACATCACAAGGGGAGACAGATTTCAATGACCTATTTTTTCACATGCTTGCAGAAAATGGTTTACCAAAAGTTACTGGGTTGATCTTTTTTACATTTTCACATTTGAGCACTTAAACTTAGAAAGGTCAGATTTTTATGAAATACTTTAATAAGTATTTATATGTAATTTAAGTATTTAAAGTATAAATATGTAAATATTTCTTAAATATATATTAATGCATCTGTGTAAGTTTATATTTACATAATTATTATTTTACAAAGTACACACACATATATGATGTAAACAAAAGCTTTAATTCTGTAAACGATTATTCACAATTAATCGTTTTGCAGCCCTAGCGTTTCATAAAATTACAAAGGTAAAACTAAACGTACCACAACAACCTCATTTGGTG
This sequence comes from Paramisgurnus dabryanus, assembly GCF_030506205.2. NCBI lineage: Eukaryota > Metazoa > Chordata > Actinopteri > Cypriniformes > Cobitidae > Paramisgurnus > Paramisgurnus dabryanus. The sequence continues at coordinate 15,205,625 of NC_133359.1, read as the reverse complement.
CAGTTATCATCACAAACGTACAACATCTCATTGTCTCGGCGAGGTAAGTAGGGAAACTTGAAGCCTCTATCGGCTCTTTAGGAAGTCTGCCTTTGTATGCGAGTGAATGGTGTCTATCCACATTCTTGTGTGTCTGTGTGTGTGTGTGTGTGTAGCAGATGTTGGAGCCGGTGGACAGAGGTGGAGACGGCAGCTGTTTGATGTCTGTAATGGGCCCGTGGGATCATTTTATGATAGCACGCAATCTCCTATTATTATCATCATTACAAAACACGAGCTTGTTCAACTGGACCGAATCAATCTGAACACAAACTCTCAGGTCCATCAGCAGCTACACGAGTATGTGTGCAGGCATGTGTCTATTGTGCCTATTAATTAAAAATCCAAAATACCGCATTGCTATTCTTGAAATTGAAAGGGGAGCCATTGTAATACCCCATTTGGCTTTCATTAGCAGTTACATTTCATTAAAATTGGCCTTCGTACAAACCCATTTTAATATTTGCCTGAAAGTTTGCTGAGCCAAGTTAAAAGCGCCGTACGAACTATAGCGAGTGAATCTGTCCTGCCATCCGCACACAGAGAGCAGAGTTTCATTTAGTTTCTACTCCATTAGCTCTCTGTTTCATTTAGGTCCTTGCCTAATGAATGTTGACATTGTATCCACTCTCAATCCCAGGCATTTCACCGTCAGCCCGCCGCGAGCAGAGTCAGGTTCAACGCATCCCTCTTTGAAATTCAGGACGTGCTGCTTACATCGATACAATCACACACATGCCAGTGGACACATGTTCACTTTGATATCTGCTCTTTTGGGCAGAGTAGATTTGCACAGGCCTGGATATCACAACAAACAAAGCAATTAGATGTCCCCGGGGCCAAAGGCAGAACAGTATAAAACTGTTTAATATGTAAAAGGATGTGTTTGTTTTGTTGGCAACCTATCGAACAAACAGAGGATAATCCACTCATTTAATATGTCATTGTAATGGCCGACGCTGTTATTTGAAGACAGGTTTCGTCAAATTATGGATGCAGCTTGTCACGGGCCACGGCTTGTAGCTGACTGCAGTCTGTTTGTCACTTGTGGGTCTGAATGCCATGCTCAGCTTGGGTGTCATATGGGAACATATAGGTCAGTGGTTCCTTTTTCATTTCGTCTTGGTCCTGAAACATGTACATTTACTTTTAAGCATTTGGCAGACCCTTTTATTAGAGTGCATTCAAGTAGGGTGACCATACGTGCCATTCTTCCCGGTCGCGTCCTGGCCAGGATTTCGATGCGTCTTCCGGAAGTCGTATTTGTTGACCGCATACGCCATTCAGATAAAAACATACACTGTAAAAAAATTCCGTAGAAATTACAATGTTATTGCAGCTGGGTTGCCGGTAATTTACCGTAGATTTACATTTATGTTATTTACTGGCAAGAGTTTGTTCAAAGTTAAATAAATTTTAAATATTAACAAGTCTTTATCTTTACAGAATAAAACTATACAATTACAGCTTCATGCAAAGCATTCTGGGAACCAGAAATCATCATCAACCTTTTTCTGTTTTTTGCTTCAGATTTTGTTTCCCAGAATGTTTAGCTTGATGCTGTTTTTTTAGTTTTACTCTGTAAAGACAAAGACTTGTAAATGTTTAATGTTCATTTAACTTTGAACAAACTCTTGCCAGTAAATAACATAAATGTAAATCTACGGTAAATTACCGGCAACCCAGCTGCGATTTCTACGGAATTTTTTTACAGTGTAAGACATACAATCGTAGTTTCATTCTTACCTTAAAATGTAACAATTGCTTTTCTGTAATAATAATAATTATCCTCTATGACGTATATGACTTCCGGAAGACGCACCCAAAATCCTGGCCAGGACGCGTCCTGGAAGAATGGCACGTATAGTCACCCTAATTAAAGCTATACATTTTATCAAAATGTGTGTTCTCTGAGATTGACGCCTGACATTTTGCGCTGTTAACGTAGCACTACTAATTGAATTATGGAAACAACTAGACAATATGATACAGTACAATAATATTTGTGCAAATCATGTTGATGCAAAATCTTTAAAAAATTGTCGAACCCTATTTTCAAATTATATTTCAAAAGCTCTGGTAAACTAAAAGCTATTGTAGTACTTCCATTAATTATTTTAATGTGAGACATGACACTGTGCTCTGACAATTTCACACTCGGTAAGGATCAGAGAATTATTAAACTCTCCCATGCAGAACTTAAATCCTTTAATGATAGCTCTGGTGAAGCAAATGAGTCAAGGGCCATTTTAAAAGCTCTTAACCTCTAATTATGTTAGAGGTGAATAGATTCACAATAGCACCACTGTGGTCATCGGGGCTCGGTGGCTTCCTGGATGGATCAGTGTAGATCTTCATTGACAAGAAACAATGACACAGGCGATTTTCCAGAGGAAACGTCGAACACAGAGAAATGGTGAAAACATGCTTTGGAGCCTGTGCCATAATGCAAATTGAAACTTATTAGCAGGGCTTTTTCGTTTTTCCTTCAATACTGTCATTTATTGAAAGCTTTATTTCCAGAAATTTAAGATTTGATTGGTGTTCAGTTAAAGTCTATTTGTTTTAAAAAGCTTTTGCTTAGCACATGAGGTTTTTACATATTTGCTATTTGGTTGCTAAGGTGTTTTAAGTGCTTTAATTTTTTTGTTTTGGCGATGTTGATTGGTGGCCTTTAGCCATGCAAAACTGTGATGCTAGGATACACAAAAAAAATGTGTTTTTAAGTAAAGCTAGGGTTAGTCTCACAACATCACACCCACATACTGTTGGCTAAACATCTGATGTTTATCGTACACTTTCCTGGAAACCCTGTGGAAATTTCAAAGTCGTCTTTTGATTTGCTGAAATTAAACGGATTTCCAGGAGTGGCGCGATTCGTTTCGGTCCCTGGAGAACAAAGCTCTGACGATCTGACGGAAGTGAATCGTCGTGTTCACGTGGATAATACTTACCAGTTATAATGATCATAGCATAGAATCTCTAAAAGACGTCCAAGAGTTTTGCTTGAGGCAGTTAGTAGAGTCAAAAAGTTCGGTTCTCCTGATTTGCTTGTAGGTGTTAAAAAGTGAAGAGATGTGCTTCAAACAGACGTTTAACGGGAGCGTCTCATTGGTGTGGCTGTTGATGAAGTGCACAACGTTGTTCTATGGTGAGTAATGTTGTTCATTGAAATGCTATTCGGTTGCGGCTGATTAGCGGCTGATTATTTCAATAACTGACTTGTTGCCAGCCGGCTTGTTATTGTGAGTCCGAAACGTGGCGCTAGACGAAACAAACTGTGATTGTTTTTTTTAAAATGCTGGTCAAACAGCCTTGTGGGCAGGCTTTGTCCAGAAAAAGCAGCGAAAAACACCCAAACCTTCTGTATTGAAGGTCTGGCTATGCTAGACTATGCTAGGGTACACAAAAATGTGGTGAAAAATACTTTAAGTGAAAAATGTATCCAACAAAGGTGACAGCTTTTTTCTTTTACATTTACACACAGTTGTTGGTTCAATTTAAAAAGTAAGTTTGCCTTCAAATTTTGAGTTTATTAGACTTCAAAATATTACTTGACACAATATTTTACACAGTTTTTTGGGGGGTTAACTAATATTTTGTTAAGTTGAATAAACTCAAAATTTAAGGCAACGACACTCTAAGAAAGGATGTGTTATTTTTACACATCCCAGCAGGCATATGACCGACCTTCAAGGTTGAAATATGGTTTAAATAATGTCAGTTCTTGTTTCAATGTTAAAACAACGTTTATATAACAGTTAATGCTAAACGGTTGCAAAAGGCTAATAAAATGCTTAAAAATCACTGTTGAAATTTTGGTTGAAATGTTTCAACGGTGAATCAATGTTTAAAAGCTCGCTGGGATTTTTTGTATTATGCTTTAAACACAATATGTGTCATTTTAACACAATATGTGTCATTTTGTGTTGTTTTTGTGTTAAAGGGAACATTTCATAAGACTTTTTTAAGAAGTAAAATAAATCTTTAGTGAGTCAGATTTTCATAATATGTCCCCTTCAATATAAAACACAAGTTGTGTTAAAAGTAACACAAAATATGTTGTTCCAATAATAACACAGAGATGTATGGAGTCTGGGACAATGCATTTAGTGTTGTTTTAACAAATTCGTTCTAAGATTTTAGAATTGAACCATCAAATCAATTTAACTTGGCAAATTTGGGCTCTGTATGGCTCTTCCTCAATTGAAGTCTATACATTTTTTGTCCAAAAACACAATCTACTGTGCCAAAGGTTAATACTGTGGGTTAGTTCAGGGGTTTGTTCAGCAAGAACCCACTTTCGATGATAAACGTAATGTCATAGAGGCGTGCTCAAAAAAATCCTGGTACCATCTACTATTAAAGCCCAGATAAAATATAGCCCACTAAAACTTTCAACATCCCTCTAAAGTTTATGACAGCTTCGAAGACGCACACATACCACAGAAGGAGAAGAAAACTGTTTAAAACCCAAGACATAACGTGCTAAAACACTATTATAGCACAAGATATCAATATCACACAATGAGCGTACAAGATATGACAATGTAATACTGAATATTAAACATGTCCTTTCTGAAAAATGCAAAGTGAGTAATCTGAACGGACAGGAAGGAAATTGGTTTATATTCACATGTTCTTGAGTGAAAAGAGATTAGAATACAATACTTATTCATATGCTAATGTGGGACATTTGTCTGTGAGGCATCGGTCCATACTATTTAACTCTCCCGTGAATATAACAAGTGCTAACTCAGGCACGAGATTAGCTAGCGGAGTGTTTGTGAGAGTTTGGTGTGTGCGCGTCATTTCATTTTTAATGCGTCGCAGACGGCACCTTCAAGCAAGGCACACAAATACAATTACACAGCGTCTGCATTCGCAGTATTATCAATGCTCAGCCAGAGAGAATGCTGGGTAATGGGACTAATTAAAGCACTGTGCAGGTGCTTCACAGCATAGCAATTAGTCTCTGTGTTCTTGAAGGCTTTTCTGTATTATAAATGTACATTCATATGCAGATGCAGACAAAAGTGTGTAAATCTAAAAATGTGTTGCTATATTTCCCGAAAGACCGCTGTTCTTTGCGGTCTCGTTTCAATGACCTCATAGGGTCTCTGGGTTGCATGGCTTTATAAAAAAGCCATTGTGTTGTTAAAGTAGTGCTGGCCAGCTGTTTCTGCTGAAACGGCATCACACACAGAAAGAGAAGGAAAAATGAGAAAAAAGAAGTCATTTTTATATTTGTCAGGATATTGTGTATTTCAGTGCTATGGGTTTATATGTTTCAGTTTAGTTCTTGAATTAAATGGTAACTGAGTTGGCTTGCTGTGTCTAATGTCTAATGTTGTGCAACCATCATTCACGAACATCTCTAAAGTTTATAACAACAATAGCAAATTTGTTAAAATACCTTTCATACTTTTAAACTTGATGAAGCATATTGTCACCGAAGTAAACATGAAAGCTTTCTTCTTTAATCTGACAGCTTTGTGCTGTTTCTGGGCGGACTGTTAAAGATTGTGACACACACATCAGGGTTTCCCACAACACTTATCAATTCAGGCGGCCCGCCTTAGCTGGGAAACCCTACCGCCTTAACTAGGTCGCCAAAAAAATAATAATTTGCTGCACAAAAGGCCGTCAAGTGCCACACGGCCAAATGAGAGAAGGACGTTGTCCTTCACTGTCTGGAGGATAACTAGTAGCCAGTTGATAAAACATCTGTTAAAAACATTTAATTCATTAATAATCTAGTATGTGTTCATTTTCTGTCATAGTTTCTTCAAAATGTAGTTTTATTTGAGTGTTTTAAATAAAAATATGATCATTTTTATCATGACGCATATTCCCCGCCCCTTTGATTGCCGGCCACAACCACCTTAACTAACAAATTTTCTGCGGGAAACCCTGCACATCTCCCAGAAATCCTGTATAATTCAACCAGAGGACGATTTCGAAATCTGCTAAAGTGTTTTCAGAAAAGTTTTCATATGCATCAAGTAAGTTAAACCAACGGTCCAGGTTTAACCTAACCTTTGGGTACAAATGTGTACTTTTAAAAAGGCTACAGCTGTTGCACTCTCATTTCTGACAGTGTACTGGGATAAGTGTTTAAATTGAGGGGGGGCTGGGGTGGTCCCCGACTTCCTATAAGCATTGAGGGACCCCATATAAAACACAAAAATATAAATTAGGGAGGTTCCCTGGCTTTTATTAAAAATAAAATACTACATGAATTTAAAATTCTCGTGCTGTGCTGCCACATAGCCATATTGTCTATTATTTGTCCCAATTTCATAATAAACTAATCTAAAATAAATGTAAACTCTCAAGTGTGCCTCATGATGTTTTCTGGAGGAATTGATAGATTGAAAATTTTTGATTTAGGATTGGGTTAGGATATCTTTTAAAAAATTATTCTCAAACTATTATGTAAAACTAATTTGAGGGGTAAAAATGTTTAGGGTTTGAGTTAAGGGTAATTTGGGGTTTCTTTGATTAAACGTTGATCCAGGACCAACAAAAAAATGTTGATCCAGGATCATATCTTACTTTTTGAAATCACAGCGACCCTATAATGACACGTGGAGGGGGCTTAGCTAAGGGACCCCCATAATCTTAATTCGAAAACTGGCTGGTATAAAAGAAATTTGTTAACATTTCCTTTACAGTTTTTTTTTTGGGGGGGGGGGGGCAGTTTCAAGAACACCACACTGTAAAAAATACTTTGCTGCCTTAAAATTTTTAGTTGAATCAACTTGGATTTACAAGTCATTTCAACTTACTATTATTTATCTTGACTAGAGATGAGTTGTTATAACTACAGGTGAGTTGTTATAACTTATAAAAATAAGTTGACTTTTCTCAACTATATTTTATATGTTGTGACAACTCATCTCTGTTGAAATGACATGTAAATCTGAGTTGATTCAACAAAAAATTTTGAGGCAGCAAAGTATTTTTACAGTGCAGAAATATGTTAGTATCCATCTTTGCTCATAGGAAGCATACACTGTAAAAAAATAATGTTGGCTTCTTTCAACCCATAATTGGGTCAAATATGGACAAAATTAAGCATTAGGTTTAAATTAATCTATGATATACTGTTAGATGTTTGGTTTTAACCATGGTTGGGTCAAAAATGTGACCCTGTCTGTGAAATGCAAAAGATTAGAGCATTAAAGTTTGATTTCAATTACAGATTTCATTTCAATCTTTGACATGGCCTCACACATTCAATATTAAAGATATCAAGGTTATATTTTAATGACTTAAGCAGTTTTCACAGGTAGGGTCACACATGGACATCTTTTCTATGTTCGTTTAAATCAACGATTGGGTTTATCGTTATAGGTTAAACCAACCCAACATATTTTGAGCGTCAAACTTTTTAAGCCAATCACCTCTGTTGTAGATGTCATGTGACTAATCAAGCTGGAGCCCCAGGAAAAAATATCAACTTCATAATAAAGCTGATTAATTGATCGCATCACAATAAGCACAGGCATTAAAAGCAGCAGCAGAGAGTGAAAAAGATAAGTCAATTTTTTTTTTGCAATAAATGGCACTGTAACAATATACATACAAATATAGAATATTATGATCTAGAAACAAGATATGGGCCTGAGGTTTGGGCAATAAAAAATGGGGCAATAAAACACCCATATAGTCAGGTAGGAAAATTTAATTTCATGGCACTTTCCGAAAAACAGACATAAAAACACATACACATGGAAATTCCCTGGATGAAACAGAAGCTCAGCTGCGCTCGCTTTCATTTGTGAGCTCTCCATGGTGCTGAAATCTAACTGCAGTCTGCAGCTTCTGCCTTTGTAAATGAGAGTCGAGTGGATATACCGTGTGGAATTGAAGTTCGGGTTAAGTCATTTTCTGATATTAGAGTTTCTAGGACTACTCCCAAAGTATAACCAAAAGGGCACATCATATTAATTCAGCAGCTTTTAGCACAAAAAGCATTAACATTATTACAGTTAGTGTGGTATTCAAAAAGATTTCATATATGGTATTTTTTCACCTCAGATATTCGAAACCGCCCTCACACTGTTTTTACACTGTTTCGAAGTCATTAAAATTAATAATTAAAACAGATAAGTGCTGTAATTTAGATAACTCAGCTAATGAAGTTGAAGATAAGAGTTTTTCCATTTCCATCCCTACTGCTTGCTATCAGCATAGATAAGTTGTAAATGGGATAGAAACACAGTTTCATTCATTTGTCTTTACTGTAACCCTGTGGTTCTCAAAATGGGTGGCCAGGGGAGGCGCGAGATGGTGCCAGGGGGACCCAGTTATATGACATTTTATAAAATACATTAATTCTCTGTAATTAAACCTTAGAAAAATAAGACTACTAACAAACAGCAGTACAGTTTATCATTTGATACGTTTTGATCTTTCTTTCTTTATTCTTCACGCCATTCCAGCATCTATAGCTATATTTATGGCAAGTATCCATACACAGGTTGGGGAAGGGGCAAATTGGTATCTACTATTCACCTATATTGTATGTTTTTGGCCTGTGGGAGGAAACCGGAGTAAACCAACGCTAACACAAGAAGAACAGTAAGTTTTGATTGAAATGAATTTTCTTTGGGGGGTCGTGAAAGGATGCACCGTACACAAGGAGGGTGCACACCAAAAAGTTTGAGAACCACTGCTGAAACCCAAGTGGCAGCCGGGGACTTATTTTTTTGAGGGCGCTCGATGTGAAGTTCGTCACAATATGTATGTAGCCCGTCATGTGTGGGGTTCCTTCACTGAAAAAAAGAACTTTTTGGTGTAGTAATATTTATTAGATTAACTCTCATAATTTCTACATAATAATATTAACATTTATTGAGAACTAGATTTTCCTAAGTAAAATGATGATAAATACACAATTAATTCATGTAAAAAATGAACTGTGTGGGAATAGTAAGTCTTATTAGATATTTTCTTGTATTATTTAACTGTTTTATAGTCACTGCACATAGTCCTAAAATAATTAAGTAAATTTTAAATCCATTTAACTAAAAAATCTAAGTAAAATGCACTGTAAAAAATTCAGTAGAAATTGCAGCTGGGTTGCCGGTAATTTACAGTAGATTTAAATGTATGTTTTTAACTGGCAACATTTTGTTCAAAGTTAAATGAACATTAAACATTTATAAGTATTTGTCTTTACAGAGTAAAACTGAAAAAACTGCATCATGCAAAACATTCTGGGAAACAAAATCTGAAGCAAAAAACAGAAAAAGGTTGATGATGATTTCTGGTTCCCAGAATGCTTTGCATGAGGCTGTTATTGTATAGTTTTATTCTGTAAAGATAAAGACTTGTTAATATTCAAAATGTATTTAACTTTGAACAAACTCTTGCCAGTAAATAACATACATTTAAATGTACAGTAAATTACCGGCAACCCAGCTGCAATAACATTGTAATTTCTACGGAATTTTTTTACAGTGTGTACTTACATTTATTTGCACATGTTGTAAGGAATACCCACAATTCTTTGCCCCTGAGTATTTTTATTTTTTAAGCTTTATCACATAATAAGAACTAATAAGAACTTTAACTACTTAAAGCAACACTATGTAGTTTTTTTACCTTTAAATAATGTCTCTAAAATTATTTCAGTGATAGAACAACTTTTAACTGGACAAATTGTACTGTTGCTGCAACCTGAGCAGCCTCCTAGCTGCTACAAGCACACTCTGAAAGTGGCGGTGGAGGGTAGGAAACACAGCCCCGCCCCTCCCCCTGCCTGCAGAAGAGTGTCTGATACCAGGCACTGTTGCGCTTTTCAACCACATGGGGGAGCTGTAAGTCATTTTTACATGGAAACTACATAGTGTTGCTTTAAATATTTGTTAGCAAAATGTCATAAAGGTTTAAGCTCTTATATTATTGATATTGTTTTGTTGTAAATAATAATTTTGTGAAGTCAACATTCAGGTGATCAGTGTTTCTTTACATGAACGCTGTTCAGAACATTGTATTGTAATTCTCTCCACAGTGCTAATAATGCATGTCAGAAACACAGTTTGTGTGCGTTTCTGTTCAGAATGAAGTTTATTCAATGACTGACTTGTTGTCAGTCATGAATTTTGTGTTATAATGCCATTTATAACACTAAAAATAACTAGGTCCATAGAAATATGTAAAGAAAATAACAAACAGAAAATACGATTTATTTAATATTATTAGGACAGCAATGCTTCAATTTTCAAAAAAAAAAAAACTAATAGACTTTACCTAAACGATTAAAATAAATCTAACTTCTAAATAAAATAATTAAGTAACATTTAATTAGTTATTTAACATATGTTTTATTATGCAATTTTAAGTAAATTTTATTTGATTTTAGTAGGTAAGTTTTACTTATAAAAAAGCAGTAAATTTTACTTAAAAAAAGTTCATGCAAATTGTTACGAGGATTTTTTTAAGTAAATTTTACAAGTTGTTTTTTTCAGTGTTTTTGCAAAATATGTGTTCGCTGCATCGAGAGATTCTGTGTGCATCACATTTCTTGTCAAAATAAGTGCCTTCTGCAGATGCGTCTAAAGGGTTTATGATAAAAGAGACGCTAGTATTTGCCAGATACTCATGCATAATCAGCGTTTACTGTTAAGGGAGTGTCTTGCGTGTATTTTGTGAACGTGAGCGTCTCTTTTATCATAAACGGTTTTGACGTGTGTGCAGCAGGCACTTATTTTAACGAAACACGTGATGCACATGGTTCACATGATGCAACAAACACATATTTTGAAAACGCAAGCAACACACGACACTCCGAACACTTATTTTGAATTGGCGCCCCTCGGATGAGCAGTCACGAGCCGCAACTATGTAACCCGTTACTACACGCACTTTCAATTATATTCATTTCTATTCACCTACATTATGCACCTGATGACCTTAAAAGGATTCGTAAAGTGTTACCGTTTACACTATGTGTACATACTCAGAAGTAGAGAAGGCATTAAAGTACACAGAAAATACAAAATGCATCTCACAGCGAACAAACAAACACCGTTTATTTTCCAAACTCATTTGCGGCGGTCACAATCGTGCAACCTCTTCTATATGCAAATCAGCCGTAGTTGATGCACTTTGAAATTACTCTCTCATCCTCCATCGGTTCCTGAAAATCTCAGCTTAGTTAGGCAAGAAAAATCCTTATTTACAAGGAAATGAAACAATGTGGACTATACTGACTTCATTGTGTCCTACCTTGTTTCAATTAGCCTGTAATTTCGAAGCGTATCAAATCCGATGGAGAAGCATTAGGGAGAGGCACTCGCAATCTATTTAGTAGTTAAATGCATAAAGCAGCCATTTAAGCTTTATTGTGGTACCCAATATCACAGACCCGGTTGGATTGACAATGCTTTCCATTGTCCCTTTGGGCTTTCGCTTTTTCGTTGGACAGTACAAGGTTGATTGGAATGAAATTGAAGTGCTAAGACAGGGATGGTGAGGAGTTTAAGAGAAAGTGAGTGAACGCGGGGAGAGGGATGTGAGTTTGTATTAATGTGGAACGAAAGAGAATCAAATTAGAATGCAGAAAGTAAGGGAAGTAAAAACACTTTGCTGAAAAGTAATGGCGGTAACTGACTGAATCTAATTTGAGGCTTGCCAAATGAGAAAGGGGAGGATTGGTCTAACAACAGCTCTCCTATAACTCCATTCAGCATTGGCCTTTAATAGAGTATTTTCATTTCAGCGAGCACTCCATCGACTCAATGGTGCCTTTGCGCACCTGCACAAAGAGCCACACGCACGGTAAACACAATGACCACATACTGTAGCATCCTTGCTTTTGTTCGAGCTTCAATGTTATTTTCAAACCCTTTCGGCTGAATGCGTTTATTTCAGAAAGTCAGAGATATTTTTAGGCAATAGGAAATTGTGCCTTTGCTTTTTTATCGAGTAATGCTTGCAAGCGGAAGGGGGTCATTAAAGTGAGAAGCAAATATGCCGATGTGCCATACGCTTGATAAATCATGCAAATGGGAAATGTGCCTGATAAACATGTTTGAACCTGTAGGAGGGTTGTGTGCATTCTGTAAGCGAGCTAAAATAATCTAGCAAATACACTCTTAAAATAAAGGAGCTTAAAAGGTTATTCACAGTGAGGACATAGGAGAACCTTTTTTGGTTCCTCAGTGAATCTTTCAGTCAAAGGCTCTTTAAAGAACCATTTATTTTATACATTTTTATAATCCAGAGAACCCTTTATCAGAGAAAAGGTGTTTACGAATTGTATGACAAGAAGAGAAAGGCCTCTGAAGAAAGAAACAACTATTTCACACAAGTTAGGCTTCCCACTGATGCCTCAGTCGCGAAGCTTTTACTCGACAGGTAAAGTTTGTCATGCTATTTGGAAAAATCCATTTAAAATCACAGCTAGTAAAAGTTGGTGTAAGCTATGATTAGTGATGCTAGCCGTGGCACAAGTCATGAACTGCGCAGACACGGTAAACATCTCAATGTATGAGCCATGCCAGCAGCAACTTATAAACAGAGCGAAGAGAAGAGGCTCATGCATGCTCTCTCTCTCGTGCACACGTTAATAGGCGTTCCCTCTCAGGAGCAGGTAGAGTGTTGCGCATGTGCATTATTTTTAAAAAGTGGAGGGGCGGTTCTTTTAAAAAAATCTGAAAAATCTTCCGCTATACCTTTAAGGGTGTTGCAAAAAAAACCTTACGTTTTTTTCTGTAGCATCTCCATGACAACAATAGTATTTTAAAACGGCAAACCTGGGTTGGTGTCATGAAACACTTAATGAATACCCTTAATGAACCGTTTAAGGGATTTTACTGTATGCAACACCCTTAAATTATTCTCTTAGGCAGGGCTGGACTGGGACAATAATTTGGCCCTGGCATTTTGGCCCAAACCGGCCCACACTACATACACTGCAAAAAATTATTTTCAAGAAAAAAAATTCTTAGTATTTTTGTCTTGTTTTCAGTAAAAATATCTAAAAATTAAGATGCTTTTTCTTGATGAACAAAACGACCCAAGAAAATAAGTCTAGTTTTTAGACCAAAAATTTTTAATTTAAGTGATTTTGTGCATAAAACAAGCAAAATAATCTGCCAATGGGGTAAGCAAAAATGTCTTGAAAATTTTTTTTTAAACACTAAATGCAAGAAAAATGTGCTTACCCCATTGGCAGATTTTTTTGCTTGTTTTAAGCACAAAATCACTTAAATTTAAAATTTTTGGTCTAAAAACTAGACTTATTTTCTTGCTTCATTTTGCTCATCAAGAAAAAGCATCTTATTTTAAGAATGTTTAGATATTTTTATTGAAAACAAGACAAAAATACTAAGATATTTTTTCTTGAAAATCATTGTTTGCAGTGTATAATTACAAATACCACCCATCTTTGCACGCCTTTAAATATGTATAGCAATAGCAACTCCAATTCCATAAAAGCACTAAACCCAGTTAATAGCAGGTAGAAAAGAGTGAGAGTTGATACAACAAACACTGCTAGAACGTGTTATTTATTAATGCAATAAAACTGTATAATCCACACTTATGAATCCTAAAACAAGCTTCATGCAATTGGCAAAATTTGCCATTGGATTGCTGACTTTTTAAAAAACAAACAAAAGTGCTGCTTACATTAATATTGAAAACTGATTATTACTTGCAGTACTTACAGGAAAGTATTCACTACATTCACTGAACTAAACACAGTAATATAGATTTTTTACATTATCTGTCAAATGTGAAGTTATACAATAAACATATATTTTTCTGTAAGCAGATTTCCTCGATTGTTTGATTTTGCTTGAAGAGAAATGATACGTTTTGAAACAGACAATCAACAAAAAATCTACGAATCAGATACACTCTCGTAGTCACAGAGCAAAGAGTGCAATTATTTTATTGCAGCTTTATCACCATATTTTGTGTTTTTGACTCAGTTTTATCAAGGGGTATCTATCTACACTTGTGTTTGAAAGCAGTTCTGCTTACCGCAGTCACTACACTCACTTCTCCCTCGTCTCTCTCCCTCTCCTCACTGACACTTTGCGTGCTGGTGCTTCCAGTGCCACCACCGCCACCATCATCATCATCATCACTATCACCAGCGACGCGAGTTGAAGGTCCTGCTGCCGCAGAAAACATTTGTGTGTTTTTAACACATTTTGCAGCGTCTGCCTGAAGAGCCTGCTTCTTTTTGTCACGCAGTTTTTCTGCGCCTCCCTTGCGTTTTTTCTCTCTCTCTCTCTCTGTTTTGACACGTGAACTGACCGACGATGCACGCTCGCTTGCACAGAGACCAAAGTGGTGATTGGGCCAGCTTAATGTCATTCAAAAAATAATAACCAATAGGCTGTTGCTTAAATGTGAGTGGGCCGGTCTATCTAAGAAAAGAAAGGACGATGACTGTGCTGGTCAGTCATTGGGCCAGCTTAATGTCGTTAAAAAAAAATAACCAATGGGCTGCTTCTTAAATGTCAGTGGACCGGTCTGTCTAAGAAAAAAAGACGCTAACTGGGCTGCTCAGACAAATATAGTATGAGATGTATCGGCCCAAAAAGTACGTCGGCCCACCGGGAAACTGCCCGGTTTGCCAGATGGCCAGTCCGCCCCTGCTCTTAGGTAAAGGGAATTTACCTCTTAAAGGGATAGTTCGGCCAAAAATGATATTAAACCCATGATTTACTCACCCCCAAGCTGTCCGAGTAGCATATGTCCATCATTTTTCAGACAAACACATTTTCGGATATTTTAGAATGTTTTAGAACTTTCAGTTGATTAAATGTAATGTTATGGGGTCCACGACCTTCAAGTCCAAAAAAAGTGCGTCCATCCTTCACAAAATAAATCCAAACGGCTCAAGGATGATAAACAAAGAAATATCCATATTTAAAACTTTATTAACGTAAATAACTACCTTCCGGTAGCGCTGCCATCTTAGACTCCTCTGTATTCAGGAGAGAGTATTAGCGTAGTGTACGCACTTTTCTTAGTGACGTATGACAAATTTGGAGGGCGGGGGCACAGAGCAGCAGCAGAGTAGCCTCCGTAGGCTGCGTAAGCTCTCATCCTGAATGCGGACGCGACTAAGATGGCGGCGCTACCGGAAGGTAGTTATTTACGTTAATAAAGTTTTAAATATGGATATTTCTACAACAACACCGCGCGGATTACCCTCAGAAGACCTTTGTTTATCATCCTGGAGCCGTTTGGATTTATTTTGTGAAGGATGGACGCACTTTTTTTGGACTTGAAGGTCGTGGACCCCGTAACTTCACATTTAATTAACTGAAAGATCTAAAAAAATTTCTAAAATATCAGAAAATGTGTTTGTCTGCAAAACGATGGACATATGCAACTCAGACAGCTTGGGGGTGAGTAAATCATCGGTTTAATATCATTTTTGGCTGAACTATCCCTTTAAGTGTTATGCTTAAGGGAAAACCTTAAGGTGCTTTATGTAACCGGGCCCATCTCTTTCCAGGCTCTTCCAGGTAGCTACACGAGTAAGTAATGATGATACTGTGCACTGAGGTCGAAGTGCTGCAAACTAAGTGCTCTTCCGCCATACAATATAGTTCTCATTTTTTATCCGCTTAAAAAATTGCCACGTTTTATTTTGTGCCACCATACTTACTCGTGTAACTACTCATGTAACAGTCTTTAAATAGGGAAAACATGGAAGTGTTTGGTGGCTTCTAAATTTATCCCTGTTTGGATCCTAAGGAATGAATGGGGCTAGGCTAAATGCTAACACATTCACGACATGATGTACAAAGATTAGGTGCACGCATTGAATAAAGATATTAACTCGTCTACGTTGAGGTAAGAACATAGTAAAATATTGAAAACTGTGGTGTTTTCCTTTAAACATGCACAACGTAAAAAAAATTATTTCACTGCACTTATTTTTGTTTCTCATTGCAAATTTTTTTTTAATCTTTGTCATGACCATACTCAGTCAATTTTAAAGATATCAATATTATATTTCACAGAATGTTCTTTACATTATGTAGGAGGATTTTATGCAGAATTAGTAAATCACAAAAAAAAAATACTTTTGTCATGTAATACTTTGTGCATATATTGACATTTCAAAGTCATATCTCTTTGCCCTTATGTTCTAGACGCTTTCTTCTCATTTCAGCTGAAAAAAGACATCCTGAAATATAATTAGGCATATTTGTTTTAGCTTTATCTCATTTCTCCTTGCCTAGAGGACAACGTAAATGGATAGTTCACCTAGGATTGAAAATTTTGTCATCATTTACTCACCCTCATCTCATTTCAAACCCGTATGACTATCTTTATTCAAGAACACCGAACACAGTGTAGATGTACAAAATGCTTATTTCATAAAATGAAAGTGAATGATGATGACCACAGGTGTCCATGGTCTCTATTCACTTTCAAAGCTTTTTTCATGCATTGCAGCTTACCCCTCTCTTTCCTATCATTTTCCGCATGCGCCAGAATCCAGAAGAAATTGTAGGTCGCATCTAAATTTTGCTTTGGATGAATGAAATGTATTTCAAAACTGTATATGAGATTTTCTGACAGAACTGAAATTGTCCTCGGCTGGATGAGTTTGTGATATGTACGGTAGTGTTGTGATGCATTTTATAGGCCTACTTTAGTCTGTTTAGACACACACAGATGGATTGGAGATTTTCCTTTATATTCTCTTCCTGTCATCTCCAAAATCATTTTAATGGAAATCAGATTCTGTTCTATAAAGGCCTCAAGCCTCTGTGCATGATGCACTTTTAATTTGTCAAACATGAGTCAGATTCAGCAAAACCTTGCTGTTTCCCAAGGTACAGCTAACAAACAGTGTCATGGGCATTGGACTCAGTCCGTATGGGCATGCTGGTCAGAACGTCTAATTGGAGATAATAACAAATCCACCCAAGTTGGCTCTCCATCTGTGCAACTTACTGAAAGGCATGGAAACCTGGCACAGTAAATGCATTGGAGAATTTTTTACAAATAAATTGACAACTGTCAAGAAGAAATAGCAGGGTGATGAAGCAAATAAATGGGTGGTAAGAGACAGCAATGGAACAGGAAGATTGACCATAACCTGTATGTAGGCACAATACAACAATTTTCCAGTTAGCAATTTGTCTGTTCCTGCTACACTCTCAGAAATAAATGTACAAAAGCTGTCACTTGGGCGGTACCCTTTAAGAAGGTCCTACAGTAATATGTACCATTGAGGCTGGCATATCTGTACCTTAATGGTACATATCATGACTACCGTCCGGTGACAGCTTTTAACATTTATTGACCGTATACACTCTCAGAAAAAAAGGTACACTGTAAAAACATCTTTGCTTTAATTTTTTGTTTAATCAACAATGATTTACAAGTCATTTCAACTTACTCACTGTAAAAAAATTGCAGCATTTTTGTCAAATTAACACACATTTTTATATTACTTTAAAGTGACACTTACATCGACTTAAAAAAGGGGTGGAATGACATGTCTACCATATCCTGACGGGGTCTGTATCTCTTTTACTCATATTTTTAAACTTGGGGTTTTGGGTAGTAACCCGAGCACAAAACAAAAAACAAAAAAAAATCTGCTTTACAACATACGTCACTTTCTCCACTTCCTCAAATATGGACGTGAGAGCGCAACTATTTATTTTCCTGATGTTTTTGTCATGGCCGAAGCAAAAACTTAGAAAAAGAAACCCAAGGTTTTGTCGGAGGAGACCAGAAAGAGAAAAAGTGACAGAATAAAAAGAAGGACGGGGATCAATTATATTGGGCCAGCGTTCGCTCGCTGGCGTGAACTAAAGAAGGAGGAAGGGTTTCTGACCGATGCTGACTTGGCCGTCATGCTTTTGGACTAGTAAGTAATGTTATAATGCTTGCATAAGTCCTTTTATGAGTCATTTTTTTACATGAATTTTACTGGAGGGTACTTGGAGAGTTGTTGCGCAGTGGTGGCGTCATGGACCTACTACACGGGCGATCCGGGTTCGATTCCCCTTCAAGGCAATTTTTTTAATATAAACTCTTAACAAGCGACCACCGTTACAACTGGCTTGTAAACGTGAGCTACTCGATGTTTTGCCGTTAGAAAAAACTAAAACCCATGAAATTATATTATACGACACATGACATGCTGGAAGGCACACTTTGTGACCTAAAGAGTGTCTTCTTTTCCTTTTCGACAGTGCTGCAGCGCTCGTGGCCTCTAGGGGCGCTAGACGTGAAAAATACATGACTAGCACCCCATAGTGGCCAAAAAGTTACATGGTGTGCCTTTAACTTATTTTTTTACGTGAATTTTACTGGAGGCTACTTGGAGAGTTGTTGCGCAGTGGTGGCGTCATGGACCTACTACACGGGCGATCCGTGTTCGATTCCCCTTCAAGGCAATTTTTTATATATAAACTCTGACCAAGCGACCACCGTTACATCTGGCTTGTAAACGTGAGCTACTCGATGTTTTGCCGTTTGAAAAAACTAAAACCCATGAAATTATATTATACGACACATGACATGCTGGAAGGCACACTTTGTGACCTAAAGAGTGTCTTCTTTTCCTTTTCGACAGTGCTGCAGCGCTCGTGGCCTCTAGGGGCGCTAGACGTGAAAAATACATGACTAGCACCCCATAGTGGCCAAGAAGTTACATGGTGTGCCTTTAACTTAAAAAATTATGTTAACCAACTTCAACTTGAATTTATAAGTTTTTTTATTGTCAACTTTTTTACGCCAAAACTTAAAATAGTAGGTTGAATTGACTTGCAAAACCAAGTTGTTTTAACTTTGTGCTACATGTTTTTTTTTACAGCATATCAGTGACTTATTTCAACTATATTTTATAAGTTATAACAACTCATCTCTAGTCAAGATAATTATTTGTAAGTTAAAATGACTTAAAGTAATTAAAATAAATCCGAGTTGATTAAACAAAAAAATTTAAGGAAGTAAAGATTTTTACTGTGTGCACTGTAAAAAAAGTTGGTTCAACTTAAAAAAGTAAGTTACCTGGTTGTCAACTTAGCTGTGATACAAAAAATGTCCTGATGCTAGTAATAGTTAAAGTTCGTGAAGTTAAGAAAAACCAACCATGTGTTTAGCAAAACATTACATGACATTTTGTAGCTATTTTATGATGTGGCGTATTCATACGAAATTTAAAGGCTCTCTAAGCGAATCTGCGAGACGTTAGTTATTGTTGACGTTTGAACTGTTTTCAAACAGACGGAGCGTAGCTAACTCTTCCCCCTCCCCTCCCTTCCGTGCTTTCATGAACGCGCCCAACCCCCACCCCCAAATCCTTCTTGTCGTTTATTGGCTGGAATACTTTGTTTTGTTTTGTGCTGCTAGGTTTGGCCACTATGTTGATATTGCCGTTTGTGAAGCCTGGGCTGTCTACAGAGATCGCGTTTTTTTACAGTTTGATCAGCGGACAGGCAGCAAGCAGATAGTGAGGAGATGTTTCCGGTATGTAACAAAAAATGTTTTATGGTCTAAAACGTGTCAATTCGCTTAGAGCGCCTTTAATGATCTCTTTGTACAAATTAAACTTTTGTGAAATTAATGCTAGTTTAATGGTGGTGGAACATTGTTGTTTTTTCTACCAATGGCACATTTACGATTTACTTCATGTGAATCCTCGTAAAATATTTTTGTGAGATCTATGTATATTGAGTTTGTAGTCTTTTGAAAAAATGTATGTTCTCTTTACTTGTATTTTGACATTGATGAAATTCACCCTCTAAGCAACCAATCAATGCAGACGTTTAACCTTCAGAAGCGTTCTAAAACATGGTTGTTTGTCATTTTACACATCGCTTTCCAGAACGAATGAATGATTGACAAAAACTTCATCAAGGACGGCTGTAGTACAGAGTTTCTACTAGTCCTTAAACCTCACTGAATAATATATGTAGCGCTAACTGAGTACCTATGGGTGGATGAAGCGTAAAACAGATTACAACCATCCACCAAGGATCCACGTCTTTTATTTCTATTATTGTGAAGAGAAATGGTTAATGAAGTGTTGATGTTTTCCAACTCACTTTCAGCATCTGTCAGGGCCAAAAGAAGCCGGCTCCGCAGGACTCATTTTCTGGGAGAGTGGATATTAATTTGCATTAGCCTGTGGGTGAACAGAAACCCAGACCCCGAAGAAAAAGGAGAAGGAGTGATTATTAATCCTGGGCTGCCCCTGATGTCACTGCCATTTGGGGGAGAACAAGATTCATGAGCGTACTTAATGCCCTCATTTCGTGAAAAAAATCCAAAAAGGTTAGGTCAGTAGTCCAATCAGCGTCATTGGAGTAAGTGCTGCTTTATCCAGAGAGTCTTATGCAGGCTTATTTAGCATTCAAAGCCGAACAGCGGTGTGCAATACGTTACAAAGAGGAAAATCTTTGGGGAGGGCGAATGAGGATTGGAAGTCTTGATGTAATTTACCAAACGAATGCTAATGCTTACTTAAGATTAAATGGGTTGGTGAAATCACATACGTAAAACTAGATTGGGTTTAACATTTTATGCCAAGTCATAGGTTCATGTCCTATAATCTCGGCTCAAGGGTTTGTAACGATGTATGTGATGCCGTCAGCCAATCAATGTTGTTATTTCAGCACACTTGTTTAAAGGACATCGCAACCATCCGTACCATAATGGTTCGAGTGCTAAAGTCAAAAGCTCATCAGCTTGCTCTGCACTCCCTACAGAAATTTACCATGGTAACCGTAGTGTCTTTTTCTAAAGACAACCACAGCTAATACAAAGTTACTGTAGTCATTAGGGCATGTTGCCATCATCTATGGTTACCATGGTAATTTATTTATTTTTGGATAAGAGGCCACTTGCTGCTTGGGCGTGAGGCTGCTGCGATGATGGATGTGCGCCGTCAGCCGAACATCTCCGGCATGTGTCTCATTAGCGACAGTGAATCCAACTTCATGTCAGCTTTATGCGGCATCGCTTCCTTATGTACCCCAGATATGCGTAAAAAAGTCTATTTTGGTGGCGGAAATCAGCTCGGTGGTCATAAACTCCGCCTCCATAGGGCGGCAATCAGCGCGGGGCATAAAAGAGTTTTATTACGCCACAGCTGGCAGCTGGTTTGCACACCCTTCATCAGCATGTATTAAAGCATGCTGGGCCACTCAATAGATGCAATTATGCAAAAATAGCATTCTTTACCTCGCAGGCTTCGGCTTGGATATCAAAATATTGGATGGGACAGATGTGAAAATATAGGGTGCTCAAGGTAAATCTGTGAGGTCAGGAGTTTAAATATAAGCCTTTGTAAGACTTTAAAAAAATAATAATGCTTTTTGATCTCTTACCTGGGGCAAACAGAGGCATATTAGCTTGGATGTCATTTCGTTTAATTTATCTGCCAGTCAAACGTCTCCCCGTGGAGAAATATCAAACTCGATTTAGTCATGGCTATAGCAAGGGTCAGCGGCAGTCGCTTTTTGGGGGTGTTCACCTTAAGTCAGCATTTTTTTACCGGCTTGAGAGTTTCCATCTGCAATTTGTCAAATACTTCATTGGCAAAGTTGCTCGGATATTTCCTGTAGCAATTTATGTAATGCGTCGGTTTCTCTATACAAAAGTTTCGTTGCACCTTTCAGACTGATATATAATCATGAATGTTTAATAAAGTTCACTTCTGAATAAAACAAGAAAACGTCGAAGGAGCCTACCCATCAAATGGTTTATACAATCTCATAGCACAGTGTAATGAATGCGTATGTAACAAATGCATCAAATATTCAAAGTTTCTGCCTCTAACAGTGTTTTATTGAATACATAACTCCTGCTGACAAGCCTGTATCTGAAAGAATAGCAAAACGACCGGAAAAATAATTGTCGTGTTTTAGAAACAAGTGAGCCAATGAAAATGATATTTATGACACTTGTGAAACTTGCTCTCAAAACTAAATGAATCATAAAACAACAAGCATTGCTTAGTTGTACGTTTGATCTTGTATGCAAATGTACATTAGTTTTAAATGGGTAAAGAAAAAATGAAATATGCTGTAGGAACACTATAGGAATTCATATACAATGCATCACATTTACTTTAATAGTGCTGGTCTTTGAAATACATATAGGAAAGATAATTGCATATGTGATTCAGCCTTCTGTACTCATCTTATGTTTATGTAAAAGACTCAGAGCAAGGTAGTGTGAATCACTTAAGTTCAAGTGCAATTTAATCTCAAAGGATCTCATTAGATATATTCCAGCGAGAACAGATACACGCTTACATGCATGTGTACATACACATATGCTGAAGATACAAATTACACACAAAGATGCCACTGAATAACGAGGTTTATATAAAATTCCTTAAATAAGATATTTTCACCTTTTATTCTAAGACATAAAACACATCAGTAATAGCCCCCACTTGTAACTTTTTAATGCTAAGTTTCTTAAAAGTGTGCTATCCAGTTGCTACATGGGACTACAGCCTTTTTTTGGGGACTTTTAAATCCAGCATTTATTTTATTCAGTGTAGGGCTGTGTATTCGCCAGAATCTTGTGATACTAATCACAACACAAGGGTGCGATGCGACATCTTGCGATTGTGGTGTGCCCCTATGTTAGTACTTCCTGTCACTGTTTAAGTTCAGAGATAAGAAGAATGCTATCTAGTGGTTGGGATGTAAACTCCATAAGGAAACAACCACAATGAATCTTGTAGGATTTTAATAAAAAAGTATTTAAAAACGATATATCAATATTGTTTTTGTTTTTTGTTTTTTTTTGAGAACCGATAACATATTGCCGAACAATATCACGATACACCCCAATCTCAAAAACAACGTAAGATAGACACAATTCCCAACAAAGATTCATCCACAGAGTATTTTCTTATCAAGGAACAGATTTATAAATGTGTTTAATAAAGTTTGAAAGAGCTTTCAGAAGCTTGGTGGTGATGACGTTAATGCCAAGAAACTGTGATGTAGCTCGTTTGTAGCCTATAAGGTTAGCTTTTTATTTCTAGTAAACACATTTATACTTCAAAATTCATAAAAGTTGTTTTCATCCGTGAAGATTATCTCATTGGACAAAACGTGTAAGTGTCATAAACTTTTGCTAAACACAGACCTTATTTTCTGAGATAATCCAAAAGTCTATGGGGAAAATTTGTCAAATAAAAGAATATGAACACAAGTTTTTGTTTTACTTTAACAAATTATGTTAAATATTTTCACTTGTTTATAAGTTATGTCAACTAAAAAGTGTTAGGGGTAACCTATTACAAGTAATGTGCATTACATAATATTTTTACTTTTCTGAAGTAACAAGTAAAAGTAACGCATTACTTTTTAAATGTACACATTAATATTTGAGTTTCTTATTCAAAAAAAGAAATGCAAGTTACTTTTATAGTTTAATTAATTCAATAAAAAATGATGTACTGAATTAAACTAAACATAGTCACATTATGCACTCTATGCGTACACGCCTGTGTGGGAACAGTTTGAGTCAGAAACTGAGATGGCAGGCCAGGGCTCAACATTTTTGTGATGAAATATGCAATTTCTGATATGCAATGCAGAACTTTTCAGTCATAAAAAAACACCTGCAAGGCCTGAAAGAGATCAAGCCTCAGCCAAGAAAAAGTAATGCAAAAGTAACTGAAAAGTAACGCAAGCATTACTTTCCATGAAAAGTAACTAAGTAACGCAATTAGTTACTTTTTGGTGATTGAACGCAACACTGCAGCATTTTTTACAGTGCAGTGTCCTGCTAACTTCCATGTTGTTCCTACAAAAATCCCCCCTCCCGCACTGTATTAAAAATACAATAAATGACATTTTATCTGCATTGCCAAGTGTACCATGAGAATGTGTTTTTGATAGGTATGTGGTCCCATATGGGTGATTATATAATTGCAGGTTCATTTGGTGTCCAAAGCCATTATTTTTCGGCTTTTTCAAATGGTTATATTTTTTATTATTTAAAAAATGCACTTTTAAATGTGTTTCTAACAAAAAATGAGTCGCTAGTGTGTTTGTGTGCGAAACATCATGTAATTTCTTCTTTGTGTAATCTCCTTTAAACCGCACCAGTCACACAAAACAGGCTGTTGGGGATCCCCTTTCAATGTGATGTCATATTGATTACACCCCACCCATGGTTGCTCACAGACTCCGCCTTATGAGCCCATAGTTCAACCTTCTGCCAGACACACGTTTTGATGTCGTCCAAAGCTCACGTGGAAGCGCTTTACCCCCTCTTTTGCATACGGGAAGGGGAACAGAAGCTTTATTTGCATTTAAAGAGACACACAAAAACAGCGCCATTTTCATTGCTTCCATTTTTATTGCTTCCATTTTTATTGTTGTATTTGGAGCTGAAACTTAACAGACACATTCTGGGGATACCAAAGACTATTTTTATATAACTAAAAACACCTAAGTTAGCGGCCCTTTAATCATTTGATACTCAAACAGTTGTCAGAACTGGCACAGAGAAGCACACCCTACACCATACAGTACATGACTGTCAACACTGTTACTCTACACTGGTAACAGAGTTTGACAGTAACAGAAGTGACACAGACTAAAGAAAATGTTTATATTGAGTTGCATGCCAGAAAGCAGAAGGATGTTTGCGACGGTCTTGTAACTACACTAAAGATTGCAATGATTTATTTCGAACGATGCAACGTGCAGAAGGGGTTCAAGTGTCCTTATCAATGGTTGTTTACAGTTCGCACTACACGGCGTGCAAATCTAAGGTGGCTTGTAGCAGTCTGTAATAATAATACTTTACACTTGATCGTATTTCGGAAGATGGATCCCTATCGGCCTCTCATAATTCAACTCTAATGCAGTCGCGCATATACGAGTTCACTTATATGAAAAGTGGGTGTTATTTGCCACCACCACCACAGGTCTGACAGAATAATTGTGATGCCTTTGGTGTGTACAAAATGGAGGGTAATTCCCTAGAACCCCCTCCACGCAAGTTTGTACAGCTTTGCATCAATTTTATTACAAGTCCTGGCGTGACTCAACAATATTAGCCGTTTAACCTTTCCGGTTGCTAATAAGAGTTATCAGGAGAGGGGGGAGTGCAATCCAATAACAGGCTGTGAAATGTGTATTTTTTGGCCATTTAAATGCAAATCAGGTGGTGCTGGAGGCTGTCCAGCTCTTAGTGATGGGCTGATGGGTGAGGGCAGCAGTGCATGGCCAGAATGAGACAGGGGAACACGCAATGAGATCAGACGGGCGAGGTATCACAGAAGGGTGTCGTGGCGTCTACGAATGGGGGATATGGTGGTGACTGTAATGAGCGAAAATAAACATTTCCTGTCTGCTGGAGATGCGATCTAAGGATGATAAATGGAGCAAGTGCAGGTGAGGATGATAAATCGGTTGGCTGGGCTGATGGGGATAAAAAAGAAAGGGGGAGGGTTGGTCGAGTCCTTTTTGATATCATGCTGCGAAGCTGTATGCCGGATTAGGAAGTTGCCAGGCGTTTTGTTCACACTGGTTGTTTGTCTGCGTCCGTCATTTCGTAATTGGAAAACACGGCAAATATTACAGTCCAAACAGACACGATTGGCTCTTAAAATTTAAGCAGCTGTCGGTTGACCTTTGCTGGCCTTTTACTTGGCTGTGCTTGCACTCGGATGCAACTTTTGGGAAGGAATTGGTGAAAGTCCCTAGGCTTACAATAAATCTCAGATGAGTCTTTAATCTTCAAATCTGACGTGAAATTGGCATGGAATAATCTGCTTCGGTATTGGCATCAGTAAAATTGTGTTGGTGTGCGTGTGTATGAGAGAGAGAGACCATTTTGGGGTACATTTTCAGGCTGATTGAGAAGGGGTCATCTCTAATCCCCCCTTGAGTCCAACTTCCTTTCTTTGATCAATACTTGTTTATTTCTCCCCACATCCTATCGATTTCTCGACATGAGGAACCCAACGAGAATCAAGAAAATTGGAGATGAGTTAAAACCAGACAAGTGTCTAAAAATGATGCATGGGAAAGCAAACAAGCCAGAAAGTGGGATCGGCTGTTCATTAATCAGTGTGTAATATTCTCACAGGATTTTGGGCTTTTCAGGATGCATAAAAAAGCTGATAAAATCCACAGTCATAATCTCACGTCTCAGCATGTTGCATGCGGCTTACTTTGACAATTTGACGTGATAGATATTTCATAAATAGCCGATGTGTTTATTAGTGTTTGTACAGAGATGTCTTTCCAGGAACACTCTCCTGCTGTTCTGCACCTGTGTTAAGAGGCAACCGAACCAAAAATTAAACCGTACAGCCAGGTGACAAATTTGCAACATTACATGTAAGTATTCAGTTTAGTTGGTAAAGCATAAGGTTAGCAGTACAAAGGTTGTGGGTTTGATTGCCAGGGAACACAGATAAACTTCATCCACAAAGCACTTTGGTCCCAGAAAATACCTATAAAATTGGCAGGCAGGCTACTGTGTGGATACAAACACGTCCGGAAATGTTCTGGGATCGCTCTCGGAAAAAGGATCTAGTAACATTCCTGGAAAGCCTACTGTCTAAACAAGACGCATAAACAAAGCAATAAGGGGCGTGCCGTAATGAAGTTATGGTTCAGCTCTTTAAAATTAGGGATTTACATGCATTCATGATGAAAAAATATCTACAAACTTTGCTCATATATGTTTAATATTATGATGTTGTAAATGCAAATATCCTTTTCAATGCTCTTAACACAAGCTGTTCATTGCAAATTCAGGCAATGTTTTGCACATATTGGGAAAGAAATGTGGCCATGTATCATGTTTATGAGTCAACAGGATTGCTTAGTTTCAGGCCTGAATTACATCATGTGACCGCAGTCTGCTCTCTATTGAATGTGTAGATGCAAATCATCTCCGACAAAATGTTTGAAGCACACAGTCGAGTGAAAGAAAACAGTCATTAACTCTGAATTTAGTGTCCTTAGGAGATCGCTGTGTGGAAAAAGTGCTTTGACGATCGCAACGCTCAGATAAACAGCAGCTCCTGGCTTTATTAGGAGTTCACTCAGGTGATGTGTGTATGCTGAAAGTGGTGGAAAACACATGCTGATGTAGCGGCTACGGTCTCTGTTACTTTCTATCTTTGCGACACTAATTGCCGGAATGGAAGAAAACGCTGATCCTGCCGTCAGCAGTCCGGTCATGGTGGTGATGTTGTTTTTTAGCCGAGCATTCACTCGGCAGATGCAGCGAGTCAGGGGATAATATTGTTCTCCACCCTGAGGGCTCTGGAGGGTTTTGTCAGAGGGTGAAGATTATACGCTCGCTGTGGCGATGGACCACGCTCCGTCTGGAGCACAGGGTGTTTGTCTTGAGGGTATAAAACATTGTGAATGTTTGTTCACTGGTTTGTGTCGGTCGACGGAGCAGTGTATGGGATGGGTTTACTTTGGAATATTGGGAAAAGATGGATGGATAGACACTGTAGATAAATGGATGGACAAACGAACGGACAGACAGACAAATATGGTTGGATTAAAGGCAGGCAGGCAGGAACGCAGACTGACAGACAGACATAGATGGAT